>NC_047678.1:40708352-41020352 GCF_011762505.2 Arvicanthis niloticus | reverse complement strand
TACATATGTGAGTGTGTATGTATGTGTATGTGCATGTGTGTATGTATAGATGTGTTTGTATATGTGTGAGAGTGTGTGTATGTATATGTGTGTGGGCATGTGTTTTATGCATGTATATATGTGTATGTGTGAGTGCACATATATGTGTGTACATGTGTGTTTGTGTGTGTGAGTGTGTGTGCACATGTGTGTATGTATGTATATATGTGTTTTATGTGTATGTGAATTCGTGTGTATATATGTATATGTGCATGTGTGTTTATATGTATATATGTATTTGTGTGTGAGTGTGTGAGAATGTGTATGTATATGTTTATATATGTGTATATGCATGCATGTATGTATATATGTGTGTGAGTGTGTATATGTATATGTATTTGCATGTATGTGTATGTATGTACATGTGTATGTATATGTGTGTGCGTGTGTGTGTAGCAGATGCATGTACCAGTGGTTGCTCTTGAGTGTCAGTCTTCAGACACCATCTTTTTTTTTTTAAGTTAGTTTAGCCTGGGATATGCCAAAAGGCTCAGCTACTAGCAGCTTGAGCTGGCTGTCAAGCCCCAAGGATTCACCTAGCTCTGCTTCTCCATTACTGAGATGGCAAGCATGTGCCACCATGCCTGGCTTTTGTATATTACAAAAGTCTGGGGTTGTGAGGATCAAAGTTGGGGCCTTGTGCTTGCAAGGCTAGCAATGGGCTGACTGAGTCATTCCCCAGCCTAAGAAGAGGTTCCTCACCCAAATACCTCAGCCAGATTCTGCCCTATTGAGTTACACAGTCAGGGGTTACCTCTGCTGGCTAGGGAGCTTCTGCAGGGTGTGTGTGTGTGTGTGTGTGTGTGTGTGTGTGTGTGTGTGTGTGTGAGAGAGAGAGAGAGAGAGAGAGAGAGAGAGAGAGAGAGAGAACCCCACACTTGCCCTCCATGCAAGCTTCCCTGTCTTAGTACCATTATGCTCCTTTGAGCCTTTACCCAGGAAAACGTTGTGTATAGAGGGAAGGCCTTTGCTGAGAGACCAAGACTCCATTAGCTTGTCCCAGGATCCCAAACTCCTAGCACCAACACCACAGAGCTGCAGCCTGCCACCCTGTGACAAGCTTTTGACCCAGGAATAGCCTTACTTGCAGGATCCTAATTTGCATGTCTCTGGTCTCTGGTTGGCATGGCTCCTATTTGTACGCACAGTACCTCACACTCCTCCTAGAACTGCGCCCTGGCCCGATCCTGGACGCCTTCTTCACACCACATGAATGAAACACAGAAGTCACCCGCAAGGAAACTCACCCTAATCCGCAAAAACCTCCCCAAAGTGCATCCCACCTCTGTCACCTTTCCACAGTGGTTCTCAGTTCCTACTGGTTTGACTTCCGGTTGGTAGTATCCCCATCAGGATGTTTCTCCTCATTCAACCTAAAGGGCGGGTTCACTTCCTGCTCCCATTTCTGGCTCCCTTTCCTGGTGTCAAGTAAACCATTATCCTACAACCAACCAGTGGTACCTCTCACCCAGCCATCCTCTATTCCCTGTCTTCCCCAGCCTCTGTGGAGGGTTGATGAGAGACGTCCTCTACAGGCTCAGGCATTTAAACACTCAGTCCCCAGTTGGTGGCAGTTTGGGGAGGTGATGGAACATTTAAATGGAACATAGGATTCCTCTGCTTCCTGCAGCCACATTCCCCACTGTGAGGGACTCCATCCTTTGGAACTGTAACCAAAAGTAAATTCCTCTTTAAGTTACCTTCAACCACATTGTTACATTGTAGCCTCAGGGGGAAAAAAAGCTAACAGTCCCTTCTCTGCCCTTTGGGCTAGAAAGCTGGTTGGGGAAAGCCTTCCTGGACTCCTGTAGCCCAGCTCCTGAACCTGTGGTTCCCACCCCCAGTCCCCAACCCTCAATCCCCCGCTCCTGCACCTCCCTCTTTGCCTGGCCACACTGTGGGACCAAGGCGTGGAATTTTCTCTCCTTGTCCAGAAGAGGAGTCTCTAGGTAAGCCACTGAACACAAGGGTCCTTGAAGATTGTTTCTACTCCTCTGTAATCACTGCAGAAAATTGGTTCTATTTTTATACATCTTGCATCAGAGCCCTGCAAGGCCAGGGTTTCCCTGGAGCTTGTTGAATAAGATGGTCCCTGAGGACCTCCAGAAGCAAGCCAGCCAGCCAGAGCTGGCTTGGGACTATAGCACAGCCATTAATAGGGAACTTCGCCTATAAACAGTGTGGCCACCTGCCTAGCCCAATCTATGCTTCAGGAAGACCTGAAGAGGATGACCCTTCAATACCACTGGATTTGGGTAGATGTTATAGTGTGTGGGGAGGTGTGGGAGGTGTGGGTGGGGGAGGGGGGGAGTGCTATGCTATCCTCATTTTCAACATGCCAATCCCTAACTGTGGAGGTCCTGTGAACTGGGCTCTGCTCTCTGGACAGGACCAGGGTAAACTGGTGTGGATTCCTACAATGACAGGTGGAGACACTGAGGCCCCTAAGCTGGCCAGGACTCTCCTTCCCTCACAGCATCCTTCCCGGAAGTGAGCAGCAATTCCTTTTCCTTCAACTCCAATTGTTCATCCTCTGGTTTTAGCCTCCTCTCTGTGTCTCTGTGTCTCTGTGTCTCTGTGTCTCTGTGTCTCTGTCTGTCTGTCTGTGTGTGTGTGTGTGTTTGTGTGTGTGTGTCTGTAAAGAGATTCTTTGAAGACAAACTCCATCAACTCCTTTAATCATGTTCTACTCCTGTGGAACACTGTCCTGTCCTGGCTGTGTGCCTGGCTGTAGCATTCTGCACTTGGTCCTATTCAATTCCACTCCTGTTGGCCAACACTTGATGAACTTCCCCAAGCAGGTCCCCTGGTGAAGAGGCCTCAGCATGTTCACTGAATTCTCCGAAGCTCCCAGGGATCATTTGCCTGAACCTGGGAGAGCTTTGTGATGGCTAAAAGCAGACCATTCTTGGGTGGTAGGAGGAGGCCATTTTTCCCATCCCATCCTACCCCACAACCCTATCTAACCTCAGCCTAACCCATCCCACTCCACCCAATCCCCCTCCATCCAGCTATCCTACCCTATCACCCTCAACTATTCCACCCCAACCATTCAACGTCATTTTATCACATCTAATCTCACCCCATCTAACTTCATCTTACCTCACCCCTGCAATCCCACCACATCCCTCTGCACCCCATTTCTCCCCACTCCATCTGTGATGGTTTGTATATGCTTGGCCCAGGGAATGACACTATTAGGAGGTGTGGCCTTGTGGGAGTAGGTGTGTCACTGTGGTTGTGGGCTTTAATACCCTAGTCCTGGCTGCCTGGAAGCCAGTATTCTGCTAGCAGCCTTCAGATGAAGATGTAGAACTCTCAGCTCTGCCTGCACCATGCCTGCCTGGATGCTGCCATGTTCCTGCCTTGATGATAACAGACAGAACCGCTGAACTTGTAACCCAGCCCCAATTAAATGTTGTCCTTTATAAGACTTGCATTGGTCATGGTGTCTGTTCATAGCAGTAAAACCCTAACTAAGACATCATCCCTCCCCACTCCATGCAGTTCTTCCCTTTCCCTCCCATAAGAGCATCCATAAGAGCATCTTGGCTAGTGGCTGTCTAAAGAGAAGCTTAAGTTGGAGCAAAACCAACAGATTGGCTTGAGCAGCTTGCAAGCCACAGCCATCTCCCAGAGGCTCCTGGCTGCCTGGCCACAACTAACTGTGGTTGGTATCTGTCCCTTGGTACTGGGTGCCCTCTCTTCTCTTTTTGCACTGGGGTTTTCTTGAATGACCCCCCAGCACACACACATACAGCGCTTGTCCTGAAATCTTTGTTCCTGATTTCATCTGGAGAACAGAATTTCAGACATTTTTACCTCTTTCTCTCATTTCCAAGACCCTGTGCACCACAGCTCCTCCCGGTGCCTAGAATTTTAAATCTGCTTTGGATCTGCAGACATGTGCCATTTGCTTAGAGATGAATGAGGGCTTCAAAAGGCAGGGGGGGATGTTGAGATGATCTTTCTCAGATTTGGAAGCCAATAGCAATACAGATTTTTAAACAGCAGTGGCCCATCTCCAGGAAGTAGGCCTTTCTTGATCACTCCAGGGCTAGGTGTTCACGGAATGTACAGTTACAGGAGTAAAACCTATTTTATTGTTCGGCTTTACCACTGGCTGGTTTTGTTTGTTTGTTTGTTTGTTTGTTTTTTTGTTTTTGTTTTTTTTAGAATGCATTCCAGCTTGGCACAGAGTAGAATCCAGCTCTCAGCAAGGGTTTATTACAACCTGGGTTCCAAGCTGAGTCTTTCTCTGTGCTCCTGAAGCTGCTAGGAGTCTGTGGACTCACAACCATTTCCAATACAGTCCAGACAAGTTATGCTGCAAAATTAAGGATACCCTGCTCTTCACCTCTATGGAGTCTGTGGAATTATGTCTCGCCATATTTCTGTGTAGCTGAAGTGGGGCTTTTATCTAAATGTAGAGTTTTGTTGTTTTTGCTTTGAGATAGGATCTTATGTAGCATAGGCTATCTCCAAACATACTCTGTATCTGAGGATGGAACTGAGTTTTCTCCCAGGCTCCTGCTTCCACTTTTCGAGTGTGGGGTATGCATGCCACTGAACCTGGCTTATGCAGAGCTAGCAATGGAAGCGATGAGGCTTTGCAAATGCTTCAACAGGCACTCTGGCAGCCAACCGGCTTCGCCTTGCCCCGCCTTCCCTATACCCCTTGAGTGTGCTCTGCAGGAAGAAATATTAGAAAAGGTACCTTGCTGGCATGTGTGAAAGGGAGAGAACTGAGGAGAAGGGATGTGAGAAGGAAAGGGTAACTGTAGCTGAGGGTCAGAAAACAAGACAGTCTAATATAGGAGGGGCTGAAGTGACCAACTAAAAGGCCTTTGGATGGACTAGCATACCGTAGCCCAGCAGAACTCCCTGAGACAGAAATGTCCTCTGTTCTGTTCTGGAGATGCTGCTGAACAGTTAGAGCATGCTCCCTAGTGACTGGGTTTTTCATGTTATTTGATTGTAATTAATTTTCACTTAAATGACTATCTAGGTGAGGAGGCCATATTGGGCAGTTGAGAAGCTGGCTGTTTGGGGAGGATTTGGAAACAGAGATATTAAGGCCATTGCTTCTTCCATGCAGATGAACAGTATAGAGGCTGAGTTATGAATAGGGGACCCACACACTCTCCAAAAAGTGCCTCCTTCTACTGTAAGAGAAGGGATTGTTTTTTCTTTTTCTTTTCTTTCTTTCTTTCTTTCTTTTTTTTTTGTTTAGTTTGTTGTTGTTGTTTTTTTTTTGTTTGTTTGATTGGTTGGGTTTGTTGTTGTTGTTGTTGTTTGAGACAGGGTTTCTCTGTGTAGTCCTGGCTGTCCTGGAACTCACTCTGTAGACCAGGCTGGCCTCTAACTCAGAAATCCGCCTACCTCTGCCTCCCAAGTGCTGGGATTAAAGGCGTGCGCCACCACCGCCCAGCCTTTTTCTTTTTTTTAAAGATTTATTTATTTATTTTATGTATATGGCCATACTGTCCTTGACACACCAGAAGAGGGCATCAGATCCAATTACAGACGGTTGTGAGCCACCATGTGATTGCTGGGAATTGAACCTTCAGAAGAGCAGCCAGTGCTCTTAACCGCTGAGCCATCTCTCCAGCCCAAAATGTGTAGCCCAGGTTGGCCTCGAACTTGTGATCCTCCTGCCCTGGCCTCCTTCAGCAAATCCTACTGGCATGCACCACCACAACTGGCACTTTTTTTTTTTTTCTTTCTTTCTTTTTAATGAAATTTTTTTTATGTGTATCGGTCTTTGCCTGTGTGTACGTGTAAGTGTCTATGTATGGCTATATATCACATGCAAGCCTGGTGCCTATGGAGGCCAGAAGAAGTAATAGGATCCCCTGGAACTGGAGTTAAAGACAGTTATGAGCTACCACGCGGATGCTGGAAATTGAACCAGGTCCTCTGGAAGAGCAGGCTTAACCCCAGGCTGTTTCTCCAGTCTCATAGATGGTTCTTTTTCAAAGGTGTCTTGAGCCAGCTTAGGTCCAGGTACAGATGAACAGGGAACCATAGACCCCTGCTAACAGCCGACTTACTAAGCCACACCCCGAAACCCAGACTAGAAGCTTAAGAGCAGAAAATTGCTAACAGCCAACCTTGCCACAAGGTCATGCTCCTGATAACAGAATGCAAAATGCAGATGAATGCAAGCATGGTTTTCTTGGAAAAAGAAATCTAAGTTAGGAGGAAAGCAACTAGAGCCCAGAAGCAGGGTTAATTAGGGAATCAGGGGAGGACATTCTGGGCCAGCAACCAGCTTCTCAAGGTCATAAAATAAATGGCCTACACTTGGCTTCTCAAGCCCCTAGTGCTCTTATTAAGAAATGAGGTCGGTTGTTTCTCACAGGACCCTGCCCAACTCTGCTGTGAGCCACCATCACTGAAGGCAGAGTATGTGCACCTGAGAGAGGTTAGAAGCCAAAGAGGCCTGGCTTTGTAGACAGCAAACTGGGCACTTTCTGGCCCTCACCTGCCATCCCAGGTCTGGGAAGGAATTATTTTATTTAGAGTTGATTTCAGTCTAGGGCTAGAGACCCATTGCATTCTCTGAAGACAGAGAATCTATCTATTCACTATTCACCCTTCCTCAGTGGAAAGCTCCACTCTGTGCTAGGCACAGGATAAATCACCGCAAGTGAGAGACAGAGAGTGAGCCATCTGTCCCTGGCCTCTATTCATGACGGGGTTGACCTACAGATGGATGGTCACAACCTATAAGGATTCAGCTCAGGAGTTCTCAGCTCAGAGATGAAGTGGCAGCCACGTACTTCAGTGTCCAGAGTCATCCCTGTGACCTTGTGATCATAGATTCTCTGTCACACTGACCAGCAGTGAGCTACAACTCCCAACCAGTCATGTGACCATGAGAGGAAGATACCAGAACTCTACAGTGCTCTGTCTTGGTAAGTCATTATGCTTAGAAGGTTAAAGCTACTAAATGCACTGTGTGCATGTGTGTGTGTATGTGTGTGTGCCTGTGTGAGTGTGGGTACATGTGTGTGTGTATGTGTGTGTGTGCTTGTGTGTATAAGCACGTGTGAGTGTGTATGTGTACATGTGTGTGTGCATGCATGTGTGTGAGTGTGTATACGTGTGTATGTACCTGTATGTGAGCATGTGTGTGAGTGTGTGCATGAATGTGTGTCTGCATGTGTGTATGTGTGCCTGTGTGAGTGTGGGTACATGTGTGTGTATGTGTGTGTGCTTGTGTGTATAAGCACCTGTGAGTGTATATGTGTACATGTGTGTGTGCATGCATGTGTGTGAGTGTGTGTAAGTGTGTGTGTACCTGTATGTGAGCGTGTGTGTGAGTGTGTGTGTGCATATGTGTATGTGTACATGTATGTGTATGTAAATGTGTGTCCTGTGTGTGTATGTGTACATGCATGCATGTTTGTGTGCACGTGCATGTGTGTGTGTATGCACACATGTGTGTGAATGTGTGTGTGTCTGTGTATGCATGTGTGTGTGCGCACATGGGTATATGTGTGCATGTGTGTGTGTGTGTACCTGTGTGTGTATGCATGCATATGTGCCTGTGTGCATGTATGTGTGTGTGTACCTGTGTGTATATGCATGCATATGTGCCTGTGTGCATGTATGTGTGTGTGTCTGTGTGTCTGTGTGTATACATGCCTGTAGAGGCCAACACTCTGCATTAGGTGTCTTCATTAATTAGTCTCCACCTTCCTTTTTGAGACAGAGTCTCTCATTGACCCGAGGCTTACCAATTCCAGGCTGAGTAGGCAGTGAGCTCCAGGAACCTTCCTCCCTCCAGCTCCCTGGGTTTGGATTCCTGGCCTGCATCCCTACATCCTGCTTCTGGGTGGTTCTGAGACTCAGACTCAATCCTCACTTATGCTCAGTAAGCAACTTTACAGACTGCCTTGTCCTACCGAATGCATTTTGACTTAGGATCTTTACAGCTTAAAATCAGTTTATCAGAACTTAACTCATCAAAAGCCAAGGAATATTTACCACATGTATGTTGAATGTGCACATGTGTATGCATGTCCATGTGTGTAACATAGATGTTAGTGTTGGCTAACATATAACTTGTAACATATGTTGTCTTATGTGTAAATGTGAAAATTCTGTTGGAATGGCCCATTTCCATAACTGTTTATTTTTAGACTAGTATACCCTAGAATTACACGAACATGCTGGGAAGCCTCAATTGGGCCTTTCTTTGGTCTTGGCCTGGTTCATCTCCTCTTGGCTCTCACAATCTTGTGGTCAGCTAGGAGGTCGATAGCAGCTGGCTTTGCCCATCTTGGCTGGGGCCTCTGCTGGTATAACTGGGCTGACTCTGCCCATCCTTTGGCTCAGTGTCAATCACATTTTTCTGGACTTGTTGACACAGCAGAAACGTGAGTGTGAATGATCAAAGCATGTAAGGCTTGGGCAGGGCCATAGACAGCTCGAGGAGGGGCATAGACGGCTGGGGGAGGGGCATAGATGGCCTGGGGAGGTGCATAAGTGGCTGGGGGAGGGGCATAGACACATGTATTTGTCTGGTTTTGTTGCAATATGTCTTAAACTGGGTAACTATAAAGAATGAGAGTTTATTTAGCTAATAGTTCTGGAGGTGAAAGTCCAGGAAGGGAAAGGCACCCCTGGTTCTGACTCTAGTGATGTTTTTCTAGCTGATGACACTGTGGCAGGACATGTGCTGCTTTTCTAAGTATGACTTATTGCATTCAATAAAGGAGCTGTGGGGGGAGGAGTTGTTTGTTAAGACAGGGTTTCTCTGTATAGCAGCCCCGACTCTCCTGGCAATTGCTCTGTAGACCAGGCTGGCCTAGAACTCACAGAGTTCTGCCTACCTCTGCTTTCCAAGTGCAGGGATTAAAAGCATGTGCCACCACTCCCCAGCTCATCAACAGTTCTGTCCATTTCCCAGCAAGTGGCAGGTTGCTCTTCATGGCGGAATAATAGCTCTACTGTGGAGATCACCATGTTTAAAAACCCATCCACCCATTGCTGGGCACCCAGCTGATTCCATGCACGGGCTATTGTGATGGGTAGGCTGATTTTGTCTGAGTGTTTTCCCATAATGGACAGAATAACAGTTGGTGCTGAGAAGTAGGGCCTCACCGGTGGCCAGGATAACTCTGACTGTGCTGTTCTTGGGTCTTTGAACCCGGTTTGCAGGAAGGATGTGGAAAAGATTGGAACTAACCACTTAGTTTTTCTTTATTTCTTTTGACTGCATGCTGACTGGCGTAGGGTCACCATATCTGTTTGTTTTAGTCATTTTAGTCTTAGCTCATTGGTTCTCTTTTGTTATGAACAGCTCAGCAGTGAGCATCTTAAAGCAGGCCTATAAAGTCGGATAGCAGAGTGAGCTTCCCAGTAGTTCATTGCTGAGACCTTGATCCCCAGTATGGAGAAAGTGGAACTTTTTCACTGCAGGGGGAAGGAACTGGAACACAGGAGAACTGTCCTCATAGGGAGGAGACAGGGTCCGGCTCTTGTAAGACTGAATTAGTACTGCAAGAGTGGGTTGCTCTACAGCAAGGCCACCCTTGCCTCCTTCTGCATGAGCTGTTTTCCTACTCTGTTTCTCCACTATAGTATAAATTGTCCTGCCTCGGGTATTGTGTTATAGAAACGTCAAATAGGCTGAGATGGTAGACATGCCACAGGGAGGTAATGGTGGGTGGCTGTAAATCAGAGATGGTGTTATGTAGACTTTCGTAAGAGATGGGCAGCTCTCTATGATCAGCACAAGAAATGTTCCTCCAAGGTTTCAGTGCATGCTTCATTGCAACCCTCTGGTTTCTTTACCCAGCGTGGGGTGCCGGTCCTTCGCTTGCTCAGCTCATGGCCCCTGTCTCTTGTACCTCTTCCTCAGGAAGTTCTGCAAAGCATGAGTCTTTGAGTGAGGCACCTCAGCAAAAGCAGGAAGGATCATCCCCGAGCAACCCTTGGGTTTTCAATGACATCAGCTCCTACTGCTATTATCCCGGACCAGCAGAAGCATTTCCTCGGCAGACTTAATAATGGGAATTTATTTAGAAAGATCCAGGAAACACAGTTTGAAGACATAGGTCTTATCTCATCTGCTACTGTCAAACTGGAATCTTTCATGGAGTGAGAAATGCAGTCAAGAATCGGGGCATGAACCAGAGTACAAACTGCTCTGGGAGCGAATTCTCTGAGGTGCGGAAGAGACGAGGGGTAGGGGGTGGGAGGTTCTGGGGACAGGAGCTCAGACTATGAAGTGCTCACCATGCAAGCATGTGGAGCCCATCCAGTCCTCAGAGCACACAGGGAAGCTGGCTGCTGTGGCAGGTGCTTATAATCTCAGTGTTGCTCAGGTGGGGACAGGCAGGTCTCTGGGTGTCACTGGCCAGCTCAGCCAGTGGGCTGGTGAGCCCCAGGACAGAGAAATGCCCTGTCTCAAAACACTAGGTGGATGGTGCCTGAGAAATGACCTTGAGGTTGACCTTTGGCCTCCACATGCAAGCACACACACATACACATGCACTGACACTCATCCATGCACCCACCCCCACCCATACAGGCACACACACATGCTCATGCACCTACCCATACACACACACACATACACACACACACACACATACACACACACCCATACAGACACACACACAAAGGAACTGGAATGGCAGAATCAAAGGACCCTCTCTGCACAGTCCTTCTCTCTCTGCTACGATACCTGAAACTATTTTGTTGTTATATCAGCAGGACATCTGCTTTTCACTGTGAAGCTTGACTGACAACATTGATGTCCCCTGGAGGAAAGACCTTGCTAAGAGGGAGGGCCTCATTTCTGAGTCAGAATCTGCCTTTCACTGAGGCTGTGGTAATAAACAGGCACACTAAAGTTTACAAGCCCTGGGTAGCTTTAACTGTCAACTGACCATATCCTCCAGTTACCTGAGAAGGAAGTCTCCTAGGATGGGTTTTCCAGATAAGACTGGCCCTGGGCATGTCTGTAAGGGATAGTCTTGATGCAAGAGGGCCCAGCCCACTGTGGGCAGCATTGAGCAGGTGGTCTTGGGCTGTATAAGAAAGTTAGCTGAGGGTGAGGTTGAGAGGGAGACAACGCCGGGCGGTGGTGGCGCACGCCTTTAATCCCAGCACTTGGGAGGCAGAGGCAGGCGGATTTCTGAGTTCAAGGCTAGCCTGGTCTACAGAGTGAGTTCCAGGACAGCCAGAGCTACACAGAGAAACCCTGTCTCGAAAAACCAAGAGAGAGAGAGAGAGAGAGAGAGAGAGAGAGAGAGAGAGAGAGAACCATCAGTGTCTCTCCAAGGTTTCTGCTTCAAGTCCCTGCCCTGGCTTCTCTCCAATAACCATCTGTGATCTGGAAGTGTGAACCAAATAAACCCTTTCCTCCCCAAGTTGCTTTTAATCAGAGTGTTTGACCACAGCAACAGAAAGCAGGACACCATCCTAGGTCAGAGTTGAGTCTCAGGACTACTGTTCACCAATTCTATAACTTTGGGTACTTTTCCTAGTCCCAGACTCTGAACTAGGCAATTGGATGCCTTGGTTCTCAGGAGCCAATCCTTCCCTTTAAAGAACTTTCTAGAGAAAATTTTATGTTGTAAGTAAGTGTTTTGCCTGCACAAATATGTACATCACATATGTGCCTGGTTCCTGAGGACACCAGAAGATGGCATTGGATCCCCTGGGACAGGAGTTAAAGGTGATTTTGAGTCACATGTGGGCCCTGGAAACCAAGCCAAAGTCTCCCATGAGAGCATCCAGTGCTCTAACTGGTGAGTCACCTTTCCAAGAGAACAGGGCACTGAAAATCATTTCTATAAGGGGGCCTGGGGAGGACCCAGGTTCAATTCCCAGCATCCACATGGTGGCTCACAGCTCTGTAACTCCAGGATTCGAGCCTTACACAGAGATATACATGCAGGCAAAACACCAATGAAAGAAGGAAAGAAAAAAAAGGAAGGAAGGAAGAAAGGAGGAAGAGAGGGAGGAAGGGGAAGGAAGGAAGAAAAGAAGGAAGGAAAGAAGGAAGGAAAGAAGGAAGGAAGGGAGGAAGGAAGGAAGGAAGGAAGGAAGGAAGGAAGGAAGGAAGAGAAAAAACAGTTCAATAAATTTTATAATAGTAAAATCTATAGCAGGCTGGAGAGATGCCTCAGGGTTAGAGCACCTACCAGAGAATTTGGGTTTGGTTCCCAGCATCGACATCAGGCAGCTCACAACTGCTCGTAACCTTAACTCTGAGAACACCGCGTGCAGATGGTATGCATAATCTCATGCAGGTACACACAGAATTAAATCAATCTTTAAAAGTCGTGTGCAACAGGAAACCAGCGTTTACATACTGCCCAGCCTCAGCTGAGGTTTCTAACCAGATACTATTTCCCTAAATGGTCTCACCCTTATCCTTGCTACATTGTTTCTGTGGCTTCCTGGTATGTGGGCAGACACGTGAGTCAGACAGACAGCAAACTGGAAGGCTGGATCCTGGGGGCATTTAACTCCTACCTGGGAAAAAAATTAAGTTGACCTCAGAAAATAGAGACCTCCTTTGAATTCACCACGAATTGTGTCAGGCTGCTGGGGCTGAGGTAGTTCAACTTTGTGATGGCTATAACGGAAAATTTTGCTAGCTAAACAAATACATTGGACACAAAAGGAAGGGGTACATTTAGCTATTTCAGGGTGTCACTTTTCAAGCCCTTTAATGAAGGCTATGTGAATGTACAATGAATTAGATATTAATCAAAGCAGGTTTTTTTTCTTATTTCCTGTGCGTGTGTATGTACATGTATGTGCTCGGTTACATGTATGTATGCACATGTATGCATGAATACCAGAGGTCAACACCGCAAATGTCTTTCTCAACTAACATCTGTCTTTACCTTTTGAGACAAGGTCTCTCTTTGAACTGGAAGTTCTCCAGTTTCAGCAAGACTGCTGTCCAGTAGAGTCCTGGAATCCTCCTGTGTCAGCCCCTCCCCTCCAGCACTGGGATTACAGAGGTTCACCTCCATGCCTGGTTTTTGGAGGTTGAACTCAGACCTTCAGGCCTGCACAGGAAATGCTTAACTGATGTCTCCCTCACCCTCAGCCCTAATTATGAGCTGAGAATCTGCAGCCAGCAAGGAAACGGGGCCACTGGGTAGTGGGACCGAATGTCTGTGCTGTTTACTGTAGACAGGGTCCCGCCTGACTGGAACTTTGCTTTGATTGGAAGTCCTCTTGTGACTTCAGGGAGACGCTGAACCCAGATCAAGCTTCTAAGAGAGGGAGGTAGAGACACACAATGTGCTGATACAATCCCATGTGGGAATTGAAAGCTCTGCCCCAGGTACAGGCCCAGGTTATCTCCTAATTCGGGGGTTTCCCTGCTCCTATCAGAAGGGTTACAGCAGTCTGCTTCCGGTGAGGGGGATGATTGCTGCCGCAGAAAGGGTTTTGAAGGGACACTTTCTTCACAATTCCCTGAGCCCTGGAGGCCTTGGTCCTCCACGGAGCAAAGCTTTATTTACCTTTTGGTTTCATGATGGAGAAAATACCTCCTGTGCCAGCTCTCCACCTTACAGACCCAGTCAAACTACAGTGGTGGGAAATCTCTGGGGAAGCTGGTTTTGCAACTGTGAAGGAATGCCTTTGTGAGAGAGAATCCTGCCCTGTGCATAGGCCAAAGGGGCTGCAGAGTGGAATTTTCTCTCTTCCCCTTTCTGGCAGGCAAACAGACCCTGTCTTCAAAGTTCGCAGGAAAGGTATGTTTTGACAAGCACACACACACTGCTTTAGAAAAGCCACAGAGGCAACGCCTTTGTTGCCCCAGAACCCACTCTCTTCCACCCAGGAGGTGAAGTCCTTTCAGAAGCCACATAATGGAAACCGAGCCTGTGCTTGCTTGTACCGTTTTCCCGAAAGTACATAGCTTCCATTCTGTGGTTCCACACAGCAAATTCGCCCTCCTCACAAATGCAAACGCTGGCAGGGCTGTTTGTCCAGCCAGCTCGGGATTGGCAGGGAACATGAAGTTTGGCAGGATTCATGAGGCGTCTTTCTGTAGGGCTTTGGTTTCCTGGTCAGTTGAAGCCAGTCCAGTTATTGTCCCAGTGTTCTGCCAGATAAAACATGGGGGAGGGGGCTTTCTAGAAGCCTGGCCTTGTGACTGCGGGATGTGGAGAGGGATCATGAGCTGAGCAGGGAAGGAGGAACTGGACCTCAGGCCAAGGCCCAGGAGTTCTCATCTCCAGCAAGGGCTCTGACTCCACTCTGTGGAATGGAGACCTATGCCTGACTAACTAATGGCTGGCGCTGAAACCACCTTCATCCTCACACAAGCCTGTACTCTGTAACTGTAACTTTAACTGTAACTGTAACTGGGATATGGGGTTAGCATTTTCAGCAAATGAATCCCACCTGGAATATGATGTGAGCTAGCATGCTTGGAGCTCTGGGTTCGACTCTTAGCAATGCATAAACTGTGCGTGGTGGTTCCTGTTTGTAGTCCTAGCATGTGGGAGGTAGAGGTTGAAGGATCAGGAATTCAAGGCTATCCTTGGCTATGTAGTAAGTTCAAGGGCAGCCTGGGATGCAAGAGGCCCTGACTAAAAACAAATAAATGAAAGAATAGAGAGAGGAAAACATCCCAAGCAGAGCGCTACCCAGGAGCAAAGGTGAAGTCCAGATCAAGAAAGACTTTGTCCCCTCCCAGTGGGTCCCCTGAACTGCCCATCCACAGCTCTCTGACTTACAGCCCTGGTTAAGAGTCACTGAAACACTGTTTCCAGAAAGTTCTCTTTAAACAGACATTGTGAATTCTTAGCTAAATCCTAGTTAAAACATACTGTATATAAGCAAGTCTGAAACTCTATGGAGACTGTGCTGAGGGGGTTTAGTGGCCACCCCTGGCTTTCCTATCCACGGATGCATCTCTGACAGGAGAAGCCAGGACGGGTCTCTGCTTTGGGATCTTTCCTGGAATGAAGGGCCTCTTCATTCCCATCCTAGATTGACTATGTTCTCATGGCTAAGCAGGGTTGCTAAATGCTAAAGCTATTGGTGTCTGATACTTAAAAGTTCATAGATTCTGTCTCCCTAACATTGCAGCAGCTATTGGATACGGGGCCCCAGCACCCGAATGTGACTTTGTAGACGTGAGAAATGTTGGAAACTCAAGGTTCATCAACCGTCAGTGAACAATATTGTTGGGCTTTTCATCGTTGCTGCTGTTCTAAACAATGTCTTTGAAAACTTTATACAAAAAGTCCTGTATTCGGCCCTGCAGAGGTTGTGGGCAGGAAGGAACTTGGTTTCCTTAGAGGTGACAAAGAGCTACCCGCTGTGGATGTGACAGATCCTCCAATCTGCCCCAGCATCTACAGTCTGACCTAGCCAGGCTGCTCCTAACCAACCTCTTCTCACCCCAGTAACGTGGCTCTGAAATCATTCCCAACTTTCCCCCACGGACACATACACTATTGGCCTCCTGTCTATAAACTCCTCCCCTCTTTGAGAAATCTTCCCGCTTCTCATCTGTACAGCTCCAGGTGGCTGACTGAGCTAAGAGCAGAGAGATCACTCTCTGAATAGACTATGTGGTGCAGTTTTGGGCAGATGGAAGCTCCTGTGTAGTGACCCTCGGCCCACCACCCTGCCACGGCCATCCAAGTTATAACAGTGGGATTTGGATGCACTGAATATTCCTGAGTCTATCAGCCTATGCAAGACAACTTGGTACACAAGTATAGTTGCGGCTATGCATGTATGTGTGTATATATCACATAAAGCCACAATAGCCCCACCCCATTATTTTTGTTTTTTGTTTGCTTGTTTGTTTGTTTTTCTAGACAAAGTTTCTCTGTGTAGCCCTGGCTGTCCTATAACTCCGTCTGTAGAGCAAGCTGGTCTCAAACTCAGAGATCTGTCTGCTTCTGCCTCTAGAGTGCTGGGCTTAAAGGCCTGGATCACCACCGCCACCACCACAGCCTGGCTCAACACTACCCCATTGGTATTATGGTTATTTTAGCTACCTAAAGTCATCCATGTGCTGATTTAAATTCAAAGATTCTTATCCTTACTAGACAGGTTCTTGAGCCAATCACAAAACAGCTCCTTCCTGGATGTTTTTATCTTCCTGTGTAGTATTTCTCAGAAAAACAAACAAGGCAAGACTAGGCTACCCTGGGAGACCTTTTCCTGCTGCCACACTGCGTTAACCGCTTTTCTCCCAGCTGAGACCAAACACCTGAAAATCACGGGAAGAGAGGAAGGGTTTACTCTGTCTCACCATTTGAGGAAACATAGTCATCTGGGTGGACGAGACATGGCAACAGGCCTGGGGTCTGGCTGGTCACCTTGTATCCACAGTCAGGAGGCAGACAGGACAGGAAGCAGGGCCAGGCTAAGAATCCTTAACGTTCACTTCCCAGTGACCCACTTCCTCCTTCAAGATTCCACATCCTAAAGTCTCAGCCACCTTCCAAAATAACACCACTAACACACAGGCCCGGGAGGGACAGTTCATGCTCAAAGCAAATACACCGTTTCCCACTGCCTTGAAGCGACTTCTTTTTGTCTCTTTATGTCTCTTTTTTTTTTTCTTTTTTCTTTTTTTTTTTTTTTTGTCTCTTTATGGATTAGAACACAGTAGCTTTGACAATAAGCATCTCCTCACCATGTGTCTGAATCTTGGCAGTGTAGGCTAAAGTGGTGTACTGGTTTCGTCTCAGGCCTCACTTCTATAGCTGTTAATTGTTCAATACTTGGCTGGTTTGGGCCGGGACAATCCAGCTGACTCCACTCTGCTTCCATGTTCAGCGTCCTACCCTCCAGCAGGCCAGCCTGGCCAGGTTGTCATAGAGATAAGAGGAGCAGAAA
This sequence comes from Arvicanthis niloticus, assembly GCF_011762505.2. NCBI lineage: Eukaryota > Metazoa > Chordata > Mammalia > Rodentia > Muridae > Arvicanthis > Arvicanthis niloticus. The sequence goes on along the minus strand of NC_047678.1, from coordinate 41,003,456 downwards.
TACCACACACCTCGGCACTTCCATGGCTGGATGCAAAGAGAGAGTGAGATCACAAGAGGTCACGATCTTTCATGAGGTCAAGCATGATAGCAAGAAGGGGTGAGCACTCCACCACCTCCACCACGGGTGTGCCCACTCACCACCTCCACCACGGGTGTGCCCACTCACCACCTCCACCACGGGTGTGCCTACACACCACCCTCACACTCTTCTCTTTCCTTTGTTTTCTGGGTGTAGGAGCAAAGTTCATTCAATCAAGAACTTGATCTCATTAATATTGGAACATACTGGTAAAATATATATATATTTAAATATATAAAGGATGAAATTTATCCTTGGGTATACTGTTCTGAGTTTTATTTCAAATTATACATATAACAAACAAGACAAAGCTAATCTCTTCTCCCTGCCCTAAAACTCTCTCAGTCTCTGACATTTTGAGAGCTCATGCCAGGATACTATTCCAAACTTTGTTTGTTCGGGGTTTGTTTGTTTGTTTGTTTGTTTGTTTGTTTTTAAAATGAATGAGTAGCAAGGTCCCTGTAACATTCTATAGCTAAAACTTTGCATTAAATGACAGAGCCATAGCCTTAGATGGAGTGTCTCATGGAAACCCCAATAATAAATTTAAAAAGCTTGAAGAAACCTTCACTTTATCCTCTTAGAAAAATCAGATGCTCTGGGGCTGCAGAAATGGCTCAGTGGTTAAGAGCACCTGCTGCTCTTGCAGAGGACTGAGGTTCAATTCCCAGCACCCACATGGCAGCTCACGGCTGTCTGTAACTCAAGTTCTCCAGTTCTAGGAAGTCTGACGCCCTCTTCTGGCCTCCAAGAACACTCACTGCAAACACAGGGTGAACAAACACACAGGAAGGCACACACACGTGCACATAAAAGAGAAAAAAAAGGATTAAATTTTAAAATACAGATGCTCTGAAAGGTTTGTTGCTTGGGAAGAGGCCAGGGCAAAGATCCAACAATTTGCTCAACACCGTGTTTTTCCTGTTGGAAACTTCTTTTATCATTGACCCCACCCCACTATGACAGCGGCCTCTGCCCTCTTGAGAATAGACTGGCTTCTGTACTGTCACCTTCACTTCCAGCAGACACAGAAGACAGAGTTTTTCTCCAAAGAACCCTCTTTGGTGCTGGCTGACCTGCAGTTTGTCCTCTCTGTTTACAGAGCAAGTGACCTTAGTGGCTGGAAATTCTGCTCTGCAGTGTGACCATTCCTTCTTCAGAACTGCTCTCGAATGCTTGGCCTTACCTCTCTGCTCTGGCAGGTGCTGGGTAATTAGATCTGGGTTTGTCATATCAATCCTGAGCTGCTCAGTGGGGGGTTGGGGGGGCCAGGGGGACAGCTGTCTCTTCTGACACTACTGGCATTTGGGGAAGAGACTGTATAGCAGTTAAACAGGTACTAGACAAGGAGCTAACCTGTCCTCACACTTCCCATCTAAAGTCTGCAGCAACATTCGACTCAGAGGAGTGTCTTCATGGGGGTTCTTGGGATCCATGGAACTTGGCATTATGGCTTCATGGTCAGAGGGTGTGACCCTGGCTGACTCCTAAACAATGACGTCCACTTATAAAATGTGCTTCGTGTCTCTAGCTGAGGAGAGTGTAAATTGGTGAAGGAGAACCATCCTTCCATACCAAAGAGAGACCTGGTGGTGTGGGTGGGATCCTGGTGGTGACAGCTCAGGAGCTGTAGTCAGGTTTTGAGCTTTAGCTGTGGAGTTAGTGGGTCAAGGCAAAGCAAGATGCCCCTCTGACGTGGGAAGAGTGAGGACAGGTTAGCTCCATATCGCATCTGTTTAACTGTCATACGGTCTCTTCCCCCAAAGCATCTGACCCACTTAAACATGACACTCTCTTTACAAATTGGCACCTCTGGGTTGTATTTCTCCTCCCTGGCTGCAAGGAGAAAGTCTTCTCTCTTTTCTGGAATCAAAACAGGAGCGGAGAAGGAGACTACTGCAAACAATGGACAGCAGTCATGGGCTAGGTCTTCTGCTCTTGAAGCCACCAGCATGAGTTGGTAGGGCCTGCTGCCACATCCCACTGCAAATGTACTCAGCTCACTGACTGATGGGCATTCCTCTGAGAGTAGGGGAGTGGTGGCTGGGGCAGGAGGTGCCATGTCACAAGCAAGCCAGCTATCATTTGGAGCCTTTTCAAAGTTCCTTCTCTCCTTATCTCTCTGCTCTCTCTGCTGCTGCTGTCACCAGGATGCCAGCGTCCAAATTAGCACAGGGCCCCAACCCAAGCAAGCAACAGCTGCATTGACAGCCTGGTGAGTGACCCACCCTGGGGACCCACTGTGGGACCCTCAGCTGTCACCTTCCTGTGGCCTTCCACTTTCCCCAGTGACAGAAATCAGGAAACAGCAGCTGGTCCCCTGTTTACAAGGTCAGGTAAACACAGGGAGACAGACAGCTCTCCGTCTCCCCTTGGACTTCCATGTCTTAACTTAGCCCCAAGCCAAGGACCTCTAAATCCAGCCACAAGTGCAATTCCAGAATAGAGGGCGGTGAGCCTGAAAACCAGCACCATCCCCTGCAAGGTAACAGCGGGTGCCCATGAAGGACACGGAGTGAAATCGGAAGGGAATTTGAGTGACAAGCTGGTGTGATGTCCATCTCCTTAATGATGGGAGAAGTCACTGGGAAGGCAAAAACCGCCAAGCCCAGATCTTGGTTTAAAAGCTTCCTCGTGGTTTTGAGTCACCAGCTTAGCTCAATGTCTAAAACAAAGAGAATGAATTATGGAACAGAACGAGGGGCCCTTATTAATTTGCCTACTGATCCCTGTGAAGTGAAGCAAGCGCTTTAGCTTTATTCGAAGGGTGATGTCTCTCCCCAGCCCTCTCTGGAGAGATTCCAACAGACCCATGCGTCCTTACAGTTTCCTTTACTGACTTCAGGGCTTTTTCTACATATATTTACAAAATATGTTCATTTCATGTTACATCAATAGGAATTCAAGTCCACGACTCTTTGTAGGACCATAAAGGTCACTCAGATGATGTAACTGACCAACACATACCAGAGTATTAGACTGTGTGACTGACCTGTCTGTGCATTATAGAGTCATCCACACGGGGCATCTAGCTTGGCCATCTGGGTGAGCTCCGGTCCAGCTCTGTCCGGAACCCAGGGAAACAATCATCCTAATTTCACGTTTCTGTATCACCTTTCATCAGAGAAGATGAAAGGACTTCACAAACTCGGGCGCCCTCTTTGATCTAAGCCCTTGTCTAGTGCACTCATGTCCATTGTAAATTCTGCACTCGCCCTGCAGATGGCCCTCCCTTATGCAGAGCAGAGCAGAGCAGAGCCTCCTGCCAGCAGCTGCAGGGAGGACCAGGCAGCCCTGGGAGGACCCTGGGTGGCAGTTCTGCAGAAGTCTCATTGAGGCAGGAGGGAAGCATTCAAAAGCCGGCATCGGGTGGGCGTGGCTGTTGCCTGAGGCTCTGACTTTGCTCCCTTCTGGGCACACCCAGTACTTTGGTTCTTAACTCTATGAGAAAGACTCTGAAATATATATCCCAGGCTCAAATTCTCCCTTGAGTCCAGCCAGGCCTCCCAGCTGTCTTCCAGGCATTTCCAGCCTCAGGTTTCAGTGAATACAGGCTCAGCTTCCAGCAAATGTGGAGTGTGACCGGCTTCTGTGCCGGCTATCCCTTCCAGATAGCTCCTGTTCCTGGCGTACCCCCATTCTGCTTGTTAGTAACAGCTGTGGGGAAGGTGTCAGGGGCTGTGTGCTCTCAGGAGACCTGCACTCCAGAGAGGCTATGGGAGGGTGCCCTCAGCAGGAGGAGATTTTGGGAGGCTGCACAGTTAGGTAGGGACAGCACAGGACCGTGGGTCTCCATGGACAGCGGATCAACAATGGCTTCCTTGAGCAGAGGGTGAGGACAGCAGGCTCTGCATTAGCAATGAGACTTGCTTGTGGAGCAGAAAAGATCCAGGCTGCTGGTGTTCCCGGACTTGTGAGCCTGGGCCTCAGAGGCCTCGACAAGCTCGCCACCGGTCCTCAGCAGGCCCATTTACACCATCTCCAAAACCAGTGGTAAAAAAAGCAGGAAAGAAGATTTGTTCAATGTGACCACATTGGGAAGAGGGACAGAGAAGTCCCCACAAGTCCATTTGTGGGGTCTCGACCTGAGGTTTAGGTTTAAATAGAGCAAATGAGCAGGGTAGTGAGCCAATCCTGTCAAGTCTGACCCATTATCACTGTCTGGGCTCAGGTCTCTCCTGCAAGGTGGCCTGACATGCTCTTCGGTGTGTGAAACCCTCCTGGGGTACAAGCACTCCTCCGGCTGGAAGCAGGCTTCAGCCTTTTTCTTGGCCCAGCTTGAGATTCTTGGGAGGAAATTCTACTTTCTTGTCTCAGAAGTCTGATAGCCAAAAGGAAGGACACAGATGTCTTCAGAATATCCTCGCTGCTGGGTAGTCACACTGTGGGGTTGGGGGTGGTGGTGGAGGAGGAGGGGCGTAGAAAGGAGGCACGGAGGATCCAGACAGTAACACAAGTGCCCTCCAACCCAAGGGAGGGTTTTCAGTATGGTGCTTATGGGAGCTGATGTCCAACACTTGCTTCTTTGGCTGAGACATTAAGGGCATGCCCTGCTCTGAGGTCCTTTCTCCCTTCGCACAGCTAGTGCCCAGCAGGGAATGGGGTGGGGTGAAGGGGGGGAGCAAAGTTTCCTGTTCTCCATCTAGGGTCCTCATCAGAGTCTTCTGTGTTCAAAAAGAAAACAAAGAGGCCGTTTGCTGATCACTGGGAAAGTACCACATAGCCTGGGGCCTGGGAGCTGGGATGAGCTAGCGCTCCAAATCCAGGCTTCTTCATTCTTTGAGAATTTAAATCTTGGGGCACACCTGCTCAGGCATGCTCACTGAGGTTGGGGTGGGGGGGGTGAGAGTGGGTGGTCTAATGGAGACTGCTGCCCACTGCTCACCTGCTGAGTGCTGGAATGCCCTTTCCTAGTGGGGGTGGGGGGAGCACACACCTCCGCCATCACGGGCAGCAGGTAGCATGTGGCTACGAGAGAGCAGAGAGCCTATGTTGAGATCAAGCTGTGCCCCACTCTAAATGACTCCAGACTAAATGAAGCAGTGGGTTTTCAGTCTGTGCCGCGCCTCAGGAGACTCCATTTTGCAAGCCGCTTTTGGCTCTTTTTGAGAGAGGAGGCCTGCAGGCCCTGGGTGAAGCGGGGAAACTGCATAATCTGTCTGTACATACAGCTGTTTCTCAGACTGATACACGACTTCTTCTGGAAACAGAAAGGGAGCTCCCCTATAAGTTTATTGGAGTAAATCAGGGCTGCAGGGGCACATGACCGTGTTAGAATCAGATCTTCAAAAACACATAAGACTTTATCAGACGTGATAAAACAAGAAACGGGTATCACTCCCTCATCTGGACCCCTGTGAGCCACTGTGGGGAAAGGAGGGAGGAAGGTTCGGAGAGCCGAGCTGGGGTGTAGGATGCAGATAGGGGGCGTGGGCTCTGTGGGAAGTCTTTTCTAAGCATTTTATATTTTAACTCTTGCTCTTTTCAGTCTCCCAGGAAGATCTCCTGCCCACAGGGACGTGGCTCCTTCCCAGGAGACCCCCGCCAGGATTTAAACCTCTCAGCCTGCACATTCTTAACCGGCTCAGGTTGCCAAGAGCTAAGTCTGTGACATCATTGGATCCCAGCCTTTTATGGGAGGTGTCCTGCCAAGGGGTTCTTCTTGCCCTAGGACTCAGCCAGCCTATTGGATGGTGGGCTCTGGAAGACCAGGCAAGGAATAGGAAGGAACAAGCAAGCTTGGTTGTGAGCAGGGTTGGTTCGTCCCTTCTGATCTGGCAGGTAGTTGTTTGTCTGTGCATCTCAGGATGCTCTGTGGGCCCTCCATGGGACACCCCGTCCCCCCACCCCACCCCCAAGCGCTTCTCTGTGTTTCAGCTTTTGCCACAGTTCTGGGAAACCCAGCTCCCAGTCCCACTGTCACTGGTCCTCTCTTCTGCAGGGCTCACCACCACCCAACACAGCCTTCCAGCAAGTGCCACACTCTCAACTGTGAGACCTGATTTTCCCTCCCACATTCCCCAGAGTGGCAGCAGGTTGCACATCATTCTGGGAGGTCCCAGGGAAACCACTGAACTGTCTTGATAAATTTAATGCCTTTACCCTCTCTCTCCCCTGAGGTAGAGAAGGAAGGTCCTGGTATAAGAACAGCACTCTCTCAAACAGAAAAACACTATTAAACACACAAACGTAAACATACCCTCCCTCTCTATGTTTGTGCCCTCAGAAGCAAATGAGACAGAACTCAAGATCTTGTGGCCAGTTCCCGACAATCTTCCTACGACTTCCCTGCTCAATTTCGTGGGTGTAGGGGAGGGCCATCGGTCAAAGGTCATGGATGTGGGGGAGGGCTAGGAGTCAAAGGTCATGGTTGTGTGAATGGGCTGGGGGTCAAAGGTCATGGGTGTGTGTGGGGGGTGGAGGTCAAAGGTTGTGAGTGTGTGGGAGGGCTTGGGGGGGAGGTCAAATCATGGTATCTCCCAGTTGAGAGCTCTTTTGCTACGTCACATGCTGGCTTTGCTTGTTTGTCTGTTGTAGGGGTTTGGTTTGGTTTGGTTTGGTTTGGCTGATAAGCATAAGCCACCATGCCTGGCCATCGAGCTGGCTTTTATATGACCCTTCAAAGGACATGTCTCAATGTGGGCAAAAACCAGAGGACCTATTCTAAGGAGAGAACTCAACACGTTTGCTGTGAAGTTCCACTGGTGACTTTACCATGAACATGTGTACAGCGAGGTCCAGCGTGATTATGAGGTGGGCAGAGGCACCGGCTGCCAAACCTGTCTTCCTGAGTTCCATCCCTGGGCACCTGCATGGTAGAAGGAGTGGACTAGGTCCACAAATTATCCTTGGACACATTGTTACAAACACACACACACATACACACTAAGTAGTAAAAAAATAAATCAATGAGGGATGTATGAGATATGTGGGACTTTGACTCCCCAGGATTCTTCCTTTCCCCAATGTCCCAGCACTCTAGCCTGGGTCACAAAACAAATCCCAACTCTTTGAAGTTTGGTAAGCTAAAATATCTCTAAAAAAGAACCCTGGGTGTGCTACAGAAAAGTGATTTTCTAAAAATACCTATTCCTTTACATTTTCATTCTAAGGGGCCCGGCAGGAGCCCTCTGCCCCCCACGACCAGGTCCACCACATTAGAGCAAATAAAACACAAGCCAGACGATTGATAGAAGCCAGTCTTCCCGCAGTCTTTGTGTTATCACAGCTCTGCCTGTTGCTGCTGGTTCATATAAATCAAGAGGCTCCGCCAAGCCAGGCAGAACAGCTTTGATGGGATGAAGCAGTTCATCATCCCCGGTCCAGAGCTCAAGTCCTCGTGTGGAATCGAAACCAGAGAAGATGCTCAGGTTAAACACATCCGATGACCAGAGAAGGCTCTGAAAAAAATATTCTCAGAACAGTATATATGGAGTACTCAAAGCCAAGAATTCCTCTGAATCAGGGCCATCTCTATTAGAAATTAGAGCTTTCTGTGGATGTCTGTGGTCTGTGCTGCTGTTTGAAGCCATGATGATGTCATTGGGTCACGTGGCCACCAGGGGTCACGTTGGTGTCCGTGACCTGTGCTGCCACCGAAGTCCATGATGGCATCCATGGTCTGTACTGCCACCAGTGACCAGGCTGAGTTCTGAAGTGGAAACATCTGGTTTCTTTGGAAAGTTAGCTACATCAAATGATGTTTTGCTCTGGCGCACAGGTGAAAGGGTGTCTTGCTATAGTAAACGTCAAAGGACACACGATGTTCAGAAGGAATATAAATATGACCCCACAAGACAGCGGGAGCTCGAGCATTGGTTTGCTTTGCTCCACCTCAATATTCTGTGCTGCTAACAACACACATGTATTGGTTCGCCTTCCATTGCATTGCTGAGCTCCGCTTTGGGTAACACCTTAGAGAGAAGCTCACCAAAGAACTTCTTGTGCGGTTCCTGTGGCTTCTTGCCACTTCCACAGACCCTGGCTGGTGGGCAAGTCTTGGGGCTTCTTCTGGATTGAACTGCCCTTGCCAAGTCATAGGTGGTGTCTGCCGAGAGGACTGGGCTGCAGCTGCTGATTTATATTTTGTGTTTGCTACGGACCGAACTGCTGACATCCTGACAATGGAGATTGGACTTGCCCCTAAAGAATTATTTCTAGACAGGTCATCTTCCCCTGTGTCCTAATAACTTTTCTCTTCCACTACATCTGGAGGGTGGTGGGCTAGAGGAGAGATTGAACCCTTATTAAGTAGCTTGAGAAAAAAATATATGCCTACAAAGTTCCATTGCCTGTGCTGCCGCCAGAAGCCACGTGGAAGTTCATGGTCCATGTTGATGCTGGCTACAAAGAGCAAGGAAGCTTCTTTTCAGTGGTTTCCATGACTGCAGACTTACTGTTGAGAATGAGAGACCTTGAAGGCCTCTGTGACAACCTCTCCCCAGCCCCCAAAAAGAAACAGTCTAGACAGGAAGTCACTGAAGAGAATTCCTTTAAAAAAATGTAATAGGTGCTAGGAATGGCGGCACATGCCCTTAATCCCAGCACTCAGGGGGCAGAGGCAGATGAATCTCTGTGAGTTTGAGGCCAGCCTGGTCTATAAAGTGAGTTCCAGGACAGTCGGGGCCCTGTTACACAGAGAAACCCTGTCTCAAAAATCAAATTAAAAAAAAAAAAAAAAACAATATCAGCAAATGACAGGGATGCTGAGGTGTAGCTTTCCACTGTTGATGGCTTCTGGGGGAGGTGGGAGTAGGGAAGGACTCAGTTCTTGTAAGGGACTGGCCACTCTGAATTTGACCATTCTCCAGTGAATGTCTGGGCAACACAAATTGGACTTCCTGTAATTTTCTTCTTCTTCTTTTTTTGGGGTCACAGGGTGGGGCGTGAACCTGGGAGAACTGGAGAGTGAGTATGATTGTGGTGTGTTTTGTGAAATTCACAAATAACCATTAACATTATGTTGGAAAGAAAAGAAAGAAAATCATGGCCTTGGGGCTGCGGTGGCCAGTGGCTCAGGAAAGAAAGCACTAACCTTTCAAGTGTAAGGGTCAGAATTCAATCCCCAGAGCCCATGCAAAATGTCAGGTGTAGTGGTGCATGCTCCTGACCCCTTGATGGGGAGACAAAGAGGGGCCATCCAGGCCCATTCAAAGCTAGTGGTTAGTACTCCTGAGGATCACCCCAGGGGCTGTCCTCTGGCCTCCACATGCATGTGCAAACACACACAAAACACAAACCTGGCCTTCACCCTTCTCTCTGTGCAGACTGGAGACATCATTCCTCGGGCTGGTACTAGAAGGCTTTCTTTCTTCATCTCCAGATACACGTGAGGTTCAGCCAGGGCTGTCCCAGCAGTGGACTCCAAGAGACAAGGATTTGAACTGGAATGGTTTATTTGGAAAGGGGGGGGGGTCCTAGAAAATACTGCTTGGGTGGAAAAGGCAAACATAGAATAAGACATCAAATAAACAAACAAAACAGAGAAAGGTACATTCTTTTTTGTTTGTTTGTTTTTGTTTTTTGAGACAGGATTTCTCTGTGTAGCCCTGGCTGTCCTGGAACTCACTCTGTAGACCAGGCTGGCCTCGAACTCAGAAATCCGCCTGCCTCTGCCTCCCAAGTGCTGGGATTAAAGGCATAAGCCACCACTGCCCAACAGAAAGGTACATTCTTAAGAAGCTGCCTTTGTGAGGGACCAGAAGCTCATTTGTTAGGTCCCAGGAGTGGGGCAGGATGCTGGGATAGTTAGGTGTTTGTTTTTAATTTTATCTGAATGTGTGTTTTGTCTGTCTGTGTGCATATATGTGTATCATACGTATATGTGTGCAGTTCCTGTGGAGGCCAGAAGAGGGCATCAGATTCCCTGGAGTTGGAGTTATAGGCAGCAGTGAGCCTCCATGTGGGTGCTGAGAACCAGACCCAGGTCCTCTGCAAGAGCAGCAAATGCTCTTAACCACCATTGAGCCATCTCTTTAGGCCTGTGCTGGAAAATCGTGGCAATCTGGGTCCTCCCACCGTGTGTGTGTGTGTGTGTGTGTGTGTGTGTGTGTGTAGCAATGTGTGTCTGTGTGTCTGTGTGTAAACAGCCCAGCTATCAGAGAGCTCCAACACCAAGCCTTGCATGTGCCAGTGCTGGAAATGGGCCAACAGTCTAGGTAATGGTAAATGTCATCACAGGTTTTGGGATGGAAGGAAGGCTGTCCCTGAAGGAGAGCTCTGTGGCAGGGTCCCTCAGGCACAGCATCTATATTCATGACACTTTTGAGGTCCTAAGAAAATGTTCCCCCAGCTCTGGTCATGCAGTCCCATAGGAGATGCTGAAGACACAGAGGCAGGAGGATGAGGAATTCAAGGCCAGCCTGGGATGATTTAAGCTGGGCTTTAATACCAGCACTCAGAAGGACAGGCAGAGGCAGGCAGATCTCTCTGAGTTCTAATCCAGCCTGATCTACATAGTGAGTCTCAGGAGAGCCAGAGCTATATAGTAAAATCCTATTTCACAAAACAAAAAAACAAAACAAAAACTACATACATATACAAACAAAAATTTCAATTTTAGTTTCAATTAGAATCAAAGAGGGGTTAGAGAGATTCCAGGTAAATTTTTTGAAAAACCATTTTTTAATTATTTTTTAAATAATTACTTTTTACAGTAAGAATTTATATTATTTATTCATTTAATTATTTATTCATTTAATCTATGAGTACACTGTAGCTGTCTTCAGACACACCAGAAGAGGGCATCAGATCCCATTACAGATGGTTGTAAGCCATCATGTGGTAGCTGGGAATTGATCCAGCAGGACCTCTGGAAGAGCAGTCAGAGCTCTTAAACTCTGGGCTGTCTCTCCAGCACCTATATTTATAATCTAAGTTAAACAAGAGACAAAACCTCAGAATGACCACAAAAGAAGAGTTTCTATAAATGATACTAAAAAATTATGAACTCTGGTGATGGAGAGACGGCTCCCTGGCTAAGTGCAGAGGACCTCGGTTTATTTAGTCCCAGCACCCATGTGGTGGTTCTCAAGCATCTGTGACTCCAGCTCCAGGGGAACTTCGCCCCCTTCTGGCCTCACATCCCATGCACTCACATCCCATGTATACACATAATAAAGGAATAAAATCAATCTCTTTTACTGTATGAATTTTGGTCATTAAAAAAGAGAAGGAAAACAGATCCTACTGGGTCGAAGAAAATATTTGAAAGTTCTGACAGAGGCCTTGTATCTGAGATATAAAGAACTAGGGATTGTTAAGAAAAATGTGCAAAGACTATCGAAGAGCAAGCTTGAGTAGGTGTAGTAACAGAATCAGGTATTCAAGCCGCCCACCAACATGAAAGTGTGGTTGTTCCAGCCAGTGAGGAAAGAACACACTGACGATGCACCATGGGAGGAGCCAAAGCTCTGGAGTGAGGAAGAAATTCTCTTACACGTTTTTTTTAAAAGTTACATTATTATTGTGTATGTGAATTGTGCACACACATATGAATGCACACATGTACACAAGCACATGATATGGGTATTTGAGGTCAGAGGACACCTTGTATGAGTCGGTTTTCTCCTCCCCCTACATAAGCCTTAGGGATCGAAGCCAGGTCATCAGGCATGGTGGCAGGCACCTTTCCTCACTGAGGTGCCTCACCAGCTGAGCCTTTCCCCTGTATACTCGTTATTCTGAGTTTATTTTTTTATTATTCTTGTATTTCTCTAAATTTAAGAGGAAGAGACCCAAATCACGATAAAATGAAAGAGGGAAACAGTGAGGGCAAAACCAAATGCTTGGGGCCGGTTGTCTCCTTGCTTGTGCGTCATGACAGACAGAGAATGGTTGATGTTCTGGAATGCTGACAGCTACACAGAGACAAATTAATGGCAAGAAATCAGTTGGTGGAGCAGTCCAGCATAGAAGCCAGGCGCTAGACCATTCCCTTCCTTCCTTCCTTCCTTCCTTCCTTCCTTCCTTCCTTCCTTCCTTCCTTTCTTTTTTTCTTTCTTTCTTTTTCTTTCTTTCGTAGTAGCATAATGCTTTAACAGGATCCCCTGGTTCTCTTATATTTTTGGTTGTGATCCTAGCCTTTAATGGCTGAACCATCTCTCCAGCCTGACACCTTGGTTCTCAAAGAAGCTAAACACTAGCCTGGGATAACACCTTGCCTGCTTGAAATAAAGCCTCTTTTAGATGTTTGTGGTGGAGTAACATCTCAACAGCCCACTCATGTACTATGTAAGTGTCTGTCTGTCTGTCTGTGTATAACAGGAAGGGGTGAGGTACACAAATCTGCTTCAACCTACTGAGAGAATCAAAGCCGAGCCAACATAGAGAGTGCTGGGAGTTACGTGTGTTACGGATACGTGAAATGCAATGGCTGATGGTGATCTTCAGCAGAATTGAGACTCAGAAAATAGACAAAGTTTTGCCCGTGAGGGCGTTTCTAGAATAGCTTAATTGGGGAGCAACAATGAACCCTAAACGTGGCTGGGCTGGGGTCTGATCACAGAAAAATGAGATAAAAAGAGCTGAGAATCGGCATCCATCTCTCTGCATCCTGATTGGGTGTGTGTGCGCCATGCGTGCTTATCTCTCTACATTCTGATTGGGTGTGGATGCCATGCGTGCTCATCTCTATGCATCTTGATTGGCATGCCTGCTCATGAGTTTTTGTCAACTTGACATAAACAAGGTTCATCTGGGAGAGAGAGCCTCAATTGAGAAAATGCCCCCATAAGACTCTGTAGCATTTGTTTTTGTTTTTTATTATTTATTTATTATTATTATTAGTGATTGATGCAGGAGAGCCCAGCCCACTGTGGGTGGAACCACCTCTGGACGGATGGTCCTGGGTTGTATATGAAACCAGGCTGAGCAAGCTTGGGGAAGCAGTGTCTCTCCTTGGCTCCGCTTCAGTTCCTGCCCTGCCCTCCTTCAGTGGTAGATGGTGACCCAGAACATGGCCACCACTAAAACCTTCCTCCCCTAGTTGCTTGGAATCGTAATGTTTATCATAAAATCTAACTAGGATACCATGTGACCACCTACCTAACACTTCTGCCTCCATGACTTTCCCATCTTTGATGAACTACATTTTCAAAGTATGAGCCAAACACTCTCTCCCTTCTTCTCTCTGTCTCTTCTCCCTCTTCCCCTCCTTCCTCCCACTCCAGTGCTTTTCTCGGGTGTTCTGTCACAGCAATGAGAAGAGGAACTGACACACAGAGTTGGAGTCAGGTGTAGGTTGGTCAGCTTTGGTAGTACCTGCACGGGGTAAAGCCTGCACAGGGTTTCAGCAGACAGGGATGCAATGAAGAGGACCTTGAAGGGAGTCCTGCAGGAACAGCTTGAGGCAGATGGAGCTGAACAGGCCCCAGAGGCTGTGTCAAGAGCTCAGTGCTGGTTGATGACTTTTGGGAAATTATTGTCTTAGGGCTTTGGCCCCATTGGTGGATGACCCGATTGGTATGCACAGTTCTGAAGACTGGAGTACTCATGCTCTCTCTCTCTCTCTCTCTCTCTCTCTCTCTCTCTCTCTCTCTCACACACACACACACACACACACACACACACACACACACACACACACACACTTTCTCTGCTTCCCATTCACCATTGGGGAGCACAGCTTCAAGCCCCCATACCATCTCTATCATGATACCCAACTTGCCCTCAGAGCAATGGGACCAAGGGACCATGATCTGAGTCCCCTGAAACTGTGGGCTAAAACACATTCCTCTCCCTTCAGCCATCTGCCACGGTGACAGAACTCTGACTGTCACAGGCCAGTACCTGAGTGATTATCAACTCACAGGATCAGATCCGAGCAGATGAAGTCACCATGAGTTTAATGACCATTTTCTACCCGGATGCACCCCGCAAATTAACCTGTGCCTGCTGAGCTGGGAACAGGTATTGTTATCAGGTGACCCCGGACAAGCAGGCTGTCTCCTCTGGTATCACGACGATCTCACTCAGATTCCAGAATGTCTGCCTAGGTGTCTTCTGGTCTGGTATGAATGTTAATCGGGGAGCTCTTAGGCTAATTCCATACTGTCTCTAATGAAGAGACATCTCCAGCCACTACTACCAACTGAAGATCTTGGTCCCAGCCCGGCACCCCTCTGTACCCCAGCCCCAACTCCATGCCTGCTCCCGTACAACAGTCTGCCTTCAGGTCTCTCTTGTTTTTATTTTGGCTCCTTCACAATTTGCTTTGCTCACTGCTCTACCGCTGTGAAGAGACACACTATGGCCAAAGCAACTCCTATAAGAGAAAGCATTTAATTGGGAACTTGCTCGCAGTTGCTGCTGCTGCTGCTGCTGCTGCTGCTGCTGCTGATGATGATGATGATGCTTTCCCTCCCCCCACTCACCCTACACATGAGTTTCTCACATGATCCCATCAGATGAGCCTGAGTTGGGAGCAGATGCTGTCATCAGCCTCCCTCTCACCCTGACTTCACTTTCTGGCATGATCTGTTATGATCACGACATGGAGCATAGCCACACACATCGGGCTGGGCCAGCTGCGCCCAGATCCACAGGCAGGAGTGGGGTGGAGACAGAGAGAAACAGAGAGACAGAGTGACAGTGATACTGGGCCAGGTGTGAGCTTTTGAAACCTCAAAACCCACCCCCCAGAGCCACACGTCCTCCAAGGCCACGCCTCCTAATCCTTCTAGTCCTATCAGAGAGTCCCGCTTCCTGGTGACAAAGCATCGGATCTGTGAGCCTATGGGAGCCATTCTCATTCAAACCCACACCAATCAGAGTGAGGAAGCACACAGCCATCTCCTCCAGGTGTGAGGAAAGTGCCGGTCACATCCAAAGTGGATCGTGACCCATTAGTGAGAAAAGAAAAGAGGAAAACCAGCTGTTAGTGTGGAAAGCCAGGCAGAGTAGAGGGTCCATGTTCCTACTGTGCAGCCCCATGATCCCAGGTAGACTCCCCATCCCCTGATGCTAGAGTTCCTCTCCCTCAGCTTCCAGGGCAGGTGTATAACCTTGTGTGGATTATTCATTCTCTGGAGGAACTTGCCCGGTGATTCTTTTGTCTGTCTTTGGGCTGTGTGTGTGTGTGTGTGTGTGTGTGTGTGTGTGTGTGTGTGTGTGTGTGTGTGTTGTGAGCCTCAAACATCTTCACGAATTAACTGACTAACTGAGGCTGGGAAAGTACCTTTAACCTCCCTGCCCCCTCCAAGTCACCTTGCTCTCTCGGCCAGTACCTTCCCTTCAACCCAGGTTCAATTTTCCTGCTACCATGCCAGGCAACCCCCCTCCCCCATCAGACCCATCTTAGAAAACCCACTTCTCTGCCCCTCACCGGGTGAGATTGGCACACACAAGAACAGTTTTTCCTTCTGTCTTCCTGAGGTTATTTCTTTTTGAAACAACCTAAGGAGGCCTCCGCTGCTCCTTCACATGTGCTGTTAAAGGTACAGTCATTTCTACATTGGTCATTCTACATTGTTTCCACCATGCTGGTCTTGGGTTTGTAAGCAACAGTTGCTTCTAATGGCTCCTGATGTTGTAGCAATGAACAACACAGAGAAATCAAGTCCCCACTGTGCTGTTTCACAGAGATATGAGGGAGCAGCTTCATGCTCCTGCCGCCACAGGAAATCCACTCCTACCACCAGTTCCTCCTCCTGATGGGCTGTGCCCTCCAGCTGTGACCTGAAACAGCCTCCTCCCTTCAGTCACTCCTTTCAGGCATTTGGTCATAGTGAGGGAGAAAGAAATGTATCCATTTGCTATATATGAGTTAAGAGTTTCAAAGAAACAGAACTACCTCGAACCAAGGTGTGTGTGCGTGTGTGTATGTGAGTGTGCGTGTGAGTGTGCGTGTGAGTGTGTGTGTGTATATTTGTGTGCATGTGTGTGCATGTGTGTGCATGTACATGTGTGTATATCTGTGTGTATTGTGTGAGTGTGTGTGCACACGTGTGAGAGTGTTTACTTGTGTGCACGTGTGTGAATGTGTGTTTGTGTGTGTATGTGTGTATGTATGTCTGTATGTGTGTGTATGTCTGTGTATATGTGTGTGCATATGTGTGTGGGTGTATGTCTGATGTGTATGCACATGTGTGAGAGTGTATATGTATGTATATGTATATGGGTGGGGGTGTGCACATGTGTATGTATGTATGAATGTGTGTATCTATGTGTGAGTGTGTGTGCATGTATGTATGTGTTTATGTGTGCATGTGTGTGTGCTCATGTGTGAGAGGTATGTATGTATGAGTGTATGTATGCATGCACACATGTGTGTATATATGTTCAGGGTGAGAGGGAGGAAGGAAAAGAATTAGCAGAAGAAAAAGAGGAGGGAGAGAGAATTTAAGGAGTTAGCTTATGTGATTTTGAAGGCTTGACAAGACCAATGCCAGCTAAGGACCCCACAGGCCAGAAGCACAGAGAAGAGTTACTGTTAAGCCTCAAAGCTGGTAGAATTCCATCCTCCTTCAGGATCAAGCCCTTGACTGGTTAGATGGAACCCACACATTATAAAAGATAATCTGCTGTGCTCAAAGTTCATATGTTTAAATATTAATCCTCCCCAAACATCCTCCATAGAACCATCCAGCAGAATGTTTGACCAAATAGCAGGGTGCCATGACCCAGCTGGGGTGACACACACAGAGCTCACCATCAGGTGACCCTGGGACATCTGAGGGGCTGATTGTGTGCAAGAGCTTCGGTTCCAGCTTTGTACCCCGAACACGTCATCTCTTTATCCTTTCTGAAACTGTCTATTTTCAGGGCAGGGGGTTCGTGCTCCACTTTGGATGACGTAATTCTCATTGACTTGGCTTTTCATTCAGAAGCTTCCTGCAGCTCTCACCTGACATTCCTGAGGAAAACAGCTCCTTAGCAATAGGCTGAGATGACAGTGACGATGGCGGTGTGTCCCTTCCCTCACAGCCCTCAGACCCGTGATGCAGTGATGAGTTTTAGCACCCACAATCCACACATTTCACTTGATGTGTGAACGGAGATGTGACTTAAAGATTTGAGAGCTCAGAGACTGACTGGGCTGAGGAGCTGATCTAGGTGCCACGTGAATGCTGGCTTCAAGCAATCGTGACTGCGGACGAATCTGGGACCTACAGTGTCAGAGAGAGGCCTAGTGAATGTGGTGGTGAGGTGTTTGTGTGTCCTAGTTTTATTTCTGTTGCTGGGATTTAAAAAGAGAAGACAAAAAGCTGCTTCCAGGAGAAAGGTTTATCCTGCCCCTGGTCTCACGTTATAATCCATCATTGTGGGGAGGTCACGGCAGCAGCAGAGATTGGAAACAGCTGGCCAGAGACACAGTCAAGAGCAGAGAGAGAATGAATGAATGAATGAATGAATGAATGTGTTTGTCAGTGTCGGGCTCATTCTCTATAATTCAGGACCCAAACCAGAGAATGGTGACACCCACTTCTAAGAGGGGTCTTCCCTCATCAGCTAACAGTCAATATGGTCTCACCTAGGACTTCCCACAGCCCAACCTGATCTGGACAAGTTCTCACTGAGACTCCCATCACAGGAGATGCTAGACTGTGCCAAGTTGACAATTATCCCGTCCTGGTACAAATGGTCCCTCCATGCCAGAGTTAGTTTGTCTTTTCTGAGTCTGTGGTAGCGACACTTGGGATCTGCTTCAGGCTCTGAGCCTGGAGGAGCCCATTTTGCTTCCCTGAACCTCACCGGAAAGTCCTGCAGCGTCCTGAAGAATCCCTTCCCATGGTGAAGAGTAAATGATCTGGACATGAGAGAAAGGTGTGGGAAGACCTTAAATATGTCAAGTGACCTTTACTATGAGAAACCTATTTCCCTTATTGCATAGCCAAAAGCCAAGTTCAGTGGACTATTCCTGAGATCCTTATACATATACACACATATATACGTATACTTGTAAAATATATATTGTATAAACATATATATGACATCATATAGATATATATCATATATAATATATATTCATAGATTGCTACACTGGTTTCCTTCTGTTTTGTTTTTCTTCTGTTTGAGACCAGGTCTCACTATGTAGCCCTAGATGGCCTTGAATTCACTATGTAGACCAGGCTAGCCTCAAACCCACAGATCCACCCACCCGTGCCTCCCCCAGTCATCTGTCTTGAGCTGCTGCAATGCTTAACCCCTGATTATTCTCTCAGCCAACAGAAAGGATTTGTGCTCTGCTCTGTGCAAATTTGGAATTTAAGATACAGATTTCAAAATCACTTTTCTTAAAACCACAAGCTCCCCCACCCCCCAGGCTTTCTGGGATTTTCAGCTGGTGCGGCTTTGCTTTGCACAAGGAAACAGTCCTTGGAAGGGGTTGTCTATTGGAAAGATGATACCAGAAATCCAAGAGTCCAACGCTGCTGGTGTGGCCATGGCTTCTCCATTGCCAAGATGGGCAAGCCCCCTCTGCCCTTGAACAGTTGATAGTGTGGGGGTGGGGAGAGGGAAGAGAATGCAATCACCTTTTTAAGGGAGCCTGCTTTGGTTGTGAGAACTGACATCTATGAAGATCAGAGCAAGTCCATATTCTGAGTCTTCAATGGACCATGTCCTTTGAACATGAAAGCCCTAACTCAGGCTCCCTAAGGCATGCAATCCCTTAAGTGATGGTCACCTTGGGCTAAGGTCCAGCTGAGAAGAAAGACAAAGCTTCAAGCCTCAAATCTTTGTAAGAATGGGACATTTAACTACACCATGAATATCCAAAACTATGCCGAAGGCCGGAAGTAGGAGGAGAACCCAGTGGCTTCGGTTTCCCTGCGGACGCCACCTCGGGTTAGCACAGAGCCCCGCCTCCCTCTTCCTTTTCTACTTCAGGACCAAGTGAATGGCATCACTCCTAGGCAGTGGTCTCCAGCCCTTAGATCTTTCTAACCATTATTTCTCAAGTTCCAAGAGTATGTTTGGGGAAATAATCTGCTCCTGTGTCTACCCAGGAAGCCTGCATCTTTCTCCCTCCCTCCCCCACTCTCCTCCCCTCCCTTTGGAATGGGTGGGTTCCTTGTGCAGTGCTTGGAAGAAGGAATCCATTTGCCTTCCCATTGCCCATACTCAGACACCACTGATGCCACTCACAGTCCAGTCCAGACTCTGAAACATATTCTCTGAGTCTTGCCATTATTAGTGGAGTTCAAGGAGAAGAATTCTCTTCTGCCCACACAAGCTGTGTGTGGGTTCATAGCTCGTGCTGTGTAACCCTTCAGGTTTGTTTTACAGCCCTTTCTGGTGATCTATAGCTTCCTGTACACACACACACACACACACACACACACACACACACTCCTGGATACTTTGTCCTTTTAGGTACTGTCAAGACTGTGCATTGTAAGGCTGGAGAACTGACTCAGTAGTCTAAGACGTGGGCCGTTCTTGGGGAGGATCCAAGTTCAGTTCTCAGAACCCATGTCGGGTGGCTCACAACTTCAGCTACAGGGAACCCAATGCCTCTTCTGGCCACGGAGGACACTGTACTCAGGTGCATACACCTAACTAAGATTATGTGTTGCTTCTTTGGGGGCCTGGGTTACTGGCTGCTAACCTTGGGATGTATCTCCAGTAGTTAAGAAGTCTCAATAGTCTGTTTCTGCAGGACCTTGGTGTCTAACCATGTGACACATCTAAATAGAAAACCAAAACTAGGGACATAGATCTTTGGTCACTGGGAGGCTTAATTTGGAACTTGGTAGTATTACCATGGAAACCAACTATGGACATATCTATGAGGGAGTTTCTAGATTCAGTTAACTGAGGTGGAAGACACGCTCTATCTGGGGTTAGGGACAGGACTTGATTCTGAAGTCAGATTGGATAAAATGGAGAAAGCCAGAGGAGCATCTGTTCATCCTTGTGCTGGTCTGGGTTCTCCAGAGGAACAGAACTGACAGAATGCATCTATATACATTAAAGGGGGCTTTATCAGAATAGCTTACAGGCTGTGGTCAGGCTAGCCCATCAATGGCTGTCTTGACAGAAAGGCCGAGACTCAGTAGTTGTTCAGTCCTTGAGGCTGAGTGACTGAATTCAAGGAGTTCAGTCCTTGAGGCTGTTGGATCCTGGAGAAGTTCGTTCCACTGCCAATGAAGGAAGGCAGGCCTCAGCAGGAGGATAGATAGGCTTGCCAGGGAGAGTGAAAGCAAGCAGGCAAAAAACAAAGGCTTCCTTCTGCCATGTCCATTCAAAGACGCTGCTACCAGAAGGTGTGTCCCAGATTTAGGGTGGGTCTTCTGACCTCAAATGATCTAATCAAGAAAAATTTCTCACAGGTGTGGCCAGCTGTTTGGATTTTAGTGGATTCTCGATGTGGATGAATTAACAAGCTACATTAGCCACCACCATCACTCTGTGCTTCCTGTGGCTGCCATGTGACCCCTTGACCACAAAGCCTTCCCTGCCGTGACAGACTGTACCCTCAAACTGCGAGCCAAAATAAATCCTTGTCAGCCATTTTGTCTCAGCCATGAGAACAGTAGCTAACACTGCCCACTTGGCACTGAGACTGTCTTAGGTCATAAGGCTTAGACTCAAAGTTCAAGTTATAAGATTTAGACTATTGTGGTGGTTTGAAAGAAAATGCTCTCCGTAGCCTCCTGGGGAGTGGTACTATTAGGAGGTGTGACCTTGTTGGGGGAATCGTGTCACTGGGTGTGGGAGCACTGAGGTCTCAGATGCTCAAGCCAGGCCCATCGTGGCATTCTCTTCCTGCTTCCTACTGATTCAAATACAGAATGCTCAGCTACCTATCCAGCACCATGTCAGCCTGCAGGCCACCATGCTTCCTGTCAGGATGACAATGGACTGAACCTCTGAACAGTAGGCCAGCCCCAATGAAGTGTTTTCCATTATAAGAGTTGCCATGGTCATGGTGTCTCTTCACAGCAATAGATACACTGACTAAGACAGCTATCAGATTCTGGGCCATTCTGATCCAACCTCTTCATTCCGCAGGACTTATCTCTGTCAGAGTTGACAGGTGAGAATCCTAACGACCCTTCAAGTCAGAAACATCTCATCTCCTGCGCATGTTGTCCGAGGAAGTTTTACTTACAAGCACGAGGACACGTGCTTGGGTGTGTGTGCGTGAGGTGTGCACACACATATGTGTGGATGTCCATGTGCCGCCTGTGTGGGAGGTTAGAGAAGGATGGTACATGTCCAGCTTTGTCATTCTCTGCCTTATCCCATTGAGACAGGGTTGCCCCCACAAGCCTGGGGCTAGGCTGGTCGTTAGCAAGCCCCAGTGGTCCTCTGCTGCTGCCCTCACACAGCGTAAGTTACAGGTGAGTGTAGGCAGAGTCATGCCAAGAATTTTTATATGTGTTGGCATCTAAACTCGGGCCCTCACACTTGAGTGGCGAGGGCCAGCATCCACCGAGCTGTCTCCCTACCCCTCAAGGCTCATCTTGTGCAGCCTTAGAGAAGATAGTAACTGTAATCCCACAGGTAATTCTAATCCTCTACATTTGCAGAGGGACATGCTATATGGTTGTGGAGCTGAGAATCCTGGCTCCAACTGTTCTGGCAATACGACAGGTGACTTTGTAGCTCCAACAACATTGCCAGCTTCTCATAAGCTCCAGTGTCTGAGGCTTCCAGGAATCTCTGTGAGGGAAGGAGACCATTGGCAGGGATGCTTCTTGCTTATTGCTACTTTGCTTTAAGCAAAATTCCGACGGTGAAATTTTGCTCTCCCATGTCTCTAGCAGCTCAAACAGTATGTGTCGGTAACAAGTTGTTTCTTCCTCTCCTGTATGTTGTAATGAGAGCCGTTCTTTCAGGGAGCCAGATACTGCAATTACTTAGCAAAAAAGAGGGGACCCGCCATATGTCTGGCTAAACCAGCTTTACCTATGTGCCTGCTTTTTCTATTCTGGGACACGGGCAGAGTGTGCTATGTGTGCAAAGCAAAGTCTACACATTCCCTGCATGGCTCATCCCAGGACTACACAGCAGAATGAGCCAGAGGTGGAAGGAAGAACTTGGTGCTCTTCTGGAAAGCCCAGATTCAATTCTCAGCACCCACATGGTGGCTCACAACCATTTGTAACTCTAGTTCCAAGGGATCTAAAGCCCTCTTCTGGCCTCCAGAGTACCAGGCATGTGTACCTGAGATTAGATAGATAGATAGATAGATATGTGTCGATAGATAGATAGATAGATAGATAGATAGATAGATAGATAGATCTCACCCAGAGAGCTGGAAGGAGAGATTTTTCTTTCCTAATGACAGTCTACTGGCTAGGCTTAGGATTCGAGAGCCCCTCATAACTTCCTCTACAGGCTCTGTGTACTGAGAGAAAAACAAAGGTGGGAGGTAAGGTGGAGAGGAGGATCAGGGGTAGACACAACCCCTGGGTGGGTCATGTCTCCCCTTCTAAGACAGGCTCAGAAACAAAAGCATCAGTCACACATCACCAAAATGCCTACCCCTGCTGTGCACTGAGTCCAGGACTCAGTATCCCTGAGAGCTAGGGATATTAGGCAAGGAGGCAGACTAAGAGACAGAGACAGAGATGGGGGGAAGGAGAGAGAGAGAGAGAGAGAGAGAGAGAGAGAGAGAGAGAGAGAGAGAACAGCAGGTAAGTTTGGCTTGTCTTACTGACAGAATAGCAGGTTATAAGGTTTGTTTAGTGTGTGTGTGTGTGTGTGTGTGTGTGTGTGTGTGTGCTTGTGAGTAGATATGCATGCATGTGCACACATTTGCAGTCACTGACAGACTATACAAGCTACAAGCTGCTGGGACAAACTTCCTATGAATGGAGCAAGATTCTAAGTGATTCTATGGAACTTTGGGGAAGCCTGGCATCTTTGCTGTTGTGGCTTAGAAGGGACAGAATGTGAGCAGGCCAATTCTTCTAGAAAGTTGTCTTGACTCCTCAGAGTGCTTGGAAAGTACTGGGAACATCGCTGTGGGAACCCGAGGTCTCTGTCCCCGGTGTTTGGTAGAAACACGAGCCAGCGGGGCCCAGTGCATGAGTTAGCTGTTAACCTCCTTTCACAGTGGATCTTCCAACCCTGGCCCTCAGCAAGAGGTCACCCCAGCCTTGCCTGATGTAAAGTAAGGTTTAACTTCCCCAAATAGGTGTGTATTTTTTATTTGGTGACTGTATTTATTTGTGCAGTGTTTCCTGTTTTTTATACCCAGGTTGGCTTTTAGTTCATTGAGAAGTAAAACTTAAAAACCAGAAACTCCTTTCACTCCCTGTGGGAAATCCCAAAGTTGTCTCTCAGCCAAAGTCTTCGGTTTTAATCAGATCAGAAAGCTGCTAAGACTGGAGGTAGGGGAGTATGTAGTTCCATTGGCAGAGGGCTGGCCTAGCATGCTTGAAGCCCTGGCTTTGATCCCAGCGCTTCCTAAACTGAGTGTGGAAGTACCATGCCTATAATCCAATACCTGGGAGGTGGAGGCAGGAAGATTGGGAGTCCAAGGTCATCCATGGCTACAGAGTGAGCTGGAGGCTAGCTTGAGCTACATGGGATCCTAAAGGGAGGAAGAGGAGGAAGGAAGGGGAAGAGTGGGGAGAAAAGGGAAGCCTGGGAGAGGAAGGCAGGGAGGATGTGTTATCCCTGCATTCACCAGCACTCTGAGAGCAAAGGCAAGTGGGTTTCAGTGAGCTCCAGGCCAGCCAAGGAAAGCTACATAATGAGACCTTGGTTTTTAAACAAACAAACAAACAAACAAAACATAAGGGTGGCACTCACTGAGGAGGCAGAGACAGGCAGATCTGGGGCTTGCTGGCCAGCCTAATTTAGTTGGAAGGAGCCTGGCCAGTGAGATATCCAGTCTCTAAACAAAGGTGGACAGACACCTGAGGTTGTCTTCCAGCCTCCACATTGACATATGTACACACGTACTCAGGAACCCACCCATAAACACAGATTGTTTTTACAGAAGTAACCTTTCTGTGCAGAACACATTACTGCTTCCTCTCCTGTCCTGAATGAACTGTCTACTGATCTGCTGGCCTGCAAAGTGGGGAAAGGGAACACACCAGCCATGTTCAGCAGCCCTGAGCTCGCTGTATCTGGGCCGCAGTCATGGCCCCAAAGGAGACAGTGATTGTTTCCGGCTTGTCCATGGCAACGCCTCTGTTCCCCGCTCAGCCCTGCTGCTGCATCAAGTCAGCCACCAGTGGGTCCTGAGTGATTCTGGCAATCTTCTGAAAGGACTGGATTGGGAACAAGCCTTTTTATTGGGTCAGTGACCATGGTACTCTGCAGATAGTCAATCTATTACAATACAGACCACAATCTACCAACCCCCAGCCCAGGAACCGACTGACAGACAGACTCAAGTGATACAGTCCAGCAGCCACGGTAAGGACAAACACAGCCGCAATGAGTTTGCCACACTAAGGCTAAGGGGGGTTCCCACACGATCGCTGATTTAGACACCAGCTTTCAGTTTGGGTGTCCTCAGGCTCACCCTATTCTCTGACCAACTGCATACACTCAAGAGTCCCTGTGGCCTCCTTCAGGTTTGACAGCCACAATGTCTCTGAAGACTCCTAACAGGTGCTATATCCACTATTGCAGAGATAGAAGGGATGGCTCAGTGGGTCAGAGTGCTTTCTATCCAAATACAAGGTCCTGAGATCAGAACCCAACACCCACAGAGAAAAAAAAAAAAAATGAGTCATGGCCATGCACTTGTCTGTAACTCCAGAATTGTGAAACAGGCTGACTGGCTTGCAGGCTCCATGTGAGAGCCTGTTCTGAAGGAGTAAGGCAGAAAATGATAGGACAGGACATCTGACATCATCTTCTGGGATCTATGTGTGCACAGGTCCACACGTACACATACACTACACACCAATGTACCACATGCACTCACATGTGCACACACATGATCATACACCCACATGCATACATACATACACAAACATGCACACACACCACACACATGCACTATACACTCATATGCAGACACATATGCGCATATATACATGCACATACACACTCATATAAACGCATATATGCAGTCACAGACATACACATATGTACACGCTCACAATACACATATCTACTCATATACACACATGCAAACACACTTTCACATGCACATACACCCATATACACATACACACTCATGCACATACACACATGCACACATACAAATATACACACTCACACACACATACACACATGCATATACACACATGCTAATAAATGCACACACATACATACTCATACATGTACACATAAGCACACACATGCATACTCTCACATACACACTCACATGTACATACACGTGCGCACACACACATGCACGTACATATACTCACATAGATACACTCACATACATACACTTATACACATACACTTACACACATGCACGTATACACACATACAGTCACACACTCACATGTACATACAACCAATGACAGGGTTTGGGGGGTTGTTTTGTTTCTTAGTAGCTAAAGGATACAAACTAGAGAGAGCCAGAATAAGATCAAGTCTGGGAAGGTCTTGTAGCATCTTCTAGTTCCCCATCCCACAGAGTCCTTGATGGCACTATCTTATAGATAATTCATGACAATATTTGAGAGGGCTGTGACCACTAAGGCTCACAGATGCCCCATGTTGCAGGGTTAGACCATGTATTGCCCACAGTGGCAGACCTTCAGTTTCCAGCTCCTCTTGATGTCGGGATTAGTTAGGCTTTTACTTCTAGGATAAAACACTGTGACCAAAAAAACTTGGGGAGGAAAGAATTTACTTCAGCTTACAGTTCCACATCATGGTCCATCACTGAGGGAAGTTAAGGCAGGAATTCAAGACAGGAACCTGGAGGGAGAAGCAGAGGCCATGGAGGAGTACTGCTTACTGGCTTGCTCAGTCTGCTTCCCAGGGACCACCAGCCCAGGGGAATGGCACCGCCCACAGTGGTCTAGGACCTCCCATATCATTCACCATTATAACAATGCCCCACAGACTTACCTAAGGCCAGTCTTCTCAATTTAGAGTCCCTCTTCTCAGCTGTGTCTAGGTTTGTGTCAAGATGAGGAAAACCAACCAGCACATCAGGTTTCCTCTCAAGATCACTGTTCCTCAGTTTACCTACTTTCCATCGTGTGAGTCTCTCTACTCATGCATGCCTCAGTGACTGTTGGAAGCTATTTCTATGTCCCCTGTTAAGTTCTACTTCATCTGGAAGGGACTTGAATAATTTAAATTTGTGACTAATGATTCTATTTTTATATTATCTCTCCTGGAACATTATACCCACTAATCTAGCCTAATCAGCAGGTGACACATCTATTCTTCATTTAAGATTAGTGTGTACATATTAAAAAAAAAAAAAAAACTTTAAATGACTTTTCCATTACCCTTTGGAAGAATTACTTAGAATATCAGTTTTTTTAAGGTTTATGTTATTTGTGTGTATGTATGTGCATCTTGCTCACTCTGTGTGTGTTGTGTGTGTGTGTGTGTGTGTGTGTGTGTCCCACATGCATGCAGTGCTCACAGAGGCCAGAAGAGGGCAGTGGATCCCATGGAGCTGAGCTACCTGATGTGGTCTTTGGGAATCAAACTCATATCCTGTGCAAGAGCAGCAGGAGCTCTTAACCTTTGAGCCATCGCTCCAGCCCACTTACAATAACTTTACAATGCAATGACTGGATTTCTAAAACCTAGGTGGCACTGTTTTCTTAAATGACCATTTTTACTTGAACAAAATTCAACTTGTTTTCCTAAAATAAAATTCTTGTGTTTATTCTCTCTCTCTCATCATGACACATTGGAACTTCACTGTAGAAAAATCACAGATTTTATTTCTCTCTTAGAATGTCTGTAGTGAAGAGCAAAAGAAGGGAGAAGGTTGAGAGGAGGAAGGTGGGAGGAGGTGGGAAGAGGAAGGGAAGGTGGGAGGAGGTGGGAGGAGGGAAGGTGGGAGGAGGTGGGAGGAGAGAAGGTGGGGAGAGGTGGGAGGAGGGAAGGTGGGAGAAGGTGGGAGGAGGGAAGGTGGGAGGAGGTGGGAGGAGGGAAGGTGGGAGGAGGGAAGGTGGGAGGAGGGAAGGTGGGAGGAGGTGGGAGGAGGGAAGGTGGGAGAAGGTGGGAGGAGGGAAGGTGGGGGGAGGTGGGAGGAGAGAAGGTGGGAGGAGGTGGGAGGAGAGAAGGTGGGAGGAGGTGGGAGGAGAGAAGGTGGGGGGAGGTGGGAGGAGAGAAGGTGGGGGGAGGTGGGAGGAGGGAAGGTGGGAGAAGGTGGGAGGAGGGAAGGTGGGAGGAGGTGGGAGGAGGGAAGGTGGGAGGAGGTGGGAGGAGGGAAGGTGGGAGGAGGTGGGAGGAGGGAAGGTAGGAGGAGGTGGGAGGAGGGAAGGTGGGAGGAAGAAGGGAAGGTGGGAGGTGGTGAGAAACAGAAATGAATCAGGACAAAGGATAGTAACATATACATAGGGAAATGCTACAATGGGACTCACAATGTTAAATGCTATCTTTAAAGTTTTCATTTGGAAACTGAAAAATAAAAATAAAATGAAATTTGCTGGGTGTGTGGATGCTTACTTTTAATCCCAGCACTCAGAGGCAAAAGCAGGCAGATGTCAGTGAGTTCCAGGTCAACCAGCAAATATACAACAAGGCTCTGTTTCAAAAACATCAATAGATAGATAATACATGGATAAATAAACAATAACATCTGCTGGTCTAAAGTATCAATATTTGTATCAATAAACATTGACAATAAATATATAGAGGTAGTGAGATGGTTCAGCAGGTAGGGACACTTGTAGCCAAGCCTGATGACCTGAGTTCAATCCCCAAACCCACATGGTAGGTTCTTGCAAGGTCCTTGGACCCACACATGTGTGTTGTGTGTGTGCACGATCAATAAAGGAATGGATATTTACACAGGCAGGAATGTGTACTGGTGTTTACTTCTTTCCTTTTCCACCTAAATTATACTGTCATCTTATCTCAAAGTTCTTTATATCGGTATGATCAATATTGCACCTGCGTACAGTTGTTAGGTAGCCACTGCTCTGAGATTGGCCCCTAAATACTTGATTGTGACCACTCCAAGCTGAGATGTGTTGTGGGCTTTTGTATACACTGACAGATTCTAGATGCTTGAGACATATGTAATTTATACTACTGCAAAAAGAATTTAAGACTTTTAAAACCAATTATTGTGTGTGTGTGTGTATATGTGTGGTCTATGATATGTATGTGGGGGGACCAGAGGTTGACATCAGGGTATCATTTCCTGTCACCTTTTACCTTGTTTCTTTTAATATGTGTGTGTGTGTGTGTGTGTGTGTGTGTGATTTTAACTATCTTTTGACTCTGTGGGTTCTTCTTTCTTCCACCCAACACCCAAGAATTACTAATTGTTGGGAGCCGACTCCTAGCAGAAAGCAGCTATCATCTTTGCAGCCATCTTAGGCCATATACCCTGACAAGAGACTTGTTTTTCAACAGCCCACAACAGCTGAGCACACTCTGATAAACATCTTGTTTATCACACATATCTTGTTTTGTTGTTAGTGCCCCCAGCTGCAAGGAGCCTGTGGTAAAGAGTCTTCAGCTGTGTTCCCCTGCTTGTGCTTATAAATACACAGGATTTCCTTGCAAGAGAAGAGACAATAAACAAGAAACGAGACTTGGTCACACACTCTGGCTTGTCTTTATTCTTAGAGTCTCTTCCCTTCCATCCTCACTCTCTCTCATGCTAGACCCTGACCCGTGGACCAGAGCAGCAGCTCAAATGGGACACAATGACCCCCAAGCCGGGCAGTGTGGGCCTCAATAAAGTGGCACTTAACTTGAGGCAGCAAGAATGAGAGACCCAGTGAGAGACATTACTGCCGAAAATTCAGAAGTGAAACAAAGGTGATCACTGTGGGAATCTGGCACACCGAGAAAGCTAAGTCATGATAATGAAAATGGGGCAAAAAAATAAGTCAGCCTGAACTCAACTCTGTTTTTGTTTTGTTGTTTGCTGCTCACGTGTGTTAATTGTCTGTTTTTGTTTCGTTGTTTGAATGCTGTCTTTCATGTTCAAAATAAAAAACGTATATATACGAAATTAGAATTCAAAATACAACCAAAGGTTGATGACAATTTGTCAGAGCCAGATTATGCTGACCTAGAGGAAGAGGCAATCAAATATTATGACCCTGAATGGCCCTCTTCCCAAAGGCCCTCTCCCAGTGTGCCTCCTCCTCCAGATGCTCCCACTATGGAGACCGTGGTTGTTGATCCCAGAAAGGAGTTACAGGAAAAAATTTCTATTCTTAAACAACTAATAGAATTAGAAAAAGGAGTATCAGAATTTAATTAATCAGCTACAAAAATTAAAGACAGGGAAGAGGTCTCAAGAGGCCAACTGCAAAAATCCCCTGGGTTCTTGCGTCCCTCAACCTAGAGTCCAAAGACGGTCCCAGTCCTCTTTCTTTAGTTTAGCCACAGATCAGCCAGAGGAGGGAGAAGCTGAGGCTTTTCCTGTATCAGAGACCAGAGACACTCAAGGGGTTGCTTGGAGATATCACACAGGATTGAATTTTCAAATTATTAAAGAATTTTAAAATGCAGTATCACAATATGGTGCCACTGCTCCCTTTACTCTTGCAATCTTAGAGTTTATTGCAGAGGAGTGGCTGACTCCTAGTGATTGGAATACTTTAGTGAGAGCAGTTCTTAGTGGTGGTGACAATCTTATTTGGAAATCAGAGTATCATGAAAATTGTAAAGAGACAGCTAGTAGAAACATTCAGGCAGGCAATGGTTGGTCATTTGATGCCTTAGTAGGAGAAAGGCAATTTGCTTCTAGTGATAACCAGATGCAATATGACCCAGATTTATATGCTCAAATTCAAAATGCAGCCATGAAAGCTTGGCATAAACTCCCAGCAAAGGGAGACGCTGGTGCATCTTTGACAGCAGTCAGACAAGGGCCTGATGCACAATTTTCTGATTTTGTTCATCGATTAATGACAACAGCAGGTAGGATTTTTGGTAATGCAGAGGCAGGTGTAGATTATGTGAAACAACTTGCATATGAAAATGCCAATCCTGCCTGCCAAGTGGCCATTAGACCCTACAGGTAAAAGACAGACCTTACGGGGTACATCAGACTCTGTTCTGACACAGGTCCCTCCTACCAACAGGGCTTAGCTATGGCGGCTGCCACGCAAGGACAATCAGTAAGAGATTTCTTGGCAAGTAGAGACAAAAAGGCCTACTTTAAATGTGGCAAGCCTAGACACTTTGCAAGAGATTGTGAGGCAGAAAATGAGTTAACCCAGAGACAGCCCAGAAAACAGTCTGGGCTCTGCCCACTTTGCAAACATGGAAGGCATTGGGCTAGTGAATGTAGGTCCAAAAGAGACACACAAGGAAACACCCTTTCCCCCAATTAGGGAAACTGGAACAGGGGCCAGCTCCAGGCCCCGAACCAACACAAGCCAAAACAGGCTTATGGAGCAGTCAGTGTCCTACCAGCAAATACCAATCCCTTTCTGAACTTAGTCAAGCAACACCAGGAAGCACAGGACTGGACCTCAGTTCTGCCACCCACACAGTATTAACCCCAGAAATGAGACCTCAGGCCTTACCCACTGGAGTGTTTGGACTGCTCTATCCAAATGTGTTTGGCTTGATAGTGGGAAGAAGCAGTGCTACTATGTAGGGACTACAAATTTTTCCTGGAGTTATAGACAGTGATTATCAAGGTGAGAGTAAGGTAATGGCCAAGGCAATACAGAATATAGTCACCATTCCTACAAGAAGGAGGATAGCTCAACTATTGTTACTTCCATTGTTCCCTACTAATCACAAATATAAGAATCCTAAAAGAGAGGATCAAGGCTTTGGTTCCTCTGATGCATACTGGGTATAGCCTATAGTTAAACAAAAACCTATGATGACACTAAGGCTGAATGGAAAGGCATTCCAAGGCTTGGTTGATACAGGAGCTGAAGTGACTATCCTAAAACAAAGTGATTGGCCTGCCACCTGACCTCTAAACTAACTTAAGGGGTATTGGCCAAAGTCAAAACCCACAACAAGGCTCTAAGGTGCTGACGTGGAAGGATAAAGAAGGAAATACAGGGAATATACAACCCTATGTCATCCCGGGCCTTCCTATTAATCTCTGGGGCCGAGATCTATTATCCCAGTTGGGGTTGGTTATGTGCAGCCCTGATGAAGTCTGAAGGAAAATCCGCTGCAGATAGATTCTGGCATCCTGGTACCAAAAAGAATTTTGCAACAGTCCTCTGGAAAGACCCATTAACTGGAGACTGATTAAACAAATAGACAATAATAACAAATCCAGGGAGGAGAAACCCCCTGAGAAGCGTTTTGTTGTTGTTGTTGTTTTGTTTTTTGGTTTTTGGTTTGTTTCTTTTTTTTTCAGAAAACATGAAGATGCTTTACAATTGCCTTCAAACTGGAACAGATCAGCCATCAAACCTGACTTGGGAAGTTCTTGATGCTGAAGGAGACATCATCACCCGCACCTCCAGGGTGGCTCTATTGGACTCTAGATTCCCTGACTTATGATTTAGTGGGATACATTGTTT
Organism: Arvicanthis niloticus; assembly: GCF_011762505.2. NCBI lineage: Eukaryota > Metazoa > Chordata > Mammalia > Rodentia > Muridae > Arvicanthis > Arvicanthis niloticus. The sequence continues at coordinate 40,971,843 of NC_047678.1, read as the reverse complement.
AAGCCCACAACCACAGTTACTATAGTTGTTTTTTGGTTTTGAAATTGACTGAGCAGGGACAGGGATTTCCTTACTTGTTTTTTTAAGATCAAAGCTATGATCAGTTCTGTATTTCTATAGATTTAGATTCTGCTATAACGCATTTGTAAAATTCATTATCCTCCATAGATAGTTTTTACTCCTCTGACAGAGGGAGTTGTGTGTTGCCCTTAAGAAAGAGTGTTGCTTTTATACTGATCATTCAGGCATTGTTAAGTCTCTTGTCTTTTGGGTTCATGCCATTCAGCAGACTGATGGCTTTTGTATGACAACAGATAGACAGGACTCAAATGAACCCCATACAGGTCTGTTATTACAGGCTGGAAGTAGGGGACTCTAAAACCTCTGTCATCGAGACTGACAAGGATTAACCCCTAACTTACATGCTAAGCTGGATAGTCAATGATGAGGAAGAGAACACTTCAAAAACCTTGCCCCTAAAAAGGGAGGCCTCACCATCCTAAGACAGGAGCTCAACCAATGGCTGTTGAGTATCCAAAGATGGGAAAGGGAGGCTGGGGTCCTTTGTAGGAACAAAGGCAGGCACAGTTTCCATAAGTTTTCCCAGCCTTCCCTTTTTAAAAAAAAAATTTAAAAGGGGGATCTGTTGGGAGCTGACTGACTCCTAGCAGAAAGCAGCTATCATCTTTGCAACCATCTTAGGCCATATACCCTGACAAGAGACTTGTTTTTCAACAGCCCACAACAGCTGAGCACACTCTGATAAATATCTTGTTTATCACACATATCTTGTTTTGCTGTTTAGTGCCCCCAGCTGCAAGGAGCCTGTGGTAAAGAGTCTTCAGCTGTGTTCCCCTGCTTATGCTTATAAATACCCAGGATTTCCTTGCTAGAGAAAAGACAATAAACGAGAAACAAGACTTGGTCACACACTCTGGCTTGTATCCATTCTTCGAGTCTCTTCCCTTCCATCCCCATTCTCTCTTTTGCTAGACCCTGACCCATAGACTGGAGCAGCAGCTCAGGTGGGACATAGTGACCCCCAAGCCGGGCAGTGTGGGCCTCAATAACTAATAACAACCAATAACACCCCACACCTATCAGGTCTCTAGCATTTATATTTCCTCTAAAAAGTCCCCAGAATTCCAAACATCACACAATCACAGAAACAAGCTACAGCTTGCAAAATCACACCCCTGCTAGAGCACGAGGCAATCATAGTCAGCTGCTGTGGGCAATCTAGAGTAGCCCCATGTTCCACACCTGGGAGTAAAACAAAAACACATTCTTATAATATTTCTGTTTTTTAAAGAAACCAGAATTCAGCGCAGGGAATGAAACTTGGATTCTCTGACAGAGGAGCCAGTGCTCTTAACTGCTGAACTGTCTCTCTAGCCCTCTGCCTTGTTTCTTAAGGACAGATTCTCTCACTAAACCTGGAGCTCACCAGATCAGTTAGACGGGCTAGTTCAGAAGCTTGGAGGATCCTCCTGTCTCTGCCTCCCCAGCACTGGGCTTACAGACATGTGCCCCACCCACACAGCTTTCTCATGGGTGCTGGAGGTCCTGACTCAGGTCCTTGAGTTTCTGTAGCCAGCAGTTTACCCACGAATCATCCCACTGCAAAACTTAACATTTAAAGACTCACAATAAGTCATCTTTTTAAGTAAAGAAAGAAGAGGGGAGAGGGGAAAAAAATCAAAGAAGCACGTGATCAGGAAGCACATGAGCTCGAGTCCATCTCTGGAGCAGCTTGTCCACTAAACTGCTCTGTCTCCTGCCTCCTCAGCAGGTGATACAAGACCGGGTTAGAAACCACAAAGTAACAAAAGGAATAAGAGGGGAAACTGGTTTTCTAACTACTTTTAAAACCCAAGGGGTCTGATTTCAAATCTGCCCGGTCCAGATCCATGGGCAGCCACCAATCAGGGTTGCCCCTGAGCACTTGAAATATGTCCAGCCGATATAGCAGCTTCAGTGACCCCGAAAGAGCAGAACAGATTTTTGTAGAAGAAAATTTTAAAGAAATCTAATTTCTCCCTAGAGAGAACTGGATGCCTTGTGAGTCCATTAAACAAGAATCCATGCTGCACAAAGGAGCAGGGAGAGACTAGGAATGAGCTCATGAAAGTTAATTAAAATAACTGGACATTAAAAGTAGGATTCCCGCCACCAACTTCCAACACAAAAGCTGGGGTTTGGACTTAAAGAGCGAGACTGAGAGGGTTGGGTGAGAGGGGTCAGTTGCAGGGCTCATGAAACAAAGGAAAGTAGTTACAGGCACGGATGGGGTGGGCTTTCTGTCTAACCTCTTCCTCCCCCATGAGTGCTGAGGGCCACACAGAAACCAGGGCAGGGAGGGAATCAGGAAGGGCTGCTGGGCGTGGCTGCTGTGCTGGATGCTTGGTGTTCTATCTTCAAGGGAGGGGGCAGATGAGAAGAGACAGGCGAGGAGGGAGGGAGGGAGGGAGGAAGGGAAAGGGATTGAGGGATGGGTAAAAGAAGGGGGTGGGCTGGCAAGAAGCAACCCTCGCTCTTATTCCCCTCATTTTTCAGTGAGACTTTAATAAAAACGTTACAATATGAAATGAGAGATGCCCAGGGAAGGCCAGAACGAGCCATGAGGGGAGACAGCGCTGGTTAATGGATTCGGGATTTTGAACAAATGACTTGGGAAACTTCAAATACAGAACCAGAAGTTTCCACAGAAGGAAGAAACAATCCCAGAGGAGGGCCCAGGGCTTGGTCATGCCCTCGCCTCGGTCTGTAAAGTCACCTGCCTTTGGGTTGGAAAGAATTAGGAGTAGGAGGCAGCTCAGGGGTGTTGTCTGGGAGATCATGTCTCCTCTGGGCCATGTCTCAGTCACCAGAGGGATCTGGTGCTCAGTGTCTGTGAGAACAAAAACAAAAAGGGTTGGTGACATCTAAAAAAATAAAGAGGTTGGGAAGACAAGTCAGTGACAGCTCCTCTTCCAGCATGAGGACTTAAGGTTGGTGACCTGCCCCCAACTTAAAAACAAAACCAAAAACTGGACATACAGTTGTAATCCCAGCACTGGGGAGAGGGGGAGACAGGCAGAGAGATCCCAGCAGCTCACCAGCCAGTCTAGCTGAACGGATGGACTCCAGGCCAGTGAGAGACCCTGTCTCAAGAAAACAAGGTGGATGACTTCTGAAGAACACCGAGAGTCTGTTTCTAGCTTTCACACACACACACACACACACACACACACACAAACATACACACACATGCCCTCTGTACTTAAGCACACACATGCGCACATGCACACATGAATGCATACACACTCCCTTGCTCACATGCACACACACACTTGCATACACACACAAGTCCCCCTGCAGGCACACACAAACACATGCAAACATGCATACATATACACATGCCCCCTTGCATGTGCATACACACTCACAGACACACACACACACACACACACACACACACACGTACATTGGTGCAGGCATATGAATTCATATAATAATAATAGTAATGTAATTGTTGACCACTTATTTATAAATACCTGAATGCTCTCACACTGAGCAGAAAACAGCCAGTCATTCAACACTTGTAGTTTAATTGTCCTATTCTCGGCTCACATCAGAAAGAAACATTGCTAGGACCCCTATGACCAGACTCCCAGGCTTTCAAGCCGGCTTCTATTACTCTAGCCTGTCTGTCTCTGACACAGCCCCCGATGGGAGAGGTTTACTATCTAACAGTAGAATCAAATCTCACAGGGTTACTCTGTCCTGGACTCAGAGAACTATCCATCTGGCCTAAGCAGTGTGTTCCAAGTGTACAAAAAAAAATGTAAAAACACATAGAGTAAGTCTAAAATCCTACCAGAGTGAATTGTTAACCTTAAAGCCAACACCCTCACAGTAGCATCTGATGACCCTCCCTGTTGTGATCACAAGCCTGTGTTGGCAAACAGTCAAGAAACAAACAAGACTGTCATGGATTTCCAGCAGACATGTGACCCAGACCACCAAAGTTCAGTCATAGTATTCTGGGCTTCAGTCTCTGGGAGGGAGTTCACTGGCTGAGAGCTCTCCACTCTCAGAATGGCCTCTTCAGTATTTGTCAGCTCAGCATGGCAGTGGTAGGGAATGGACCCTGTCCCATGTCAGTGAATAGACCTGGGAGATGGAAACACAACCCTCCAGGCTTTATACTGGGGCAGACCTCGGTTGTCACAAGCTCCCCCGGAATTCATGTACACGTGAAGATCCTGGGGACAGCATCTCCGTGGTCTAATGGAGCTATGGAAATGGCCACAAAGATCTCCCACGTCTATCTGCACGTCTCTAGAATCTGGATGTGTTGCCCCTGTGTTGAGACAGGAATTACCGTTGTGACAGTGTTGGGGCGCCGAGACCCAGCCTCAAGTGGCCACACGAGGAAGCTCAAGAGAAGAACTGGCTTGCTGAGCACAACTCAAATTACTGGAGTACAGAATTAGAAGGGGAAAGGTTTATTGAGTGAAGCCATCAAATTTGGGAGATTAGATCATCAATGGATAAATGATAAACCCCAGTTTCTTCAACTAGGCTCAAAAAGACTTCTGAGAACAAACACGAAGTGGACATGTGGGTCACCCAGGCTCCACAGTGAATTCTCCTCAACAAGTCCTGCGTGGACCCTGGGGGGCAATAAAGCCCCGAGCAAACTGCTTCAAATCAAAGGCTTCAGGTGTGAGCAGATCTGTGCGGCTTGGCCTTGCTGCTCCATCCCTGGTGCTTTCCCCAGACGCCTGATTATTCCGTTCACACCTCGATAACATCCATGGTGGTGACTCACGTGGCTAAGCTGAGCGAGGAATACAGGCTTTGGGTCTGTCCTGAGCACAGATGGAGTCCTGGCCACCACTAATCTCACTCTTCTCACTGCTGAGACAAAACACAGGACAGAAGAAACTTCAGGAAGGAAGGAAGGGTTTATTCTGGCTCAAGGTTTGAAGGAGAGTCCATCACGGTGTGTTGAACAGTTTTATGTCAACTCGACACAATCTAAAGTCAAACCTCAATTAAGAAAAAGCATCTGTAAGACCAGGCTGTAGGCAAGCCTGTAAAACATTTTCTTAATTACTGATTGATGGGGGAGGGCCCAGCCTATTGTGGGTGGGGCCATCCCTGGGCTGGTGGTCCTTGGTTCTATAAGAAAGCAGGCTGAGTAAGCCATGGAGAGCAAGCCAGTAAGCAGCATCCTCCATAGCCTCTGCCTCAGCTCCTGCCTCCAGGTTCCTGCTCTACTTGAGTTCCTGTCCTGACCTTGAAGACCAGCGTGATGAATATGGAAGTGTAAGCAAAATGAACTCTTTCTTCCCCTGCATGCTTTTTGGTCATGGAGTTTCATCGAAGCAGAAGAAACACTAAGACTGTGGAGAAGGCATGGCAGCAGGACCCTGAGGCAGCTGGTCACATGACATCAATAGTCAGGAAGCAGAGGAAGATGGACAATTGTGTTCAGCTCACTTTCTCCCCTTCATTCAGTCTGAGACCCCAGCCCATGGGGCGGTGCTTCTCAGTCCAGAGTGCATCTTCCCACGTCAGCTAACCCTCTCTGGAAACACCATCACAGACTCCCCAGAAATGTGTCTCCCGGGTGGCTCCAAATCAAGCTGACAATGAAGAGGAACTGGCAAACTGTTTTCTAATGGTTGATTTCTATTAAGAACCCTTATCTGCCGGGCGGTGGTGGCGCACGCCTTTAATCCCAGCACTTGGGAGGCAGAGGCAGGTGGATTTCTGAGTTAGAGGCCAGCCTGGTCTACAGAGTGAGTTCCAGGACAGCCAGGGCTACACAGAGAAACCCTGCCTCAAAAAAACCAAAAAAAAAAAAAAAAAAAAAAAAAAAAAAAAAAAAAAAGAACCCTTATCTGGGCTTTGCAGAGCTGACTGTGGACAACTTTTGGCTTTTGTGCACCTTAGCCACCAAGTCATTCCTTTTGCAGTTGGGAGAACCTCTCTCCCCACATCTGCCCACAGTATCCCATAATCTCTGTGCAGAAAGAATATCTTGTGTATTGTATGGATGCATCACCTGTCAATTAAGAAAATCTGTGGTCTATAGGAAAGGGCAGAATAGAACTTGGGACATCCAGGAGGCAAAAAGAATTCTGGGATAGAGCCAGACACTGGAAGAAGAGCAAAGAATTTTAAGAGCCAGAGGACTGGGAAATCTGCCCTGAGATTGGGCCTCCTAGAAATGACAGGGAAGCTATATTCATGTTACAAAAACAATATGACTGCCTAAACCAGACCAAACAATGACAACACTAATGGACGTGCTAACGTGGGAAGAGGGAAATCTCAAGGCCTGCCCCAGACAAAGAACTATAGGAAACTAAGAAATGTATTAATCTCCCAGACATAAGCCGCTAATGGATTATCCAACGCCAAGTGGTGAGTCCTGAATTAATGTGCATACAAGCAACACTAAATAGACTCATCCTGCTTGGAGTCATGTATGTGTGTGTGCATGTGTGTGTGTGTGTGTGCATGTGTGTGTGTGTTAATGTGTGTGTGTGTCCATGTGTGTGTGTGTTAATGTGTGTGAGTGTGTATGTGCATGTATATTACTATGTGTGCATGTGTTAGTATGTGTGAGTGCATATGTGTTAGTATGTGTGAGTGCACGTGTGCATGTGTGTCTCTCTGTGTGTGTGACAATAATACTCATGAATTTGAAAGGGTAGAGGGAATGAGGCGATGATATAATTATAATTTAGTTTTTTTTTTTAAGAATTCTTATCTGTTGAGGCTGTGGAGACTAAGGAGGCTAAGTGATATTTAATAAATGAATAAAGTGTTCTGTATAAGTAAGACTGGAATGTAAAATCTACAAGGTTTCCCATAAGTTCACTTTCATAAAAGAGACAAATACTGGCCTCATGCTCCTCTTCTCACCCCTGTGAGCCCCAGCCCTCCAAATGGCTGGGCTCTGGCACAGCCTGGCTAATTTTCTGCTGGTTTGGCAGGCTTCCGCAGATAGGAAGGAAATGAGAGCGAGGCTTCATCTTTGGGTCACCAGGTCAAGTGAATACTAATCAGAAAAAATGTTTGTCTATTAAATGCTCCATTGCGCTTTAAATGTCACCTATGTGTCATACATTTGGATTAATGGGAGAGAAGCAATCTTTACCATATGCAAATTAAGGATGAATTGGAGTCTCTTCGTGAGCCCAGCTGTCCCTCCACACACTAGTCACTTTGGCCTCATTTAACGACCCGACTTTCTCTTCTACTTGGATTTTCGTCGTGGCTTGAAGCTCATTATTCCTCAGAGAGTTTATGCTCAGACAACTGGAGTTCTGCCCATGGCTTTCTGAGGGGTCAGCTGGCTCGGTCCTCACATCCCCTGTGTAGATCCAGGCAGTGGCTGACAGGAAACCTAGGTGTCTGGCCTTAGTCATAAGACCATCTCCCTAAACTGGACGTTGACTGTGCTGATGATGCCCGCGATCTTGTGTGTCTGTGCACGTGAATACAAATGTGGGAATGTGCTAGGGACGTACTCAAGAACCTAAATTCTTAGTCCCTCTAGAATCCCTCAGAGCTGTGAGACCTGAATGAGCGCCTGCCTTCTTGGTGTGGGGCTGGACCCACCTTTGGGTGTGGGGTGGCAGGGAGCAGCCAAGGGTTTGTTGTTTGCAAAACTTCTGTTTCAGCCCAAGCAAATGATGACAACACCTAACAGTCAGAGAGTCGAGCAGATGTCAGTGGGTGGTGGGAGTCTCTGGCTACCCAGGATCGTATCAACATTCTGCCTTTCCATTGGGCAAGCTTGTAACAGTCTGAAGCTAGTTGACCAGCATGCCTGGGAAATACCTGGGATGGCTAGACCAGGTGGAGTGGATGGTAATGTAAGAAACAGCAGGCTTGGGCTGGAGAGATGGCTCAGAGGTTAAGAGCACTGACTGCTCTTCCAGAGGTCCTGAGTTTAATTCCCAGCAACCACATTGTGGCTCATGGCCATCTGTAATGAGATATGATGCCCTCTTCTGGTATGTCTGAAGATAGCTACAGTGTAGTCATATACATAAAATAAGTGAGTAAATCTTTTAAGAAGAAGAAAGAGGAGGAGGAGGAGGAGGAGGAGGAGGAGGAGGAGGAGGAGGAGGAAGAAGAAGAGGAGGAGGAGGAAAGAAAGAAAGAGATGGAGACTTAATTATTTGCTGACACCTCACAGTAGATGAGCCTGCTGGATCCTCTCAACAGCCCTGCAAGGTAGTTATTATCAATATCTCCTTTTATAATGTGGAAACTGAGTTCAGACGGGGTTACATAAAGGCATGAAAAGATCTTAAAAGTGGCTGGATGTGGCAATGAACACCTGTAATCTCAGCACTTGTAATGTTGAGATCGGAGACTCGTGAGTTCAAATCAAAGCCAGCCTGACCCAGGCAACTAAGATTGTTCTCAGAAAAACCAAACCAAACAAACAATCTTTTTCAAAATTCATTTTGGGTCTGGTGAGATGGCCTATCATACAAGCACAAGATCCTGGGTTCTGATCAGAAGCACCCATGCAAGAAGTGTGGTGTGGTGACAGTCTGTAATCCTCATACTGGGAGAGTCAGGGGATCCTGAGACACCACAGATCAGCCAGTGAGCTCTGAGTTAAGGGACAGTCTCAGAAAGTAAGGAGAGACACTTAGGAAAACCCTGACACTAACCTGAAGACTGTGCACACATGTGCTCTCTCTCTCTCTCTCTCTCTCTCTCTCTCTCTCTCTCTCTCTCTCTCTCTCACACACACACACACACACACTTACACACATACATATGCATGCACACACATCAAACACAATTTTCATGTCTTGATAGAGGAATTTATATGGAGAAAATAAATCTAAAAATAGATTTATAGGCAGATATGTTTAAAAGTTATATATAATACTTGAAAAAAAGAGAATAACTTATAAATTTCCATACAAGGAATGTATTGCGTTACATTACACTGGATAAATTACATTACCTTAACAAGTGAGTGTTCTTAATAATCTCTTTTTAAAAAAAATCAGGCTTTTGACTCTCAGGTCAGGACATGGAAATCAACTCACTATATGATTTAAAACTTTTGAGCAGATGCCAGCTTTGCTGTATCTATGTGGGAAAACAAAATGGAAGAAGTAACCTCAAATATCCTCCGCTTTCACACTGAACCCCCACCCCCTTTTACTCCTCTCTTTAAGATACAAATACCATTATTAAGTCCCAGCCTGGCTCCTCCCCTTCATCACCCATTTCCTCCTTATCCACATTCTTCCATCTTAACTCCATCATTTAAACTTTTTACAGAAAGTCCTGGATCTATTCACTCAGTCCCCCACATAGAATGAAGTAAAAACAATGATTTTCTTAGAGTCATTCCAGTCCCCAAAACTTTTAAATGGCACCCCCTCTACATCAGGGAGTAGACAGATAGAAAATGACATCCTTTATATATAAAGGATCTGGAATAAAGGAGAATCCCCCTACCTCCACCCCCAACTCCAAAACCAGGGCAAGGAAACCTGCCACCCATGAAATTCTGGGAAGCAGACAGCCCTCATCACATGCCTTAGCATCTCTCTACAAAACTGACTCTCAGACCTAACCCAACGTGGGGTGGCATGTTCACCTCCACCTCAGATAAGGAGCTTCAAGGTTTGGGACATCAATCTCTCAAACAATCAAGTCTGCTCTCGTGGGTTTGAAGTTGGGGAGTGGGGGGAGCGATGCAGGGTGAGGGGACTGGAGAGATGGCTCAACAGTTAAAAGCACTTGTTGCTCTTGCAGAAGACCCAGGTTTAGTTCCCAGTATCCAGCTCACAACTGTAACTCCAGTTCCAGAAACGATGCCCTCTTCTGACCTCTGTGGGTACCAGGCACACATGTGGCCCACATACATACATGTAGGCAATACATTCATATAAATAAAATAAATACATCTAAAAATATTTTTTAAACAAACAAAAAGTGGTGAGAGCTGTTGAGATGGCTCAGTGGATATAGGCGCTTGCAGCCAAGCCTGACATCCTGAGTTGGATTCCTTGCTCCCACATGGGGGAAAGAAGAGAACTGAACGTTGTCAGAGCATGGCACCATAAGCAAATGGTCTGGTCTTCCTCCCGCTAGCTCAGGCCTAAGGCCAGCATTTACAACAGAGTGTGGGTCCCTTAGGGAGAAGCTTACCTGGGGAGCTGAACCCAGAGTGTCCGGGTGGAGGGGATGTCCTGGAGGGGCAAAGACAAGAGCTCTCTCTTAGCCAGAAGGACACTCCCTATATGGCAGGGACAAACCCCAGAGGAGTGGAATAAAAAAATTGTAATGACTGAAGTAGAAAATTAAGGGTTTGCTGGGCGGTGGTGGCGCACGCCTTTAATCCCAGCACTTGGGAGGCAGAGGCAGGGGGATTTCTGAGTTCGAGGCCAGCTTGGTCTACAGAGTGAGTTCCAGGACAGCCAGGGCTACACAGAGAAACCCTGTCTCGAAAAACCAAAAAAAAAAAAAAAAAGAAAAAAGAAAAAAAAAAAAAAAAAAAAAAAAAAAACTTAAGGGTTCTTTGGGGAGTCAGTTGTGCTGGCTGGTGTTTTGCTGGGGCAAACACATAAAGGAGTGTTTTCCTGAAGCAGACACAAGTGAAAGACTAAGGCCAACTCGTGAAGGACCGTTTCACTGAAGCAGACACAGGAGAGAGGATGTTCTGCCTAGGTGAGCACGTGAAAGGACACGTGATGAAGGATTCTTTGCTAACAACACACATGTATTGGTCCACCTTATATGCGTAGTTGAGCTGCATTTGTCGAGATTCCACAGACTCGGGCTGATTGGATGCACATGGAGGACACGTGATGTTTGGAGGGTATAACTAGGACTCGATATAGCATGCTGGAGAAGGAACTTGTTAGCTGTGCAAAGCTTGTGGGTCCCACTGATCTTCACTTCTTTGAGAGGGGCACTGCCCCTCTCCTGGTGTCCCTCTGGGTCCCTCCTGCTGACTCAAGCGGAGACTGAGGTCTGGCTGTCTCTGCTAGGTCATGTCACTGCTGTTGCTAACCTGACTCTACCTAACTGGACTTCTGGGAGATCCGTGAAGTGTTTGCGAGTGGATCAAGTTGCCACTGGCTGCCTGCTAACCTGTGAACTGAACTGTCGATTTTCAGACCACAGACAGGAGTTGCTCCAAAGAACCACTTCTAAAACAGGTTCACGTCCCCTGTATCCTTTCTTTTCCGCTACCTCTGGTGGGTGGTGGGCTACAAGGGAGGTTAAAGCATCTAAGAACTGTCATTAAAAATAAGATTTGAAAAAAAAATTAAAGTTGCAGCTGAGACTACCTGTGCTATTAAGTCTGGAGCCAACGGAATAAGCAGAGCAATAATGTAAAGTCATAAACATAATATAAAAATACGTTCATGACACGCAGACCGTGAGGATACTTAGAGTTAGGAAACTAGTTAGATGTTAGGTGTGAGAAATGCGTTTATTGAAATAAAGCTCCCAAGGGTTGGGTTAGAAACTGGAGATTCCTCACAGGACAAATTAAGGAGAAGGGTGTAGGGGTCATGTGTCTCACATCGGATTCCAGAAAGGGATGGAGGGATCTGAAGAAGGAGAGAGAAGTATAGCAGACAGACTTAGAAGTATAGACATTTTTATTCTTGATTCTCAGTAAGAAACGGTGGAGGGTGTGGGGGAAAAAGGTGTTTGAAGAGCCAACAACCTAGGGTTTCTGACTTAATGGAATGACTGATGCTCTGGTAAGATGAGCCCTGAAGCACAAAATCCCTGCTGGTGCTCAGCTCAGTCTCTCTCTCTCTCTCTCTCTCTCTCTCTCTCTCTCTCTCTCTCTCTCTCTCTCTCATTCTTATTCATTAAGTCCAGGACCCCCCAATATGGTGGGTCTTCCCACTTCAGCTAGCTCATCTAAAAGCTTTCACACAGATACCCCCAGAGGTTAGTCTCCAAGGTGACTTGAAATCCTAGTAAGTTAGCATCCATATTAACCATCGCCTCTACCGCCCACTAGTGCCCCCCTGGTTTTTGGTTCCTCTGGGTTTTGGGTCACCTTCTGTACCTCTCAAACCATTTTCTTTATGATTTATTGGCAGGGGTGATCTGGGGCTTTGGAAACGGAACATCAAACAACTTATTTTAACTCCCCCTGGCTTCACAGCCCTGGGTCTCTCTTTATGGCTGTTCTTCCTTCATTGCAGGGTGCGTACTTTTTGGCAAAGCCCAGGTCTGGCCCTACTTCTAAGGCTCAAACCCCATACTACACACCCTCCCCCACCTCTGGGACACTGGTTCTGGGTTAGTCACGTGTAAGTCTCTGGACCTTTGGGAAGAATCCCATAGAGGTGGAGGCTTCAGAGAGCTACAAGGAAGACACAGGAAGCTTTGAAGACGAAGGCCTGTGCATCCAGCAAATGCTCCCTGCACACCTGCTGAGTGGAGTTTGGAACATATGGAGGCTACAGTTGGCGGCACAGCAGGCTTCCTGGCCAGACACTCCTAAAAAGAGTCAGACTGGCCTGCATCTCTGCTTGGGTGTGTTGCAGGCACCACCGTAAGCATTCCCACTCTGTCCTTCGCAAGACCCAAGAGGCTCTTTCACCTGTTCCCAGAGAAGCATGTGCTGGTCATGTGCAGAGCGGGTTGTTAGTGCTTCCCCAGGCAAGGTCTCATGGGAGGTGGGACCCATCTATTCTGGAGAACAGACCCCCAGCCAGACTCGGTTGGGGAGAGCAAGCATGGTGTTCCATCACTTGGAGCAGTGCCTTGGTGCAGGTGCTCTGGACGGAGTTGGGTGGCTGGAAAACTGGAGCAGCTGTTCCCAGCAGGTCTCTTCTATAAAGAGAGCCAAGAGAATTGGCACTAGCATTTCCCATACGTGGAAGTGAGATGTGTAGGTCATTCCTCTTCCAGATGCTGTGAGACATAGGGGCTCCTCTTCTCAGAGGCCACCACACTCAGGAAGCACACCCCCATGCAGAGACCCCTGAAGATCACCTTAGGACAAAGCATCCGAAGCCTCTGACCACCTCTGGTAGAATGAACGTCCCAGAATCCCCTTGGGCTCAGACCAAGGCTAACTTGACTAGTGCTCTGGAGTGTTTGGCCCCTGCCTCCACCCCCCCACCCCCCCACCCCCCGTGCATGCCTCTGTGGGGATCTCTCAGGCTCTGCTCTAGGGATATCCATGAGACATTGCCTAGAGACTGTTGCTCTCCCTCTGAACAACTGTGGTGCTTTCTGGGGGGAGCTTTAAGATCAAATTGTCTTTTGAAAGATTGGAGGAGCTCAGGGTACAAGATGATGAGCTAGCTGAAGTGGGAAGACCCACCATATTGGGGGGTCCTGGACTTAATGAATAAGAATGAGAGAGAGAGAGAGAGAGAGAGAGAGAGAGAGAGAGAGACTGAGCTGAGCACCAGCAGGGATTTTGTGCTTCAGGGCTCATCTTACCAGAGCATCAGTCATTCCATTAAGTCAGAAACTCTTGAACTCACGGGTCATGGGACTTGTGCACCAGGAGATTTCAGGGCATAAGCTTCCATCTTGATAGACAAGCTAGGCATGACTACCTCACCCAATCTGCCAGTCAAAGAAACAACCGATAGGTTTCCAACTTGATGTGATTTAGAATTGCCAATGAGGTGAGCCTTTGCGTGTGTCTGTGTGGATTATCTAGATTGTCGTGATTAGGATACCTGCCCACTATGAGGACTGAGGCTTAGACTGAAAGAAAGAAGACAAGGTGAACATTCATTGCTCTGGACTTCCTTACTGTAGATGCCATTTTGAACAGCTGGCCCAGCCCTTGCTGCAGTGAGCTTTCTTCCATGATGGGCTTCCTGTTGGACTCTGCTCAGAACAAGTCCTTTCTCTGTCACATTGCTTTTTCTGCATATGCTACAACAGCAAGAGCAGTCACTACTACAACTTGTTGAAGTTGCTGGGGCTGGAAAGGTGGCTCACACAGTAAGAGCACTGGCTGCTGGAGGACCTGGGTTCAATTCCCAGCACCCACAGGGCAGCTCACAACTGTCTGTAACTATATTTACAGGGGATCCAATGTCATCTTCTGACCTCCACAGGCACCAGGTACATGGTGCACAGACATACATGCATGCAAACACCCATACACATAAAGTAAAAAATCTTTAAGATAACAACAACAAAAAAGAAATCATTACAAACACTGATGTATATTTTCTTCCATGTCACTTTTAATAATCCCCTTGTTTTAACTGGAACATCCTTTCCCAAGGGACCCCTGTCCTTGATGGCTTTTCCAGGTGCCATACTGGACTGCACACTTGTGAGAGTCTTTTACATCTGTAAAAGTTAATTTCTGTGTGATTTAAATATTTTTCCCCCTAGCTCCAGGGAAGGGAAGGAGGCAGGAGGACAATCCTCTTTGCTCTAATGCATCACTCTACCATGTGAGAAGATGGGCAGCTTGTTATTTTAGCTGTATAACTGTTAAAGGAAAATGCTTATTCTTACAGCCTCCTTGATTGAGACGAAGTACCTCATTAATGCTTGATCCATCTGCCAAGGGAGGAAAGGAAGGCACTGAGCCAGCTAGCTGCCTTGGAACAGCAGCCTGAGGGCCACATGGGGTGCCCTCCCAGAGAGCCTGGAGAGTAGCTGAGACAGCACCTGCCCTCAGCCATGTAGCCCTGTGTGAGGGGACTAGGCACAGTGGCAGAGCCAATCACCGCCAATTCTTGGAGCTCTGCTGGGGGCTGTTTGAAAGGGCATGATGAATATGATATAGCTGGACTCTCAGGCCAAACTCCTAGCTTCTGGCAGCCTCAGGGAGCTAGCCTGGGCTACTTGACCCTATTTACCAGTTAAAAAGAAGAGTGTCGGAGAAAAGCAGAAGGGGAATTTGAGCAATGTGAATTCATAGGGAGAACAGATACTGTAGAGTGAAAAATTGTAGAGTGAAAAATTATAAAGGCCATCTTATCAAATGTGTAAATTTTTCCCCTTAGACCTTGGGCAGAAAAGCACCTGCCAGCAGGTTTGGGTCCATCTAATTAGTTACAGAGGAGGGGGGAGTTACAGTACAAAGGCCTGTTAAGAACATCCCAGAAACTGACTGGCCAAGGGAAGAACTACACCCTGCCCCATGGTACGGCCTACTAGTGTTCAAAAAAGGTAAAACAACCAATCCTGTGCACCCGCGCGAAAGTTCGATTTTTCCCTACCCAGCCCATATATAAGCGCTATGCCTCTGAGCCACGAGGTCAGTCCCTCTATCCCCTATGTGAGATATGGGGATATGGGCTGGCCCAGAGCTCTGATTTAATAAACCACCTCATGTATTTTACAGCAAGACGGTCTCTCGTGTGTCCTTTGGGTGCGTGTTATCCTGAGACTTAAGTGGACCCCTTTTTGGGGAGTCCCGGACCTTTCAATACAAAGGTCCTGTGAACCCCAGGTCCATTTTTGGGGTGACTTCAAGTCCTTCTTTGGGGTGGTCCAGGTCCATCTTTAGGGTGACATGAGCTTTAAATAGAGGAAGAACAGGGGCAAAGGTCTGCAGCCCTGGTCCATGTGTGGCCCCGATGATCACCATGCCAGCTGTGGCTCTGGGACAAGCTGATCATCCAGGGTGTGGCCTTGGCTTTAACTCCTGGATAGCTGCCCTCTCCTGGGTGTAAGAAATATCTGACCGCCGTTGAGAATAGACCACTCCAGACCACGAGATTCCAAGGGGGAGGAGGTTTATTCAGGAGATGGGGCAGAGGTGGGGAGAGGACGGTGGAAAGAGAAGAGGGGAGAGAAGTAGAGGCCGGCCATGACCACGTGGAGAGAGGAAGGTGGGGGAGGGGACAGAGAGGCAAGAGGGTAAGAGAGGATAAGAGGATAAGAGAGTAAGAGAGCAAGAGCAAGAGGAGGGGGGCAAGCAGCCCCTTTTATAGTGGATCAGGCTACCTGGCGGTTGCCAGGTAACTGTGGGGAGGAGCATACCTGGCTGTTGCCAGGTAACTGTGGGGAGGAGCATACCTGGCTGTTGCCAGGTAACTGGGGAGGTGGAGTTTAGACGGAATACTAACACTGGGGTGTCTGTTCTTAGACTCCAGGGTGGATATAGGGTTAGTACAGTGACTTATCCTTGTGCAGACACAGGCATTCCTATCCTGAGTCAGGCAGAGCTCTGAGCCAAAGCCAGGGACACAGACACGAAATGAAGGTGGAGATGCCAGGCCCTGTCCTTTTGGTCCAGGTGAGGAATCAGCACTTTAGAGTGAGACCAACTTCTAAGGGCCTCACAATGATCTGGGTTAAGTTGCCAGGGTGTAGGACTTTATGGAGATGGACATAGAAGGTTTTCAGGATGGCTGATGGGCACCCAGAGAGGGCAGGAGAACCATCTGAGTTTGTTCAGTTGTCAGTGCAAAAGCAACTGAGATTCTTGCCATTTTTTTTTTCTGT
Organism: Arvicanthis niloticus; assembly: GCF_011762505.2. Classification (NCBI taxonomy): domain Eukaryota; kingdom Metazoa; phylum Chordata; class Mammalia; order Rodentia; family Muridae; genus Arvicanthis; species Arvicanthis niloticus. The sequence continues at coordinate 40,955,388 of NC_047678.1, read as the reverse complement.
GCTGCTGTGTTTTAAGTTTTCTTTCTTTCTCTCTTTTTTCCTTGTTGGTATGAAGGATGCAACATTTCTTTAGGGGTTTGGGCATCCTCGGCTCCCACCTACCCTGACAGCACAGGCTTGCCACTGTGTGAATGCCACCTTTCTCTCTGCAGAGCCTCGCAAGGCTAGCATCCAGGATCAAGGCATTGGAGCTCCCTCCCACCAACAGCTTTCAGCCAGTGAGAGGTGGAGTTGGTAGATGAAGTTTAACTTCTTGTCTTGTGTGGCAGGGATCCTTCACAATTCCTCCCGAAACAGCAACATCAGCCTCACTTGGAAACTCATAGAAATGGAAGTTATCAAGGTACGCCACGACATACGGACTGAATCAGAAACGCTGAAGCTGGGTCCCAGCAGACAGGACTCCAAAACCTTCCAGGCAACTCTCCTGCCTGTGCGGACATAGCACACTATGCTATTTTCCGAGTGTCCTCATGGCTCTGGCTGCCTAGGGTTAACCTGTTTATTAATGGACTGTACACTGTTCTGACCATTGTTCTGTCTCCAATATCATCTTCTACTCCTGTACTGATGCACCCTAAGGTCTTTCTCTTTTTCCCCCTCTGTTTCCGTCTATTACAGGCTAGTTTTGAATGCTGTATGTTATGTAACCCAAGATGACTGGTCTTGAGCTTGAGACCTTCCTGCCTCAGCCTCCTGAGAACATTGCCGCCTGGATCATAGCTATCTTTTTAATAACTTTTTTCTCTCATATGGCTTTTTCCTTGCATCTGCAGGAGCCTAGGTGGTACAGGGGTTCCCAAACACATCTAAGGTTCCTTGTCCTTACAGGGGTGCAGGTAGGCTATTGTGAGGCCAGTGACTATCACTGAGCTTTAGAGAATCGAGAACCTGAAATCTTTAGACCAGTGGTTCTCAACCTGTGGGTCAGGACCCCTTGGGGATGTTGGATGACCTTTCCACAGGGGTTGAACTTCAGATATCCTGCATATCAGATATTAATGTTACAAACAGTTAATGTTCAAAACAGTAGCAAATTACAGTTATGAAGTAGCAATGAAATAATTTTATGGTATTAAAAAGTTAAAAAGCAGTGTTAGGCCTAAAAACCAGTGACTCCTGGTTTAGACTCAAGGCCTAAGAGCCAGAAGATGTGGGTGTGTGGTATTCAACATTCATTCTCCCCAACTCAGCCGTTAATTAATTAGTTAGTCCCTGAATGGCTCCAGAAACTATAACTTGAAATAAGGCTCTGCCTTTCAACTCTTTTTTCCTGAAAAAAAGCAGTGAAGGTTGTATTCTGGATAGAATGTGCGAATATTTCTGCTGGTATGTATACAGAGTTGGTACAGTTTAGAGATTGGGGTATTTGCATATCTATGAATATTCATTCACCTGCCTACAGTCACATGCATACATAATTGCTAATTTACATACAAATCTGTGAGAGATCTGCATTAGATAGAAAAGAATTTGAAAAAAAAAGTTAACTGGTTGTTGTAGAGGCAAAGCCAACAAGTCTACAAGTGTCTGATGCAGTACCGGGCACAAAGTATACACTCAATAAAAACAAACATAAATGCCCACAGTGCTTCAGAAGGGCGATTCTTAAAGCATGCCCTGTGCAAAGGGGGCAGCCACAAGGAACTGTGAGGAACAGGAATGTCCCAGACACATGGATTTGAGGGAGAATCTGGAGCTGGCTATGTCTGAGCTCTCGCCTCCAAAAGCCTCCTCTGCATTTGGCCTGTGGGCTCTGCCACAGAGATAAGGATGTGAGAGGCACCAGCTGGCCTGTGCCTGTGGTGACTGTCCCCTGAAGTGTTTATAAAAAGATAAAGAGATAAAGAAAGTATGTTCTGTGGGTGTGTGGAGAGGTATGGGGAAGGGGATGTCTCAGCGGGCCCATGTAGAGGCATCTCTTTCCGTGAGGGACCAGTCACACACGGGTATAGTATAGAATAGAGTTTATTGAGGGCATGGGGAGGGGAGCCAGAAGGGTAGTAGAGGCAGAGAGAGAGAAGCAGAGAATAAGAGAAAGAAGAGAAGTAGAGGCCGGCCATGACCACGTGGAGAGAGACGAAGGAGGGGGGGAGGGGACAGAGAGGCAAGAGGGTAAGAGACGGTGAGAGAGTAAGAGATTAAGAGAGAGAGGAGGGGGCAAGCAGCCCCTTTTATAGTGGACCAGGCCTACTTGGCCGATTGCCAGATAACTGTGGGGAGGAGCATACCTGGCTGTTGCCAGGTAACTGTGGAGGTGGCGTTTAGACAGAATACTAACATCCCCACTTTTCCTCTTTCCTTCTTGAAGACACAGACTCCTCTATCAGTAAAGCATCCCACCACTGAGGAGGGCAAGTGAATCCACTGCTCTGTGGGCAGATGGCTCTCAGGACTTCTGAGAAAGCAGGCTGTGTTGTTACTCTTCTCAACACTGTGACAAGCAACCTGAGAGTGTGCTATATCTCACACAGATTGTCAGCCTGATAGGGCCAAGAACCACCTTCAGATAAACCTCTCTGAACTTCTGTGAAGAAGTCTCTGGATTACTTAATTGAGGTGGTACTACCCACCCTAAATGTGGGAGGTGCTAGCGTTCCTGACCGGGTACAAAGGAGAAAGGGCTGAGTACAGACACGTGTGTGGGTGTGTCTGCTTCCTGTCAGCGAACACAATGTGATCTCAAACTGCACCCCATTGTGATGAACTGCACCCTCAAAACAGGAGCCAAAATCACTCCGTCTTTCTTGTAAAGATTTAGTCACAGTGGCGGGAAAGTAACTAAGACATGGAAGAAGTGGTTTCTCTGCAGTGTGGGCATCCTTGTAGGGAAAGCATGGAAGCAGGAGTGGCTGACAGCCATAGTGGCTCACGTGAGGCCACTTCCCCACATCTGGATGAGTTTGGAAGCAAAGGATAGCCAGGAATTCCCACTGGCTGCAAACTTCAAGGCTGGGTCCCCAGTGAGCATCTCTCACGAGCATGGAGAAGGCACAGAAGGACCAAGCCTTGGCCTACTATCTGTTACTACAGAAAATGCTGAGGGACATAGATGAAGTAAGAAGGAGTCCATGTTGATTCAGGTCCCAGACACGTCCCCCAACACGCCCCCTGCAAGGCCACAGCCAGTGATACGCAGCCAGGACAGTCTGACTTCTACATCCCGGCAAGGTGCCGGGAAGTCATGCAGCAAAGGCCCCTCCTCAGTGCAGTTTCCTGTGGGTAGTTATTTTGGGAATGGGGACTGGATGTTTGAGTGGAGGAGGGGCAGCCAAGGGCCTGGAAGCAGAAGGGCATGTGGCCGAAGGGGCCTCCATGCCCTGATGCAGGGGTAGCCTCCACCCTCCACACGCACACAGAAGCATCACATGGCCCCGCGTTGTGTGGCTTGGAAGTCCTCCGCCTGTGCACCATGCCTCTAGAGTCAGGAACCAGACGCTGGAAGGCAGCCTTTTAATTTTTTTCCCGCTATGGGAGGAACGAAGAGGGAGGAGGGGTCTACACACTCACATGATCCAAGTTTGTTTTTCTGACACATTGGAAACCACACAGTGCAAAGAGAATTTATCTCACATGCTCCGGCCTGCTTTCCCGGAACGCATCCAGAGACGGCTGTGTCAACATTGCTCAGCCAGCCAGCCTCAAAGGGATGGGCTCTGTCAAGGAAAAACTCAACCCAGACACTGGCGTTGGGGTGGGGCTTTGTGCATCCTTCAAAGGGAGAGAGGGCCTCTAAGTGGACCAGGCACTTCCCCTACCACACAGTTGTCCCACACACCTCTAAACGTCACCACTGTATCGCTGGGGTTCCCCGACCCAGATGGTGCTGTGTGTTCAGCTGCTGTGCTTCCCCCTGATGCAACAAGGACAAACTGGAGAGGGAGCTATGAGAATGGAGGAAGCTCTGCTGGTTCCTGGTGGATAGAGGCAGCTAGGTACCACACTGGATGCCAGTTTGGATGGAGAGGATGCGGTGTTAAGAGCCTCAGATGTGAGTCCCCAGTGTTTGATATCTGGACGCCAATCCTCAGTGTTCGAGACCCAGATATAACTGCTCCCCCTTCCCCCCCCCCCCCCCCCCCCCCGACTTTACCAAGTGTTAAGAGACCTGGACATAACTCCCACTCTGATGTTTGAGATGCAGATGTAACCAACCCCTCTCTGAAGAGACCTAGCTGGAAATCTCACCCCAACCTCTCCTTAACAGATTCAAATGGAAATTCCCCCCTTCATGTTTAAATTCCCAGTGTGAGATCAGATGTAAACATCTTGTTTCTGTGAAACTGGAGCGTCCTCTGCAGACATGAGGCAGGGGAGGGCTACGGGCAGCCAAAGTGCAGGGGCATCAAGGCTCCCTGAATGTGGCTGCTTGCCACCTTCTTGCCCTTGGAGGCTTTCTTCCTGTGGCTCCCTTCTTCAGCCATCGTTTGAAGGTTAATTCTCTTTGTTCACCGTTCTCGCAGCTGCCTGTACAATCAGGAATGTTTACAGTTTGGGATTTCAGTGACAACAACCCATGAGGCACCAGGAACAGCAAGGAAACACCCTTGTTTCCCTACCATGGAGTAAATTCCACTGAGCAACACGGTCCAGTTCACACAAGGACTACAGTTGTCTCTAGGGTTAATTTAGGATCTTGAAATTTGCCCACAATCCAGATTCTAATGACACTGTGGAGTTTCTTGTCCCTCCTGGTCCTCCTCTTGATATTGGGCTCTCAGGAGCAGGCAGTGAGCCGGGTCAGCAGGGTTGTGGAGAGCAAAGGGAGCAGCTTCCTCTGCCTTCAGCATCTGTGCAGTGGTGGTTAGGGTCTAGTCTTCAGAAAAGCTCATTGGGAATCAGCTTGGCCACAGATGCCTTGGGTCTCTTCTCCCTGTGACCTCACCCTTTTGGTGAATGTCTCTTTGAGTTTCTTCACTCTCCTGCAACTGTGGAGACAGTGTGCCGCCTCTGTCTACCCTCCATACCACTCCACTGGGAGGAAGTCTGCTCCCCTGCCCCTTCCCATCTCTGTACTGCCTCCACATAGTCTGCTGGATCCAGTCTGGCACAAGGGTGAGAGACTTACCTCAGAAACAAAAGACTTTCTCTCCCCTCAGCTCTCTCTAGAGTCAAGAGAAGCCATTCTCTCTCTCTCACTTCCCCAGTCTGTAAAGCCCCAGTCTCTCACATGTATGCTTGAGATTCTAGCCAAACCCTGACATCCATGTGACATGTAATGGGTCCCCCCACCCCCAGACTCCATTTCTTCAATAATGGAAGGGGAGTCTTTATAGATTAAATACAATCCAGTGATGATTCAAAGCCCCATGTTGGCTTTTGGTTCTGATCTCACGAATTAGAGCCGTGAACAAGCTCTGGAATTGACCAATTCAAATTTTACCTGTCCCTTCCCCTTCTATCCCGTCAAAGACATGCTAATTTGATCTATAATGTGGCCAAAGGGCAGATATGAGAAGGGAGGAGAAGCCAGAGGCATGAAAAATCCCCAAACTGGATCATCCACTCCAGGGATAATGGGTCTTGCCTGAGCAGAATGTTCAATAAAGACCCCTCTCCCTCTCCCTCTCCCTCTCTCTCTCTTCCCCAGCAAGCCCTTGCCCCGTTCTGCAGAAGTTGTAATCTCCATGCCCTAATGCATTAAACTGCTGAGTTCCTTAGACAAATCACTGCAATTCTTGCTTCATTCACAGGCAAGCAATGTCTTTCAAAATCGAGGAAGTGGTTAGTCTTCATTTGCAAATAGCAGGATATTTCCAACACCTTACCAAAATGCTAGTCCAAGGGCCCAGAAACGATCCTTTTCTGTGGCTCTTCTGAATAAATTTCCACACATTTTTCGTGATTGCCTTTCGTGATAGTTGTAAGTATCATTGTTTGAATGAATACCCTTTAAATCATAAATGTGTCCACTTGGTAAATATTGACATATTAGCTCCCCATCACTGTGACCAAATATCTGATCGCAAGAAGGAGGGCTTCTCCCCTCCCTTACCTTCCTTGCTGATGCTAAAAGTTTCTCTCCCATCCTCCCTTGCTCCTTCCTCTTGCCCTTCCTCATTTTTTCTTTCTTTGAAAGAAAAAAAAAAATCAAGTGAACTTTTGAAATACTGATTAGTCATGATAATCTATGACAAGCTTTTCTAAAAATCATCTAGTTGTTGTGAACAAATCCTATGACACGTGGAAGAACATTCAAATGTGCTTTACAGTTGGCTGGACTGTATGACCAGGAGTCTCATTCAGATTTGGGGCTTTGGAGCTCTGGGGATGCAGTCCCTCAAGGCAAGCCTAAGGTTTCCTGTTCAATCCCTAGAGCCCATTAAAAAAAATAATAATAATAAAGCTGGGTGTGGGCTTGTAATCACAGAGCTGGAAAGCAGAGATGGCTGTCTGTCCCTGAGACTGTCAGCAGCCAATCTGGCTCACAAGCTCCATGCCAAGAGAGACCCTGTCTCCAAAGAATAAGGTAGATTGAATCTGAGGAATATGACACTCAAGATTGTCCTCTGGATTCCATGAAAACACACACACACACGGGGGGGGGGGGAGACAGGGCGGGAGAGAGAGAGAGAGAGAGAGAGAGAGAGAGAGAGAGAGAGAGAGAGAACAGGAGGTTTGGTTGCTTTGCTGCTGAGATACCAATAACAAGTGTAGGTAATAAGCCAAATTCCATTTTTATCCAGAATTTTAATTCCCAAACAAGAACAGCAAGAAAGTGAATGACTCATGGAGAAAGCCATGGCTAAATGTCCTGGTTATCTCCTGGGTCTTGACAGAACCTTACCTCCCCAGAGCCAAAGAGCTGAAATAAGATGTGCGTTACCAGTGCAAAGGGCATCGTTGGGGGCAAATGCTCAACAAATCTCTTATTCCAAGAGCAGTTCTATGAATTTTAAGGGGATTGGTAAAGTCAGCACTGGAGGCTTTAGGCAGGGAATTGACATGTTGGATTTTCATAGAAAGTCGTCTCTGGTTGTTTTGTGTAGGGCTGAAGATGAGTAACGGGGAAACCAGGCAGGTGTCTGGGTAACCAAGGGCCAGGGGTGTCTGACGTGGGTGAAGTCTAGAATGCTGGAGTGGAGCTTTGTGTCTGGCCTCAGCTGTTGGCAGCTCCCGGTTCAGGCCCACACCTCTCCAGCAACAGGACATGTGGCAGCCAAGGGCTCTGCCCCATGCTCTGACATCCAGGGTTGTACAGGGAGACAGACTGTGTTCCTACTGTAACCACCAAGGTCGCAGCAACACAAGAGTGCTCTCTGAGGTCCTCTGATGAATTTGACCCTTAGACCCTTCCTCATGGATCATACTGGTGTAGAGTGAAAAATTATAAAGGCCATTTTATGAAATATGTGTAGATTTTTCCGCCTTACAGAACTCGGAACTGAAAATAAGATTTCAGGCCTTCACATTCCAGGTGAAGGACACTTGCTGGATTACATTCCCCAAGCCTCACCCAAGGCAGGAAGGCATTCCTGACTACAGATAAAGATGTTATCACCTAGGTGGGGCCATAGCCCTATAGCCGAAAGGAAAAAGTGACTCTAGATCGTTTGGGCTAGATTCTCTGAAATGTTCCACTGTTCTTGGTTACCCCTCCCTTGGTCTTCCCAGTGCTATGTTCAAAATTTGTAAAACAACCAATCATGTGTAATCGCGCGAAAATGCCTTCCTCCCCCCACCCCATGCTATAAAAGACCCTTTATCCCACCACACGTGGCCAAAAACCCTGCTCTTGGAGCTAAAGAGCTTGTCGTTTTTGACCGCCGGCTCCTCCCCTAATAAACCTCTGCTGATTGCATCCAGGTATGGTTTCTTGTGATTTTTGGGTGGTCGCCATTCCGGAGGCTTGAGGAAGGGTCTCCCGAGTATGGGGGTCTTCACTGGCATGGGCCTTCTTCCCCTCCCTAGGGGCCAGACTACATTGTGCTCTAACAACTCTCCAGGCTCCCCCACTCCCCACATTTTCTCTCCCAGGTGCTGCCCATACTAGAAACCAAGGCATGTCTAGCCACACCTTGTATCTATCCCCTTGGAAACCTGGCCTGTCACAGAGGACAATTTCAAAAATATTCTCAAGGCAGAGTTGGTAAAGGATGAGGGTCTCTGATTGACAAGAGGGCAGAACACTTACCTGGAGTGTTAGGGAACTTCAGGTGAGCAGGTGTGGTGTTGAGGATCTCTCTGTATGTTTCTGTGTGTTGTGTGTGTTGTGTTTTATGAAAAGAGCCAGGATATGTTTTGTAGAGCTGGCTACCTGGTATGGTGAGGTGGGAGGGGTGCCTCAGCGGGCCCATGATGAGGCATCCCTCTCCCTTGAGATAGCATCTATACTGATATAGTATCCAATAGAGTTTATTTAGGGCATGAGAAGGGAGTAGAGATAGGAAAAGACCAGCAAGGAGTGGGGATGGAAGAGAGGCTGGCTAGGAACAAGTGGAGGGAGAGGGGGAGGGGGAAGGGGAGAAAGGTGTTAGGGAGAAAAGAGTCAGAAGAAAGGGGCAGAGAGAATAAGAGAGGAAAGGGAGTCAGAAAGAGGAAAGGGGCAGAAAGAGTAAGAGAGAGGAGGGGCCAACTGCCCCTTTTATAGCAAGCCACGCCTACCTGGCAGCTGCCTGGTAACTGTTGGGCGGAGCCTAGAAGGAATGCCAACAATGTGTGTGCTTGTAAATAGGTGTGTGTAGGTCAATCTTGGGTATCTTTACCTCGGTACTGCTCACCTTGGTCTGTGGGGTAAGGTACTCTACTGGCTTGGAAACTAGCCCACACATTTGAGAGACACTTGTCTCTGCCTCCCAGTGATGGGTTACAAGCCTGTTATAAGCCTTAAAACATTTTAAAGATGGAGGTTCTAAGGGCTCAAACTCAGATAGATCCCCTTGCTTGCATAGATAACACTTCACTGGGTGATCTATCTCCCAAGCCCCGGAGTTGAGTTTTCTCTTTGTCTCCATGATTGCTTTGACAATGACTGGATGCCAACTACTCTTCCCCTCTCTTTAGGTTCCTTACTTCTAAAATTTGTAGACTGATCTGTGCTCCTGGCTTGCGGCTTCTGGCCACTCCCTCTGATGAACTGCAATGGGCGGGATCCATGCACTTGTCGGAGACAAGCCTCTCATGCATCCTTTCTGCTTTTGCTCTTGTTCCATCCTCACTCAGCATCCCGTACCTTCTGAAAGACTTCTTTTGTGCTGGGCAGTGTCCTCTCAGGCACTTTAGTCGGGCCTGCCAGCTTCATGTCAAGGACCTCGAGTCTAATCGGTGCTTACTGTGGCTGAAGCTCCCAAGCCAAATTCTTGGTCAAAGCACCCATCCCCATGTGATGGCATCTGGATCAGGGGCCTTAAGGGAGAAAGAAGGGTTCAGACTGTTACGAGGGTGGGCTCTTGTGATGATGGTCTTTACTGGCCTTACAAGCAGAGGAAGAGATCACACTCTCTTTCCATGGCTTACACAGAGTCCACAGAGCAGTGCTACTTTCTGGCTCACTTCCCTTGGCTTCTTCAGCCTGTAAGACTCTAGTGAGCAGAGCCTTAGTTTACCAGAGATCCCCTGAGTGAACCACATGGAGAATCGCTGCAAAAAGCAAGAGGAATTTTTAAATGTTCCAGCATGCTGGGGCCATCCTGCATCCCAAAAGAGAGGCAACTCCGAGCCTCTCGGTCAGTGAGTGTTTATACAGTCCTTAGGGCAGCCACCATTAGGCACAATGTGATTGGCAGAACAGTGTGACTTTTTAAACTGATTGGGTTTTAGGGAATGAGGTGGCAAGGACCTCCCTTGTCTGTGCGTGGCCAATGGCTCTGTCCTGTGGAATCTGTCCACATGCTCTGTGGCTCCCCACCCCCTGTGGTCTGAGGAATATTAATTAACCTCTGCCTTCTGGAGGGGAGGGATGCCTTGTGGGGAGCCAACAGAAGGCGGCTATCATCCTTACAGCCATCTTGAGCCATATATCCTGACCAGAGACTTGATTGCATTAGCCTACAGCAGCTGAGCACACTCTGATAACATCTTGCTTTAGATACCCAGCATTTTCCCTTGGGTGTGTGAGACTTAAAGGTGTGTGACTTAAGGGTGTGACTTAGAGATCAGATTTAGAGACAAGACCTAAGGGCATGATTAAAAGTGTGACTTAGAGGTGTGGCTTAGAAGTGAGACATATAAAAGACGAGAGGCAGACAGGAGAGTTCAGAACAATTTGGAGTAACAGAGAATCAGACAACTTGGAGTTAGTTATTAGGTATTAGGCACTTGGCACTTGGAGGAAGAACTTGGAATTAGACATTAGGCACTTAGCACTTGGAAGAAGAAACTTGGAACTTGGAGGCACTAGGGACTAGGAACTAAGGACTAGGAACTCAAGACTTGGGACTTGGACTAGGAAGAGAGACTGAAGAATAAACGGGATTGAGTCACACTCTGTCCAGTCTCCATTCTTCGTGTCCGTCCTCACTCTCTTTCTTGCTGAACCCTGACCCGCAGACCGGAGCTGCTTGGGGCAGTGCGAGCTAACAAGTTAGTCCCCAAGGCTTTTGGCAGTGCGGGTTCAAACACTGACAGAACAGTCCAAGACATTTTGGCCCCCAAGCGTGGGCTAGAGCAATTCTCGACATTTTTGACGCCCAAGTGTGGGGCAGCTCGGGCCGCAACAGTGCCCAAGTGTTCTATGATCTTTCTCTTCCAGGAAGGGAGGGGTCTGGTGCAACCTTCCTCTTCAAGTCTACTTTCTAATAGAACCTAGGACCATCTGCCCAGGGGTGGCACTGCCTACCGCGAGCTGGGCCCTCCACCTCAATCATCAAGTCAGAAAATGCTCTACAGTCTTGACCACAGGCCTGTAATGATGCTAATTTGTCAGTTGAGGTTCCCTCTTATAGAGTGACTCTAGCCTGTGTGGAGTTGGTACAGGACCACCCTGGATGAGGCAGCCGGCTGTTTATCAGTCAGGAAGACAACACCCATCTGAACTGAACTCACCGGCCCCTGTTGTGTCTCTCCTGACTCTGAAACCATGAGAAATGAATGTCTACTGTTTTAAGCCACACAGTCTCTGGGAACCTGCTGGGGAAGTCCACGCTGACTGAGCGAGTGCCGCTTTTAACTCCACCTGACATGTCAGCCAGAGCCACCACCATGTCCCCTGCCTGCCAATGACAGCTCTCTCCACCCATCCTCTGCCACTGTGGTTGTTATTTCTGTCCTCATCACAACACCCTGATACCTCAAACCTCACCAAGCAGATGTATCTTTTCGCTAGGGCAAGAGTCTGATGCAGGCTGTCCTGTTCAAACCTGGCACCCATAGAGAGACCTCTGGCAGATATATGGGAAACAGAGGCCTCTTGGTCTCTCCTGAGCTGGGGGTCAGACACCATTTCTCATGCAGTTGCACCCTCTTCTTTTTACAAAGAGATAGAACCCAAGGTGATGATAGATGGCTGGGCCGAGCTCACTTCTTGTGGAGTGTGGTGCTAGAAACATAAATCAATGGTGGCCTCAAAGTCTGTTGTGTCGCTGTTAACTGCAGTCCAGGAGGCCATTCACAAGGTCACACCAAGGAACGCATTTCTCAGGAAGGCACCGTTCACACAGTAGCTTGACTCGTGCATGCACCCGCTCCTTCTCCTTGTCCCACATGGGCTTTCCCAGAGGTTGTCCATCAGGGGAGGCGGGGGCTGAGGTGAAGCCACCAGTGGAAGGTCAGTTCCAGCTGGCTGGGCTGCAGTCCACAGGATGTGGTGGCCCCTGGAGCTGTGGAGGAAGTTAAACACTTGGACCTGACAGATGAAGTGGCTTATAAAGTGCTCTTAATATGTCAGCCAAGCCTTCCGGTCTCTGCCACAAGGCAGCCACAGTGACCCTGTGCTTGACCTTTAACCCCCTAAGCTCGAGGGAATTAAACATGCATCTGCCTGGAGAAAAATGAGCAACTAGGAGACCTGTCATTTCTGAGGAAGTTATAAATGACCAAAATGGGCTCAAAGTGTAGGAAAAAAAATCTGTCCAAACCCAGACTCTGGGATGGTTCCCAATACTTACCAGAAAGAAAACCAACAAACAAGGAAACAAACAAACCCAAGAATATGATAGAGTCTATCTATTCCTCCTTAAATTTTAAGGAATAAGCACTCCCACTAGATCAATTATTTCGGAATACATGAAAATTTCCAAGCCATTTCACAAAGCAAGTTTAACCCTGATACAGAACTGTGACAATTACCATTCAAAACCAATAGTTAGCAAAATAAACTAATCTTAGGGCTGTACATGAGATGGCTCTGCATGTAAAGACACTTGCTACCAAGTCTGACAACCTGGGTTCTGTACCCAGGATTCACATGGTGGGAGGAGAAAGCAGACTCCCCAACGTGGTCCCCTGACCTGCACTGGAGTGCCACGGCCCAATTCCAGTTGTGTCCCCCACTAAATAAATAAACAAACAAATGTGATTTAAAAATTGGAAATAAGTCAATCTCATATCTGAATATAGACACAAAAGGTTACAACTCAAAAGTACCTTACAAATATGTGTGGTAAGAGTTGGGCCACAGGTTCTAGAACACATAGATGGTACCTGTGAACCAGGGAGCGAGCTGTAACCGAATTCCCCCAAGGGCACAGCACCGCACATGAGACACTTCAAGTATTTCAATGTTGTACTAAGAGCAGAAAGATGATATTTGTCCAAGGTGCTTATTCTCTTGTGCAGCTCTCAGATTTCTGAGCTCTTCAATGTAGCCTCTTCTGGAGTCTTAAATCCTCTGCCTTCAGACTGTGCTTAGCCATCGTCTGTGGCAGAAGACAGGATGTAGAAAGGGGTTAGCTGGATGGTGTGTGCGCACACATGTGTTCATGAGTGTGTGCGTGTGCGTTTGTGTGTGTGTGTGTGTGTGTGTGTGTGTGTGTGTGTGTGTGTGTGACATACATCTGTGCAGGCAAGAGGAAGACTAGGATGCTTGTCTGTCCTGCTTTTCATCCTTTCTCTTTGAGACAGGATCTCTAACTAAACTTGAAGCCCAATATTTTGGCCAGGCTGGCTGAGGAGTTCCCAGGACCTGTCTGTCTCTGTCCTAATTCTAGTATGGTAGACACACACAGCCATGCCCAACTTTTAAAAGGTCTTGGAAGCTGGGCAGTGATGGCACACGCCTTTAATCCCAGCACTTGAGAGGCAGAAAACATCACCAATATTTAAGTCAGAGTGTTGAAATGCTGAGCAAACTCATTTAGGGAGATTGTGTGCCAATTAGGCACAAACGGGCAATTGGAAGTAGACAAATAGAAGAAAAGTGTTCTCTCAAAACCCTCACCACAACGTGGGTGTGGGTGGGGTGAAAAATGTCTTAAGTTACAGGGTCCAAGTGGCTCAACCTGAGGCCCTTCCACAGAGTGTGACTCCAGAGGACCTTGGACCTTGTCCTGCCCCTCACCATCCTGGTTTCCTGGCATAGTCAGCTGGGGCTTCTTCCTTTCAAGACAGAAGGAGTCTTAATTTTGACAGTGGGAGTAAAGATAGGAATCAAAATACAAAATCTGTCTGGTATTCTCTAAAACAGGGGCTGAAGGAGACCCTGCAGTTAATGTCAAATTGACACTTTCTGTGTGTGCTGCTGCCTTTACCCCTGCAGGACTCACTCAGCCAGGACTCGTGGTTCACAGTAGCCGCTTGCCGCTGTCACACCGTGCAAGTGAGGGGGCTGGAGTAAGCAATGCAAGTCCATTATCGCAGTGAGCATTTGCAGTCCGGTCTGTCTTTATGTCCATGTGGATTAGCCATGGGGCCTTGTATGGAGTTAGTGTTGGTTTCATTTAAACAGTTCCATAGACGTATACTTTACATACCATAAAATTCATCTATTTAAAGTATACACACGGTTTTTACACTCACAGAATTGTGTCCATCGCCATAATCTAATTTTGGAACACTTTTATCATCTCAAAAGCAATGCAGGGGCTGGGGGATGGACCCTCCTCAGTAGGGGTGCTTACTGCTCTCACAGAGGCCAGGGTTCAGCTCAGTTCAGAGCTGTGTGTCAGATGGCTCACAGTTGCCTATAACTCCAGCCCCAGAGGATCTTCAGTCTTCCGTCAGCACCTATATATAGGTGCACACACACATAAATAAAAATAGACTAAATCTTCAAAGAAAAAAAAAAAAGAAAATCTATTTTCAATAGAAGTCATCTCTCTCTACCTGAGATGGGTCTGAGGCAACTGTTGGTCTCCTTTCTCTCACCCTCCATTTATGTATTGTGGTCACTTTTTGTGGCTATAATCATGCATCGAGTCAGTGGCTTTTGTGACTTTTTAACTAATTTATCAGATACCTTCAAGGTTCATATGATGGTCTAAATGAAAATATCCGGCAAAGGCTCTTCCATTTGGATGCTTGGTCCCAGTTGGTGGAAGTGTTTGGGAAGGATTGGGAGGTGTGGCCTTGTTGGAGGTGTCACCGAGGGTGGGCTCACATTATTCCAACTAGCTCTCTCTCCTCCTTGTGCTTGTTCTCTCAACATGTAAGCTCCGGGCTATTATTCTGGCTCCAGGCCTGCCTGCCTGTGTGCCTGCCAGCTACCATCTTCTCACCATGGTGGTCAAGGACTCTAACCCTCTGGAGCCATAATCCCCAAATTAAATGACTGATTTTACAAGATGCATAGTCATGGTGACTTGTCACAGCTGTAGAACGTAACTAACAGTCCATCACGCCTGTTATGGGCTTTCTCAGTACAGCGTGCCTCTTCACGCTGTGTAATAATCCATGTTACAGATATACTGCTGGCCATTCATGAGCTCATGGGTACCTGCACTGTCTGTCATGAATAATTGTTGGGATAATCTCTTGTGCACTGTGTAAAGGCATCACCTATCAATGAAGAGCTAGAAGGCCTCCAGAGAGGTAGGAGAGAGCAGGCAGGAGAGAACAGGCAGGGAAGAGATAGGAGGGACTTTTGGGAAGAGATAGGAATTCTGGCGGAGTCAGGTGCTGGTGATTCATCACCTTGACAGAGGAAGTTGGCCTATGAAACTGAGGCGGGGTAACCAGCCACATGGCAGACATAGAATAGTTACTTGAGTTATTAGTTAGTTGGAGAACAAGCCTAACTTAAGACCTAAGCATTAATTCATAAATAAATAAGCCTCTGCCTCATTATTCAGGACCTGGGACTGACCTAGACAAGCCCAAACACTAAAAGATAACGCTATAAATTCTGCTGTTTGACTTTAATATTTTTTCACGTGGACTCACTGTTCTTTGTCTTGTGTATATACCCAGGAGTGGAACTTCCTGTCAGAGGGTAACATTGTATTTAACCTTTTAAGGCAAAGAGGGGTTGAGTTATCCAGACTTTTTAACATTGTTCCTTCCTGCCGGCTGCTGCTCCTTCTGCTTTTGTAAAGTCCTTGCACACTGATGTTGCTTTGGGTTTGTTTCACTCTGCAGCTGCCCCAGTGCATTTTCATTTCCTTGGCTAACAACTCTGACTAACATCTTCCCATGTCGGTTTTGTTACAGCAATGTCTATCGAGAATGTGTGTCTGTTGTTGCTACTGTGTTCTTTTGATTTTTGTCTTTGTTTTGAGACATGATCTTATTATGTAGCCCTGGCTGGTCTCAGACTTACTAGTAGTCCAGGTTGGCCTCAAATTCTCCTGATTCCTCTTTCCTTAGTCTCCCAATTGCTGAGATTACTGGCGTGAACCACCACACCCAGCTTCCTTGACCATTTTTAAGTTCATAAGAACTCTTTTTATATGATATTTACATGCAATGAGTGATATTTAAATATTTTTTCTCATTGTATGTTCCTTTGTTTGTTTGTTTGTTTGTTTAAATGAATGAGACAGTGTCTCACTCTGTAGCTCTGGCTGTCCTGTGGCTAATTATGTAGACAAGGCCAGCCTTGAATTCTGCCTCCTGGGATTAAAGGTTTGTGGAGCAAGCCTAGTTCTTGTTTTTATTTTCTTACTGATATTCTTTGAAAAACAGTTTATTTTAGACAGAGCCTTATCACCTAGCCCTTGCTAGCTTATATTTCACTGTAACACACAGAAAAATATAAAATACTGCATAACTAGCAGGGCGTGGTGGTACACACCTTTATTCCCAGCAATCATGAGGCAGAGGCAGGTAGATCTCAGTGAGTTAAAGGCCAGCCTGGTCTACATAGAGACTTTTGGCACAGCCAGGGCTATATAGTGAGACACTGACTCAAAAAATAACCAACCAAATAAATAAATAAATAAATAAATAAATAAATAAATAAAACTCTTGGTCAAAGAGAAAATCCAAATTTCAGTTAGAAAAATAATTATATAATATAATTCTTGTGAAATGAGCCCCAAAGCTTTTAAAACCAAATAGGAAATCAGTATCTATCCCTGCATTATACTATTAATAAACAGAACAGAAGTGAGTGAGTTCCCAGTTCTGTTCAGTAAGTTCAATAAACAGCATCAAATAGAGAGAAGAAACCTACGGTGATAAAAAGCAGAAGTTAATTAATTAGACAGCAAACACTTGGTAGAACTGATAAGTACCTTTAAAAGCCGGTCCTTTGGGGGGTGGGGGGAAGAAAAACAATACTATAGAATATATTGTGACCACAATATTTCACAGGACAAAATGAGGGAAAACAAAAATCCTTAAAATTATTAATGAGCAAATGGGTTGATCAAAATGGTGTTCAGCAAAAGAAGTTTAAACTCTTCGGAAAGTCTGAGACTCTTGCTCTTTCTGTAACTCTAGTTCATTCATTTGTGCCACAGAATTCTTGTCTGTCAGGACTGGAGAGGTGGCTCAATGGTTAAGAGCATTGGCTGCTCTCGCAGAAGACCAAAGTTCAGTTCCCAGTGCCCACATGACAGCTCACAACCATCAGTAATGCCAGTTCCAGGTGATCTGATGGCCTCTTCTGACTTCTGCAGTCATCTGCCACTCGAGTGGTATGCAGACATATGTGCAGGCAAACGCTCACACACATTACTCTTGCATGCAGAAGGCCCGTCTTTTGACATTAATAAGTGTTGAGCTTGAGTCTCTTGGAACTCATAGTGTAAAGTCATAAAGTAGGAACAGGGTAAAGTGAAGCCTGGGAAGAGAAGGAAAAAGAACTGAACAAGACAGAAATGGGTGACAAGGACGTGCCACAGGAAAGCCATGCTACACACGACAGATCCGGGTCACTGAGGGGTTAGCATGGACGACACACTTGCAACACTCCCAGAATGGAGAGAAAAATGACAAAAATAATACTGAATCCAAGACAAATGGATAAATACGAGTTGTTGGTTTACACGAAGACACAGAAGGCAGGAAATAGGAGCCTCAGGGAACTCTCCCACTCCACAGACATGTATGTGTCAGGGCTGCAGTAAGGGCTGCATGGTCTGTGCTGTATAAATTATGGCTATTACATACAATACACACAAACACAGATGTGCACATAGATACATACAAAGACACAGACAGACACTCACACACACACAAGTGGTGCCTGGTGTAGCGATGTGGTCTGTGATGCTAGCAGCATCCACCAGAAGGCTTAAGGGAATGGGCTGGCCAGAGCAGACCTGGGCTGCTGGCCTCTGTTCAGCTTCTCTGAGGCTTAGTTTCAGTGTCAGCATGAGGGGGCTACTGTAGGCCAGTGGCTCAGCACAGTTCCTCATACACTGACAAATGGCAGCATGATAATTAATAAAATGATTAATATTTACTCTAGATGAATTTTAAGAAAAAGACATAAAGGAGAGAGCCCATTCCAGACGAATCAACAAAAATCACATTTGAAGCAGCCCACGACTGTTTCCAAATGAGTTTAGTGACTTACAAAAGACATTCATTAACATTTAAATGTGCCCGAATCAAAAATGCTAAACTCAGAGCTTCAAATGCAGTCTGAGCCAAGAATGTTTTTGAGAACTGGAATGTGAGCCTCATCACGGGGCCTGGATGGTTCCCTACAGTGGAGATGCACGTGCTTCCGCAACCTCCTTCCTCTCCACCCTGCCTTGTGCGTTACATCGCCTGAAGCCCAGCTAATAGGAGCCATCTCCAGGGACATTATTTGACCTCCTCCACCTGCGATCTAAGGAGCTTTCAGGTGTTTAAAGTGTCAGGCACACTATTATCACAGAAAATGGCTTTACCTAGCAATTTACCAACTTTTACAAAAAAAAAATTTTTTTTCCAAACACCAACAGTGCTTTGTGAAGGAGCAAGGTTGAAAATTGCCCAGCCGTGCAGTGGCTGCCCAGATGATCCAGCTGTGCCATGGCTGCCCAGATGATCCAGCCGTGCCATGGCTGTGAAGACCCCCATACTCGGGAGACCCTTCCTCAAGTCTCAGGAAATCACGACCACCCAAAGATCACAAGAAACCATACCTGGATGCAATCAGCAGAGGCTTTATTAGGGAAATTGGCTGGTGGCCAAACCACAAGCTCTCTCTCAAGAGCAAGGTTTGGCCTCGAGTGGCGGGGCTAAGGGGTCTTTTATAGCATGGGGTGGGGAAAGGAAGGCATTTTTGTGCGGTTACACATGAATGGTTGCATTTTCGAGCAGTTACACATGATTGGTTGTTTTACAAATTTTGAACATAGCACTGGGAAGACCAAGGGAGGGAGGGGTAACCAAGAACAGTGGAACATTTCAGAGGAATCTAGCCCAAATGATCTAGAGTCATGTGAAAATCACTCTGCACACTCATTCTTCTCAAAAATGTGGTTTTACCATATCACTGTCCCCTATACCGTCATTACAAAATATTTCTCACTTCCTCCAGTCACAGCCCCACCTAGATGGCTTGTATTTTTTATGGTCAGGAATGTGTCTTCCTGCTTGGGGGGGGAGGGGGGCCACACCCACCCACAGGTGGGCCTGCTGCCTGAGGCTTGAGGAATGTAATCCAGCAAGTGTCCTCTGATTCAGGGGCAATGTCCTTCACCTGGAATGTGTCCTGGGGTAGTGAAAATCTTACATTCAGTTCCGCTTTCTGGAACTTGCATTTTTCTGCCCAGGTCTAAGGGCAAAGAAAAAGTCCACATATTTCATAAAATGGTCTTTATAATTTTTCACTCTACAGCTGCCCAGATGATCCAGCTGTGCCATAGCTGCCCAGATGATCCAGCCGTGCTGTGGCCGCCCAGATAGCTCATCACCAGATCTTTAAGATCTGATCTTGTTGAAGATAAATTAGGTAGAAATGGGCAAAATAGTTCTATGAAAACAATCATGTTTGGTGAGTTTTTAATTGACACTAGAAGCACATTGTCCTCGGACCTACAGGTGCACTTTGGTGTGTGTGCCCACTCTGTAGAGTGAAAAATTATGAAGGCCATTTTATGAAATATGTGTAGATTTCTTTGCCCTTAGACCTGGGCAGAAAAATGCAGGTCCCAGAACTCGGAACTGTCAGGCCTTCATACCCCAGGACACTTGCTGGATGAATTACATTCCTCAAGCCTCAAGCAGTAGGCCCACCTATGGGTGGGAGAGGCCCAAGGCAGGAAGACACATTCCTGACTACAGATGCAAGCCACCTAGGTGGGGCTATAGCAGGAAGAAGTAAAGATAGTTAATCTGAAATAGTTGATAAATGACAGGGTGGGACACAGTGACATGGTAAACCATTCAGAGTGGGTTTCTCTGGAATGTTTCGCTATTCTTATGTTATGTATCCTTGGCAACCCCTCACCCCTGCCCCTGGTTTGTGGTTTTTCCCTTTAAAGCCCTCCACGGACTGGATGTTGAGGTCGAACCCCACTCCTGCACGAGTGCGTGGTGAGACCCCTGGCTGCCAGGTTTCTTCCCTAATAAACCTCTGCTGATTGCATCCAGGTATGGTTTCTTGTGATCTTTGGGTGGTCGTGATCTCCTGAGACTTGAGGGTCTTCATTGCAAGTGCACAAAAATACAAAAATGCAATTAAGTAGTGAATGACCAGTTGGTAAAGTTTCAATCCTAAAGAACTATAATGACAAGACTGATTATCAAAAGCCTGGAGGTCACCAACAGACTGTGTGCATCCATAGCAGCACAGGATGGACAAAGTCTAAAACTGTTTGGAATGGTGGCTAGCCACTTTCTTATTTAATTTTATTTTTTGACAACAATTTAACCCTTTTCCCCCTAAGTTGCCTCTTGTCAACAGCGAAGAGAAAAGTAGCAAGTATGACCTGCTCCCCCCCAATCTTTTATAAATTATACTCAGTCGTGAACCCACACCTTAAAAGAGACCCTGACCAGATGAAAACTCAGGTGTTCTAGTGAGACTAAGGACAACAGCGAAGAGAAAAGTAGCAAGTATGACCTGCTCCCCCCCCCAATCTTTTATAAATTATACTCAGTCGTGAACCCACACCTTAAAAGAGACCCTGACCAGATGAAAACTCAGGTGTTCTAGTGAGACTAAGGACAACAGCGAAGAGAAAAGTAGCAAGTATGACCTGCTCCCCCCCCAATCTTTTATAAATTATACTCAGTCGTGAACCCACACCTTAAAAGAGACCCTGACCAGATGAAAACTCAGGTGTTCTAGTGAGACTAAGGAAAGGCCAGCCAGGCAGGAGACAGGGAGGAGTCAGGGGGAGTCCCCAGGTGTCCTCAGCCTGGTCCAGGTGAAGTTCTGTGAGTCCTGGGGCCGGAGAGCCAGGTAGCAGAGAAGACAGCCCTGGCAGGTGCTAGCAATGGAAAAGAATCCTCAGCCTGGCACAGAGGTCTGTTGGGTGTGTGAGGTACCATTTACCTGCTGTAGCTGCTGTGAAATCACAGATTCTGCAGGCTCACAGGGCGGGGCTTAGATGCTGTACCCTATGAGTAGGGGGTTGATGTTTGGCTCTGTGCTTTATCATTGTTGCTGTTATTACTTGGTTTGTTTGGATTTGATCTGATTTAATTCACAGACCTGAAATTCTACAATTCTCAGCCACAGAACTGCAGCCCTCTTAGTTTTAGGGACTGGATTATAAATTATCCCATTAGACTAGAAATAGCCCCTAAATCACACCCTAAGAGGGCGAGCCTGGAGCACAGCTGGAGAGAGCAATCTTCAGCTCAGAAGAAAGAGAAAAGAATGCTAGTCACACACATAAAAGGAAGACACAGTGAGTGACTCTGCCCACCACTGGTGATACCCAGAAAGATTAGCACTGCTGATGCTCCCCCCTCCCTCCAGCACTCCTCCCACCCCCCATTTCCTTCCTCTCCCTCTGCATGACCTCCCCCAACCCCAGGAAGTTTTGCCTAATAATAGACAGTGAGTCTCTAACTAAAGCTCATGTTGCAAACTTTTCTTCAGGTAGATGTATTAGTTACTGTCCTGCTGTGATAAAACAGCAACCAATGCAATTTGCAGTAGGAAGGGTTTAGGATCTAGAGTTGTAGATTGGAGTCCAAGTTGAAGCAGAGGGAGCAGGTGGCCTCTCAGAACAACAGCTCACTTCTCAGATCCCAAACCGAGGCAGGGGAAGCTAGAAGAGGATGGCGTCCCGTCCGGCTTTGGAAACTTCTCCGCTCAGGTCACACTTCCTCTTCTTATCCAAATAATGGTGTCAACTGGGACTAAGTACTCGAACAAGGCGGGTTATGGGGTCTTTTACAGTAACAGTAGTGCTTGTATTCCCCTGGGTGCTGGAGACAAAATGCTGCCGGCACAATCCAGGGTGCTGGGGGACGCAGTACTTATTACCTGCATCATCCTGAGTGCTGGAGCACAGTGTTGCCTGAATCACCTGAGGTGCTGGGGACACAGTACAGCCTGAATCATCTTAGATGCTCAGAATACACTGCTGCCTGCACTGTCCTGGGTGCTTAGGGCACAGTACTTCCTGAATCTCCCGAGGTGCTGGAGACACCGTGTGAGCCAAGCTCCCCTGCACCTTCACATAAGGATGTCTTAGTCTCTTCACTTTCAAAATTTGGCGTAAGTGTTGGAAAGATGTTTCTATTTAAATCTCTGTCTGCTACTCTGATAATAATGTCCTCCCAGGTTCCCTAAAGCAAAATTAATTTAGTGAAACAAATCAGTTGTTGTTCCACTCATTGTTATGGTAATAGAAAAATTAGGTTTTTAATTAAGGCTGAGGAGGAATGAGAGACTAGAAGGCAAACAAACACCCCTGTGGCTCAAGGCAGAAGGGACACCCGGAGACATTTCTTATTGTGTAGCATTCTCTGCCTTAGACAGTCTGTGGGTTAAGGCAGGTTATCTGAGAGCCCGGGTGACAGGTGACTTCTGTCTTGGAGGTTAGTGTCCACCAGCCTGGCATGCAATCATTTAGAGAACTGTGTTGCTGGGGTCACTGACTGGCAAGGAGGGTGAGGTGTAGAGAAGCTGCCCAGGGCATCCCAGGTGACTCAGTGTGACAGGACATCAGCATTCAAATCCAGGAGGTTTGATTCCCCGTGCTCAAGCTCCTCCCCCTGTTCATTGTCAGGACCTAAAGGTGTCCAGACAGGTCCGGCATATTTATCATTCACCTTTATTCTCTAAAAATAAATTATGATGACATCTTCGATTATTGAAGAAACACGTGTTAATTGAAAAGGCAACAAATAAAAATACCAAAAAGGAAAGAAAGATCTCTTACTATCATCTACATGGACTATGCATCCCCATCAGGGATAGCACAGCCTCTAAGGAGACAAAGTTGTTCCCTTGAGGGGCCGGGGAGGGGGAAGAAAAAAGTATTTCCTATGTCCCTAAAGCACAGACTTTCCTAGAAGTATGTAAGCAGACGTATAAAGTGTGTGGTTAAATGCTCCTGGGGGATGAACTTGGGAAGTATGTGAAATGCTTGCTAAGAGGGCTGGAGACATACATGGTCATACCAGCAGCAGTGGGCACATGGGTGGGGAAATGGTCACACCAGCAGCAGTGGGCACACGGGAGGGAGACATGGTAGAGAGGTGACCACAAGGTGGGGAGATGGACTCGTGGCTAAAGTGCCTGTTCTACAGACAAGGGAAAGAGAGTTCAGAATTCAGATCCCAGAACCCACAGAATTGCTAGGTGGACCTGTGGCCCGCTTGTAATTCCAGCCTTGGCTGGTGGAGGCAGGGGTAGACGCCCAAGCAAACCAGCCAGCTAGAGTGGCCTTATCTGCGAGCTCTGGGTTTGATTAAGAAATTTTGTATCAAAAGAAAACAGGGAAACTGGAGAGATGGGGCGGTTGGCTAAGAGCTCTTGCTGCTCTTGCAGATTCTCAGCACCTACGCCATGTGGTGATAACATGCGTCTGTACGATAACAATTGCAGAATTGGTATCCGGGTCAGAGAAGAAGCTGATGGGACAGAGCTGGGGAGATGACGGCTCAGTGCTTACCCAGGCATAGCAGCTCACAACTGTCTGTAACTCCAGCTCCAGGAGATCTGATGCCATCAGGCATGCCTGTGGTGCATAGACCTGCAGACCTGCAGTCAAAACACCCACACCTGAAACAGAGTAAAGAAATAAAGACTCCGTTGTGAGGAAATTTCAAGAGATGCCATTAACCTGGACCTTGGGATTTCTTTGGTAATGTGAAGAGAATCTGAGTGTTGGGTTTCAGTCCCCGGACAAGTGGCTGAGGCGCACAGTTTACATAACCAATACAGACCTGGCCTCCAGGTTTTCCCAGCATCCTTCAGTCCCTACCATACCATACCTTCTACCCTGAATTTTGCAACCCAGGGGATTGACTGCCCTTCCCCTAGAGGCTCCTCACTATATAATCCAAACATTCTGGTCCTCTGTCCCTTCTCTCCTCCTCCTCCTCTTTCTCCTTTTCCTCCTCTCCTTCCTCATCCTCCTCTTCTCTTCCTTCTCTTCTTCCTCTTCATCCTTCTCTTCATCTTCCTCCTCCTCTTCTTCTCCTTCTCTTTCTCCCACCTCTCCCCTCTCCCTCCCTTGGTGACTTCCTTGGGACCAGTAAACTCACCCTCCTGAGAGCAGTTTCCCAATAAATCTGCTTTCACATATACTCTAATCTATCTTGAATTGACTTGTTTTACTGGCAAAGAATAACTTATCACTGAGCTTTGGCAATGGCACTGCAGGCCTTGGCATGCACTCACCCTTGGTCAGGGCACCACAGGCCTTGGCATGCATGACCACCATACCCCCAGGTGTGTGCTAGATGATCCCTCAAGGTCCAGTTCACAAAGTGTGTTTGCTGGGAACTGAGAAACTGACCACAGCTTACTTCAGTGATGGGCCCCCAACCATTGGCAGCAACCAAACAACAGCAAGAAGCACCAATCTGCTGTCTCCAGGAATCTCACTAGCAAGTTCTCTTGGGTAGAGGCTGGAGGCTAATGTTGGGTGACTTAGATTGCCCTCCACCTGATTATATATTGAGGCAGGGTCTCTCAAACCCAGAGCCCACTGAATCAGCTAGGCTGGCCAGCTGTTTTCTCTGGTGATCCCTGGTCTCTGCTTCCTCAGCATTGGGATTACAGACTGAGCACCCTTCCTGCCCAGCACTTACATAGATGTTGGGGATCCAAATTTTGGTGCTCATACTTACACAGCAAGTACATTTTCCTCTGAGCTATATCTGTAGCTTGGTTTCTTCCTCCGAGAAGTAAGAACCAGTATTCTCTGTTCAGCCCAGGCTTCCCTCACTGTACTCAGGAAAGACAAGACCTAAGTAAGTACCCAGTCCTGCCATCTGGAGAGGGTCCTGCCTGGTAGAGCAGCCCACACAAGTTGGGTGGCCTTCCTTCCCTGGGGTCACTGACTACTTTAGAGGCCTTTCGGTACAGCCCACACTCTGGTCCCTCTCAGCACCACCCAATGAAGGGCAGGGCAGGAAGATGTGCTTGTGTCTGGTGAAAGTTGTTCCGCTGGCAAGTTGGCTACAGCGTTGCTATGGCAACCAGAGCATATGCTCTCAGAGGGAGTCATGCTCCTTGTGGGGGGTGTGAGGTGTATATGTGCATGTGCATGTATGTGTGTATTACAGAGGGAGGGCCCATCATTGATATCAAGAAGGGGCCAGCCACTCCACACAAGGCTCTGGGATTGTACCTTAAACCAGCAGTCTTCTTTCCCACTTGGGTACTACCCCAGGCTACCCCAAGCAATTTCAAGACAGCATGAGGCTGATCCTTTTCAAATTGTCTGGATTAACTCTATGCCTGTGGACATCTTCCCCTGAGTGCTTCTGCCACGTTTTCTCCTGATACCTCAGCTGAGTGGCTCTGCAGGAAGCCATATACCCAATAGACACCATGCGCTGCCCTGAGAAACACTGTTAACGGAAGGAGCCCCTATGGCGCAGATGCTTAGGGAATGGATCTATCTTTGAAGGTTCATTTACTTGATCTCTTTGAAGGGGTCTAGTGTTTCCAAAAGGTGTCTCAGACAGTGCTCATATTTTTTTTTCTTTTTGCAAACTTAGTACCTTTTCCTGCAATTAAAGAATTTTTTTTTACCCACCAAGCATGGCAGTGCATGCCTGTAATCCTAGCTCTCAGGGGGTCAAGACAGACAGACCAGGAGTTCGAGGCCAACCTGAATTTTTTACTCTATCAAAAAAAAAAAAAAAAAAGTTTATATACTTTGAGTGGTTTTACTTAATATAAAGTTTTCTTTTTCAATGAAGGAAATTGGGCCCAGGGTCACGCTTTCCCACTGAACTAAATACCCTCTGCAATAATTATTCTAAAATTTTAAGTGGAAAAATCTAAATTATTTGTAACTGGAAAAAAAAGTATAAAAGATATAAGATATTAGAGATTTAACAAATCTGAGAGAAAAATAATGCTATATACAAAACCTCTTTCCTCAGACCCTGGTGAGCAGGGCATGTTCAGTGTCTGTCAAGTACTGGGCCCGGTACAACCATTTCCAGTGGGCTTACCCATTGAACCTTCCAGTGTCAGCTCCTGTGTCACTGAGAAGAGACCCCACTGAACCCACACAACAGCAACATGAGGTAGGTATGAAGATATCCATGCTCTCTGCCTCACGGAAGAAGAAGTGAAGCCCAGATAGACTTTATCTAAGTCACAGCTAGCTAAACCATGTGTGGCTCTGCCAGCCAGTCTACTGGCCTTACAGAGAGGGCTTCCCTCGGCCAAGAGACTACCCCAGGGCTGGGGAAGGAAGCTCCTGCTCAAAGGCAAAGCAACACTCCTCCCAGCTGCCGGCATTTTTGGCTTCTGACCCTCTTCTCTATCCAGTATCTCTAACAGGTCTTATTTCCTTTGCATCAGATGATAGCCTTCCTCCCTCTCTCTCCTTTTTTCTTCCCTCCCTCCTTCCTTCCTTACTTACCATCCTCCCTTTCCATCCTCCTCCTCTCCCTCCCTCCCTCTTTCCTTCCTTTCTTCCTCATTTCCCCCTTTTCCCCTCTCTCCTTTCCCCTCCCTTTCCCCCTCCCCGTTTCTTTATTCTGATTTTTTTTTTTTGCTTTTGGCTGGTCAGGCATTTCTGCATTTTTGTTTTTGATATGGGGTCTCGCACTGTACCCCAGATGGCCCGGAATGCACTAGCCTCTTGACCTTTGTGCCTCGGCTACCCTGCAGCTGGGGTCACAGGCATGCACCACCATCATGCTCAAGAAAACAACATGGCTCCTCACTCCATCCTTCAGAGAGCTTTGCTCAGGCCTCCCTCTGGGTTTCTGGTCACTGCAAAGCCTAGAAGTCAACAGCCTTATCCCTGGGGCATGACCTCTGCCATGAGCTCCAAAGGCTTGAATCCTAACAGAGCCAAGCACTGGTTCACGTCAGTCTTTCCTGTGAGATAAGCCTCAGCTTCATAATCTAATTTTAGCCACATCGATGCGGTCGACGGGAATGAATCAGCCCGATGAGGACGTTCCAATTCTAATTTCAAACACTATTCCTCTACACGTTGTATCTGAGAAGAGTGAAGTGATTAGCTGTCTCTGTGAGGAAATATTAATTGCCTTTCTGAGAAATCAAATGTGTTAATAACACCTCAACTACTCAGATGAGGTAAAAAGCCAAGCGTCATTCAACATGGCTTTTTATAAGTGGACCATCTGTGTGTGTGTGTGTGTGTGTGTGTGTGTGCGCGTGCGTGCATATGTATGCATGTGCATATGACGTACATGAGCATGTGAAGGCCAGAGTCCATGACATGAAGGATAAGTGATTGAAAAGAAAATTCTGAGAAAAGTCAGGGCTGAGGTGAACAGACCAGTGGGGTCAGGTCAGGCAGGCAAGGTGGAGGATAGTCTGCAGGACAGTCCCACAGAAGACAGGGCAAGTAGACCAAAGCTAGAGTGGAGACTGACAAAGAATACATAAAGCTCAGCCTGAGAGCTTAGCTGCCACCTCCAGGGACTGGGTTGGGTTTCCCACTGCTGGGCCCTCTGGCTGTTGAACACATTGATGCTCTCGAAATCCAGCTGCTCTGTTTCCTTCCTGTTGCTGTGACAAATCCCCTGACAGAAAACAGAGTAGGAGAGGAGGAAAGGGTTTGTTTGCTTCAGGCTCTAGGTCTCAGTCCATTAGAAGTTGGGGCAGGGTCTCAAGGAGATACGGACACCACATCACTCAAGAGCAGAAAGAGAATAAGCCTCCTTGCCTGCTGGCTTTCCCCATCATATAGTTCATGGCTCCTCCAGGAATGGTTCCACTCACAACAAGCTCCATCTACATCAATTAAAAATCAAGACAATAAGCCGGGCGGTGGTGGCACACACCTTTAATCCCAGCACTTGGGAGGCAGAGGCAGGCGGATTTCTGAGTTCGAGGCCAGCCTGGTCTACAGAGTGAGTTCCAGGACAGCCAGGGCTACCTGGTTTCTACAGAGAAACCCTGTCTTGAAAAACAAAAAACAAGCAAACAAAAAAATCAAGACAATGCCTAGATATGCCCACAGGCCAACATGATCAAGGTAATTTCTCAGGAAGACCTTCTTCCCAGGATGTGTCAAGGAGATAGTTAAAACTAACCAGTGCACCAGCCGAGTCCCTTCCCTCCCATGAAGCTTCCAGGAAGTCCATTTCAGAGGTGTCCTATGGAAGTCATCTTACCCACACTCCTTCATGCAGCCCACTCTTCTGTGTACACATGGGCAAGTGCACACACACACACACACACTTTAAGTTCCAGGAAAACCTATCAATAGGAGAGAAAAACAGATGATGGTCAAAAAGTGAGAGAGTTTAAGATTCCAGGCTTGGGGGGGCTAGAGAGATGGCTCAGAGGTTAAGAGCACTGGCTGTTCTTCCAGAGGTTTGGACTTCAGTTCCCAGCAACCACATGGTGGCTCACAGCCATATGTAATGGGATCTGATACTGTCTTCTGGTGTGCATCTACATAAAATAAATAAATCTTCAAAAAAATTATTTCAAGCTGAACTGGCCATGAAAGAGTGTCCCTTCCGAGACTCTTCTGTCTGGCAGCAGCTGATTCTACAGTGTGAGGACAGTAATAAACAGGTCGTCTGTGATAACAGACATGGTGGATATAATCCCACTTTCCAGCTCTGTTAAGTATCACTAACTTGGCTTGAGAACGTGATCCATATGCTGGGGTAGACCTCAGCTCATCCCAGCCAACCACCATAACAGATGAAACCACTCAGAGTGTTGCCCCTCAGTTGCTGATGAGACACGCCCTTATGCCTTAGTGTGACCCTCTAACCTCTCCCATTAAAAGATAGAGACCAAGGCCCAACTTGTGACTTGCTTTGATGGAAGCGTCAGAACACCACTGCTGACTGATGCCTACAGGTGGCCTTGCATGCTTTCCTTCTCTCAGAAGTCTGCCCAGTGCCATGACAGAGCCTTTTAGACTATACCCAGGCTGGCTTCTAGGAGCATGAGAGACTATGTGGAAGGAGACCTGAAGCAGAAACTTCTAGTTTCTTTGGAAAGTCTGTTATGTCAAATGATGCAAAAGGAGGTCTTGCTAAAGCAGACCAGTGAGAGAATGTTTTCCTGAAGCAGACACAGGTGGAAGGATGTTTGGATAGAGCAGACGCATGAAAGAACGCTTGAGGAAGGAGTATAAATGTGACCCCCACAGACAGTGAGAATGAGAACATTGAACTATTCTTTGCTAATGACATGAATGTATTGGGTTTTGCCTTACAAAGCATTGCTGAGCTCTGCTTGCGGTAACAGAGCCATTGAGAGGAACTCACCAAAGAACTTCATGTGAGGTTCCTTCAGCATCTTGCCACTTCTGTGGCCTTGGGCCAGTTGGTGAGCCTTGCGGTTTCTTCAGGATTGAACTACAGCTGCTGGTTCATGTGTGGTGTCTGCCTGTCCAGAGGACTAGACTGAAACTGCTGATTTATGTTTGGTGTTTGCTATGGGACTGAACTGCTGCCAAAGAAGATCGAGCTCACCCCTCCCCCTGAGAACTATTGCTAAATGCAGGGTTGTAGCTCACGTGTGGGCATGGGTCCTGTTGGGCTGTGTTGTGGATCCCATGTGTCTGCCGTGGCTCAGGAAGGCAGAAGCACGGGAATTTGACTGAGTTCACTCCAGGCTGTGCTGGGTAGACACTGGACTGTGAAGCTGAGGGGCTCCACCTGGGTGTGGAGAGGTCTCAGCCTCAAGTCCCATGGGGGCAGGGTTCCTAAGCGGGGGTCTCCAGGCCGACGTGGCTGACCAGAAGACTGGTGGTCTCTGTCTTTGGGCTCCCAGACACCGCTGGGAGCCGTGGAAGAACAGAGACTGGGGGTGTACGAGTTGGACTGACCTGCAGCCTAGAGGAACAGAGGGGAGAAAATCCCTGGCAGCGCCCTGCTGGTAGAGACTCTTGGTTACTACACTTGCTTGGCTGGGTTGGCTAACTTGCTTGAGTAGGTGGCCTCCATGGCAGGAGCATAGAGAAGTCCT
Source organism: Arvicanthis niloticus (assembly GCF_011762505.2). NCBI lineage: Eukaryota > Metazoa > Chordata > Mammalia > Rodentia > Muridae > Arvicanthis > Arvicanthis niloticus. The sequence goes on along the minus strand of NC_047678.1, from coordinate 40,925,570 downwards.
CAGAGGGAGATTAAGCAGCAGCTCAGTAGTCTAAGGCCCCCTCCACGGTTCTCTATGGCAAGCCCCAAAGACACAAGGAAGTCCATGGCTTTAAAAGGTTTATTGTCATGGAGAAAAGTGAACATGGCTGCATCCTCCCACCCCGTCTCTCAGGGCAAACCTGAGTTAAATAAGGAGGGAGGAGGGTCTGGGAAGGAATACTTAATTGGCTATGCTCTCTAGCCTTTAGGTAGCTCATTAATATGGAAATCTCTCAAGGCCCTGAGGCCTGTAGTCACGCCCTCTACCTGTGGAGGGGTTGGTAGGGGTGTTGCCCTATGTGACTGAAAGGTACTGATCAATGGAGGTCTTAGACTGTGTGTCAGGAGCCTGGAGTCTGGGAGTGTGGCGAAATGTATGCTGTCCCCTGCAGGGTCTCCTGCCATCTCTAGCCAGTGCTCCACCAGAAACCAAGCTATCCTTTTCATGGTCTCACAACTCCTCCTTTTTCTTTTTTAAAAGAAGGGGTGTCACTGGAGTGACTGTGTGAAAATTTTGGATCAGGAAGTCAAAAGAAAACACTACACAGGCTGCAGGGGGTAGCACAATTAAGTCACAGGGTAAGGAGAGTTGAGGGTGGTGGTTGGGAAGGCAAGGTATCATTGAACCAATTAAATACAGGTTGTACAGTTGGAGGGTAATAACATCTGATCAGTCTAGATAGACACTATGCTTTCCTTACTAACGTGTAACTTTTTCTAAGTTTAGTAGCTATTTGACTTTGGCAGGAGAGTTCATCTGTAGTTGGAAGGTCTAGGTCTGTCTTCTGTAGGACTCAGTGTGTGTCTCTGGATCTCAGTGAATGCTTTGGAAGTCTTCTGTCAAATGAGGAGTCTGGAGGAAGGCAGCTTGGTGTCCCAGGCAGGTTCCAGGAGATGGCGTTGTCTCTGCTGGATTTGTGAGAGCACCTATAGGATAATCACAATTGGGGAGCAGAACCCCCACAGGGGGATGTCTGCAAAGGGTGGGTAGCCAGTATTAAGCTATTTGGGGGCAAGAACATTATGGTCTGTCGTTATGATGCTAGACAGGCAGGGGTGTTTGAGGAAATCTAGTCCTAGAAGGTGCCTTGAGTCTGTTTTGGATGGCTGAGGAAGAAAAACATCATGTTAATTATGTATCTGGGGTAGGCAGCAACAGTTTGTCTGTAAAAGGAAACTAGTTGTTAATTAAGAGCTGAAAACTGGTGATCAGCATAGTTGATTTGACCTGTGGAAGTAGATTAGATGACTTTTGAACCTTAAATCTCAAAAAGGTTGAAAAAAACTCTTGGACACATATCACGAGTGTTAGGGAGAAAAGGAAACATTTAAATAAAAAGCAAGAAAATTTTGGGTTGAAAAGCACGAACATTGTGTCAGGTATTCCTGTTAGGGAGAAAAAGCATTAAAAACTTGGATTAAGGGTCTCAGGTGTGTTTTTTCTGTTGTCCTTGCCGGGTTTAGAAGCAGTGGGGGAGGGGCCTGCTCTGCCATGTGGTGTCTGCTCTGCCACATGGTGGCTGGGTGCTCTACCAGAGAGGTCCCCTGTATTCCCCATTTGTTTTTCTTAGCCAGTAAATCCTAAATGTAGAGAAGGAGAAGAAAGGCCAACCTTGAAAAAAATCTTAAAGGAAGAAGCATAGAGGCTTGATAGGACAGTCAGAGCCAGAAGGAGTAAAAGGCTGTGTAAAAGACTGGGCCATGGGAGAGACACTTGGAAGCTGGGTTGGAGTCCGCAGCTCCTGGGAGCAGTTCCTCCATCCCCAACCTGGGGTTCTCAGCTGCAAGAAAGAAACTGTCTCAAAAGGAAAAGAAAAATTTTCACCCAAGGGGAAAAGTCCTAGAATGAGAGTCTAAGGAACACAGGGGTGACGGTAGCAAGCAGGGTCCCAGACCCACTGCTTCAGGCAAGCCAGCTGAACTAAATGGCTATAGCTGGCCGAAAATGACGGAGAGGGAGGGGGAGAAGCCTATGTTAGCAGGGGGTGCGTGAAAGACTGACCCCTGGGAGAGACACGTTGGGGACTAGAACTTGGAGCCGGTGCTCTTGAGAGAGAAGGAGAGAGAGAGAGAGAGAGAGAGAGAGAGAGAGAGAGAGAGAGAGAACTAGTCTTTTGAACTAGGCAAGAGTTAGACTGTAGCTAAGAATCAAAGGGGAGAAGCTGTCCAGGAACACGTGGAGAGAGAAAGGCGGAGGTTGGGGGGACAGAAAGAGGCCTGTCTAGTCTTTTGGACTAGGCCAGTTACTCACTGTCCTTGAGTTCTGTGGAGATGTTCTTCGTGGGTGCCTGTGCCCTCCCCCCAGCCTTGAGCAGGCCTGAAAGACTGTGTTTACCACAATACACCAAAAATAATAGGACCTAGATGGAGTTATCCACCTTGGCTGCACGCACAGTCTGCTACAGGATCTTAGAATAGACTGACCACTGAGCTTGCCTTGAGACACCACCAGCTGTGACTAAGGATGGGTTCCCAACCCATCTCCAGTAGTGACCAAGGATGGGTCCCCTCACCCATCTCCGGCTGAAGCAAGAAAGGGTTTGGTGGTGGGGCTTTCCCTTTAAATTAAGAGCTGAGCATTAAACTTTGAGCCTTGATCAGAGAACTTTGTCTTGGCTTCATTTTCTCACACCCTCCATCCCTTTTTTCATTTCTAGTCCCTCTTTCAGGTGAACACAGTTGATCCATGGCCACAGGTGGCTACAGTTGCCAGCGGGAGGGGGGGGCGGGGGGGGATACTCTTGGAGCTGGCTTTAGCTCGTGTGTGGGCGTGGGTCCTGTTGGGCTGTGTTGTGGATCCCGTGGCTCCAGGGAGCAGAAGCGCGAGAATTTGACTGAGTTCATTCCACTCAGTGCTGGGTGGACGCTGGGCTGTGAGAAGCCGCCGGAGCTCCGTGGGGCAGAGCTCCTGAGGTGGGGGAGGGGGGGTCTCTGGGCCAATGCAGCTAACCCAGGAGAACAGTGGTCTCTGTCTTTGGGCTCCCAGATGCCTCTGGGAGCCGCAGAAGAACCGAGATGCAAGGGCATATGGGCTGGACCAGGCTGGACCAGCCTGAAGACAAGAGGAACGAGGGGGAGAGAAGCCCCCTGCAGCACCCCACAGGTAGAGACTCTTGGTTACCAGGACTTGCTTGGCTGGGTTGGCTGGCTCGGCTCAGCTAGCTTGCTTGAGTTGGCGGTCTCCATGGCAGGAACGTCTTCCAGGCAGGAGATTAGGCAGTGGCAGAGGCTCATTAGTTAAAGGCCTTCTCCACAGTTCCCATGGCAGGGGCCTCAAAGACACAAGGAAGTCCATGGTTTTAAAAGGTTTATTGTCATGGTGGAAAGTGAGCATGTCAGGAGCCTGGAGTCTGAGAGCGTGGTAAAATGTATGCTGTCCCTTGCAGGGTCTCTGGCCATTTCTAGCCAGTGCTCCACCAGAAACCAAGCTATCGTTTCAGGGTCCCACAGCTAAACAGGTCCACTTCCCCCATATCCTAATAACTTTTCTCTTCCATGACCTCTGCTGGGTAGTGGGCAAGAGGAGAGGTTGAACATTTATTAAAATAGGATGCAAAAAAAAAATTATGTCTACAGAGACCAGCCATTGGCAGTGCAGTCTACAGTCAGATGAGGTCAACATGAACTGGCCAAGATGAAGAGAACTGTGTGGCCAAAGAGAGGTAGCCTGGAATAAGTATTTATTCTCACATGCCACTACATTCTGATTGATTGCTTGTAATTAGGGGTTAGCCCAGGCTAGGCAAGCACTTTACCATTGTGCTACATCCCAGTAGCACAGTTACATTGCTATTGTTATTGTTATTGTTATTATTGCTGCTGGAAGAAAACTAAAGACAACCAGCAACTCCATGTGCAGGCTGAGTGGATGCTGCTCAGACCGGCACAGAATCGCCATGGGAACGCAGACAGGGATGGGGAAGGTAGAGAGGGTAGGACCAGGAAACATCACCTCCTGTCCTGTGACATCCCTGCAGTCCAAAGACCCACACATTTTTGTTTGTATGGAAATTTTCAAAAGCAATTCACCCTATCACACATTTTTATTTTCAGGTCTAAAAGTTCTCATCATAAATTTAGTGATTGCAGAAGATGTAATTTTCAATTCACTGCAAATATTGACGTTTAGACATAAAACCATCCGTTTTTAATAAAATATTAAAAAGAATTTGGGGCTCATAATTATTTTATGCCCATTGCTATCCAATTTAAAATGTATGATTAAGACTCTTTTAACCATTGGGAAATATCATCTGTTTTCTTCTTGTATTTCTCTTCTACTTCTTCCACAAATATTTAACATACTTTAACTTCTAAATTTTATTTATCATTCTATCATACATTTAAAATACTTTAAATGTGACTCTTAATACATTAAAATATCTTAGCCAGGAGTGGAGGTCCACACATGTAATCCTAGTACCCAAGAGGCCAAGGCAGGAGGACAGAAGAGGTCATCTTTAGCTACATAGCAAGATGCTATCCCAAAAAAGAAGCAGGTGGTGAGATGGCTCAGCAGGTAAAGGTCCTTGCCATCTGACCAAACAAACCTGATAACCTGAGTTCAATCCTAAAACGCATGTAAAGGTAGAAGGAGAGAACAGACTCCACAGAATTGTCCTCTGCCCCCCCAAAGGCTGTGCCTCCTATGCCTGTATGCATATACCTTATACACACACTAACTCTCCTGGCTTGCTTTCTATGCTGTGATAAACACAAGAACCAACAGCCACTTAGGGAGGAAAAATGTGGGTTTCGTGCCCCAGGTCACAGTCTATCATTCAGAGAAGTCAGGACAGGAGCAGAAGCAGACAGGAACTCAGAGTCCAAAACAGAAGCAGAGGCCATGGAGGGTGCTGCTTACTGGCTTGCTCCTCATGACCTGCTCAGCCTGCTTTCTTATAGAGCCCAGGACCAGCAGCAGAGGGCTGACACTGCCCACAGTAGGCTGGGTCCTTTCACATCTCTGTTTTGCCCACAGGCCAATCTGAGGTGGGCATTTCCCCAATTGAGGTTCACTGTCCTAACTTGTGTCACTTTGAAAACAAACAAACAAACAAAAACCTGAAAAAAAAAAAAAAACCTAACCTACAAAGTAATAATCAATAAAACTCCTTGGAAATTGCTCCATACTTGTAACCTTCAGGCACTTCATGTTTTAAAATTTGCCCTAAGAACCGGGCAGGTTTGAACCTTGCATCCCCCTCCTTCAGCTTTGGAAGTAACTGGCATCATAAGATGAAACCGACTGAAACTGGATCTTTAAAACCAATCCTCACTGTAGATGGGAAGCTTCTCACGCAGCCCTGGGGACCGTTTTTCATCTCTAGTGCTTCATCCACTCCTGTACAAGCCTTTGCTGTCAGCCTAAGCTGACCAAGCTTGCAGGGAGGGCTGGAGTGCTCATACCCATTTCACAGGTGTGCAGATAGAGCTGGGGCATGGTAGTTGGCTGTTCCAGGGCCACTGGGCTTCAGCCACAATTAATACAATCTAAATCAACTAACTATTCAGAAAGGAAGGAAGAGAAAATGGAAGAAAGAGAGAGAGGAAGAGAGGGAGGAAGTCTTGCTAGGAGGAAGGATTTTCAGTATAAGAGAGAAAGGCAAATATATAATTGTGACACATAATCCTATATTTAAACAGAAATTTAGAGTGGGTTTATTATCTAGTTCTGTTTTTTTTTTTTTTTTTTTTTTTTTTTTTTTTTTTTTCTTGTTTTAAGACAGGGTCTTTCTGTGTATATCTGGCTGGTCTAGAACTCACTCTGTATGTAGACCAGGTTGGCCTCAAACTCACAGAGATCCACCAGCCTTCGTCTCCCAAGTGCTCCGGTTAAAGGTGTGCACCACCACCCCAGGCAGATTTGCTTCTTTTTCTGAAACTATTTCTTATTCTGTTCTCTGGAAGTAATGACAGCTCAGTAGCAGTGAGCACCTTGACTATTCTGACCTCTGACCCTTGACCCTTGACCCTTGACCCTTGCCCCCTGCCCCTGCCAATGCTGTTTGCAAGAAGTATGGGATGGAGGAAGAAGCTAAGCAGCAAAGCACAGAGGTGAGCAGCTGAGCCAGGAGACAGAAAAGTCCAGGCCAGGAGCTCAGGATTCTCCAACAGGTAAATGACCTAAAACAGTTGGGGGGTTGGGGGGAGGGAGGATGAGAATTGGATCAAATACATCTGTTCAGTGTGGTGGAGACCGGAGACTGAAAGCAACTGAGTCACTTGGAAAATGGCTCATTCAGAGGTCTCACGATGCAGGGCACAGAGAGCTAGCTAGAAAACATTGCAGAGGCTCCAGGCAAGAAATCCCAGGGCAGACTAGTCACCATCGATTCCAGGTCACTTGTAAAGTTCCTGTGTGGCTCAGGAACTAGGTCTGCTCTGCGGTTTGGAACTTCTGAATGCCTTCCTGGCTGCGCAGCTCAGCAGGTCGTAACTGCCCACATGCTTCAGACACGTGTGCAGCCCAGGCAGCCCAGGCCTGCCTCTCAGGCTGAGAAATCTCTGGTGCTGGCCTCATTCCTTACCCTGCCCTCCTAAATAGCATATCCTGGTTTCTAAATAGGACCCTACAGTAGGGTTACCAAGCAGTCCATGGGAACTAGGTCATCACCCTGGGTAAGGCATCCCGTCCTCGCACCATAATCTAGGATCATGGAAGCACAGAAGACCCAATAAGGACCCTGTGATCCTGACTGTGAGTTCACATGGGCCCCTCTGACTATGGAAGACATTGGACTGCCTGGTGACTAACATGAATCTCCAATGGGAGCCAGTGGGCACAGCCCAGGCTGACTTTGAGTAGAATATGAGTTACTTCTTCACTTATAAAATAGCCTTAGGATTTCTTGGAATGAAATTGGTGAGAGGATTCTGGAAATATGGGCTAGGCAGTAATAACTGGCAAGACAGCCTCTGGCCTGTGTGCAGGGTTCAGCTCTGCACACAAGCCACTCGTGTTGTAGAAGACCAGACAAGTTTAGATAGGAATATTCTAGATTCCCTCAAGTAAACGTATTCTTCACCGGACACTCATGACATTCCAAAGTGCTGGAATATTCTGTTTCCACAATTAGAGGCCGGAGGGAAGAACACACTTGCATTTTGCCAAGACTCCTTCTGTTCCCTCAGGACTTCTCTGGCCCGACTCAAGAGGAATATGGGAGAACAGAAAGGCACCAAGACTACAATTCCTCCCATCTCGGGTCAGCGACAGACTTCTCTTCAAAGGAGGCGAAAGCTCCACCTCACACGATTTAAGCAGTAACGGTGTAGCAGAATAAAGAAGCCGGGGAGAAACTGAAGGTGGAATGGACCACCCAAAATATATGTGGAATGAAAATAAAACAAGCCTTGAGGGGAAAAGCGGGCCACCCAGAACCAAGCCAGAATGCAGCTGCTAAGAGCGTGAAGACTGGTGACCAAAGCCCTGAATTCCAAACAGAGAAGACAAGAAACCACCCAGACAGCCAGGAGAGCACTTTTGTTTCTGAATATAATAAATATGAAGGGAGTGAAAGTGGACACTGTAGGTGTCAGTACAGGTCCCCATGGCACTGTGTGTGGTGGGCATCAGTACGTGTCCCCATGGTGCTGTGCGTGGTAGGTGTCAGCACGCGTCCCCATGGCATTGTGCCCGTGGAACTGTGCGTGGTGGGCGTCAGCACAAATCCCCACCACTGTGCATGGTGGGCGGCAGCATGCGTCTCCATGGCACTGTGTGTGGTGGGCAGCAGCATGCACCACTCCCCCCCCCCCCATGACGCTGCACGAGCTCATGCAGAGAATGCTGGTGACTGGGCCTATAAGACAGAAGTCTCTGTACAATGATGACCCGAAGAAGGGGGATGGGGGACGAGATTGGAGCCTAAGGTGAAAGCGTCACTCTCTGCGATGTTTTGGAGTCATTCTGTAGTGTTTTTGGTTAAAGGGGGTTTGACTTTGAGAGGGTATGCTGTTTGTGTTTAGAGAAAGGGTCTCAGATAGCCCAAGCAGTCCTTGAACTTGCTATGTAGCTAAGGCTGGCCTTGAACTCCTGATCCTTCTTCTGCTGCTCCAGTGTTGGGACTACATGCATGCACCACCATGCCTGGGGTGTGAAGAAGGAACATGGGGTCTCATACAAGCACCTCCCATACAATCTATAAATAAGTAAATGTCAAAAAAATTTTAATTTATTTCGTGCTTAAGTAGGTTTACCATGTTGTATTGGGACATTCACAGCTGTCCTGGGGTGCTTGAGTCTCTCGGGGAGCCAGCTGGACACACCTAGATGGGTCATCTTTGCTTTATACCGAGTACTGTGAGAACATACACAGGACAGGCCCTAAAACTTGGGTCTTCTCTGTCCCAGATGTGGGCTGCCAGCACCATCATGCTCACCAGCAGTGCCTCCCAAAGGTAAGGGGAATGTAATGTCCTCCACAGCAATGCTCCCCCATGGCCCCTCAGCAGCTCTGAGGAAAGAACCTGTGTCAGAGTGAATGGCTAAGACATCAGTGCATAAGCTCATTCCCACGCGGTTTCCCTCAACACCCACAACCTCTATATGACAGTCAACAGTCCCCTTCTGCCATCTGTGCCAGACGGTCCACAGAGAGGCTAAATCCACTCACACAGCCGGTGTACCAGTGGGGCTGGCATCTAGAAGCCAACTCTGACGGAACTGAGTCATTTTCACTGGCCGGATTGACAGGGGACTTCACTCTCTGACAAGTTTTCAAGAGAGAAACTGAGGCTGAAGGCCCCTTGCCTCTCTGACCTGTAGACTATCCTCTCTGATCCTTGGGAGGTAAACTCCCTGGGAACAGATTCTACGACACCTGGAAAGGAGAGATGGGAAACTGGAGAAAAACTTCCTGAAAACGCTCCCTGTCCTTCCACACCTTTCTTGGAGGAGGGCCACTTCTTGGCAAATTCCATACAGTTGAGCATGCATCTTGTGACACTGGCCTGGCCAACAACCTCTCATTTGTCCAGATCAGCAGTTGGCAGTGGCAGGGATGCTTGAACCCCTGCCTGCAGAGCTCCCTTTTTCCATAAACCCCTGCACCCAGATCTTCTGGGTCCCTCCAGACCTAATGCCTGCTTCTCCCCAGTGGGAGGCTTTGTAGGAACTGTGAAGAAGGAGGTTGTTTCCTTGGAGCAGCCCTGGACCGCTGTGCACATGGCGATGCTGGGCCCAGCCCTCTCTTCTAAAAGATGGTAGTTTGCCTTGGAATGAGTAGTTCCTGGACCTGCCAAGTTCAACATGCAGCAGACACACAAGCCCCACTCTGTTCTCAAGAGGCCCTGCCCAGAGCAAGACAGATGGAGCGGGTCATCTGGCGAACACCACAGTGGAGACCAGCTCCAGGACACCTGATGGTCTTGAGGAGGGGGGGGGGCGGGACGGGGGAGAGGGAGAAAAGGAGAGAGAGAGAGGACCAACAGAGATAGAAAGACAAAGATAGGCATAGAGACAAAGAGGCATAGAGACAGAGAAAAACAGAGACAGAGGAAGGGAGAGAGGAAGGGAGGGAGGCATGGATGGGGCTGCAAACTGAGGCTCTTGGGAGGGGTTTGAATTTCCACTCACCTCTTTTTCCATCCAAGTTATTTCCCTTTTGCCTTAAAATAGCCACATAAGGCTTGGTTGATCCATTTGTTGTTTTAACTGGTCCTTCTTGGGGAAGGCTTCCTCAGGCTGCCAGGACCTCAGAGGAAAGCGAGCTCTCCCACACTACTCCCTCTCTCAGCGAACCCCAGACAGCTGTGCCAAGAACACCCTTCCCCACCCTGGCCTCCATAGCCTCTTTCCAGAGGGAAAGGCACCAAGCTTAAAAGAAATCAGCCAGGCCACGGAGACCTCTCAGTGGGTAAAAGCACTTGCCGGGGAACGGAAGAGCCTGAATTTGGATCCCCCAGGACCCAGATAAAGCTGGTTCTGTAATCTATGGCTCAATGGAAGCGTTGGGGCAGGGTAGCCTGGTGTACATAGCAGTGAACAAGAGAGCCTACCTCAAATAAGGTAGAAGGCACGGAGCGACGCCCAAGGTTCTCCTCTGACCTCCACGGGTTCACTGTGTTACACGTTATGTCGGCACATACACAATATACACATACCCACCCTGTGCACACGTGAAGATTTATAATTGTTGTTTTATGCTTAAGGGTCTTTTGCCTGCACGAATGTCTGTGCACCCCTTCTGAGCCTGGTGCTAGTAGACCGCAGAAGAGGAGGACCCGATTCCCTGGAACTGGAGCTACAGATGGGTGTGAGCGCTCATATGGGAACTGAAATCGGAAAAGCAGCGGCGCTCTTCACCATGGTCTCTTCAGCCCCACACGGGCGATTGAAGAGATTCACCACCATCTCTGGAACCCGGGAGGTCCTCTCAGGTTCCCTAACCACCCAATAGCAGGACCTTAGGAGAGAGAGCTCAGCTGAGACCCTCCCCTAACTCAGCCTCTCTCCACTGCTGCCCTCCAATGGCAGTGAGCAGAGGGCCCCCAAGATCTCCAACCTGCTTAACAGCCACCAGGGTAAGAGAAAGAGGCTGCAGGGCCATTTCTGGGTCGGACTGAGACATGGGGTTAGCTTTGTATTTACAGCTAATCTTTGTTAATTATTAGAACTTAGGAAATAGATGAGTCCTGACGTGTCTGTTAGCAACTTAATGGCTGTTTATTAAATTTTCTCCAATTACAGCTGTGTAGTACATCAGAAGGCTGGGATGCCCTATGAACGACCTTGGAAAGAGAAGGCAGGGGCTGCTGTTCCGGGTGACTTTGCTCAGCTGAGCGAAGATCTCAGCTTGGGAAGAGTGAAAACTCAAACGGAAAGGCCGTGGTCCAAGAAGGGTCCCAAAGGCAAAAAACGAAGTTGTCAAGTACACCAGAGAATAGAGACCGTTCAGCGTCTCCCCCAATGCCTGTATGTGTGCACACACGTACGTGCTTCTGTGTGTGTTCATGTGTGTGCAGGTGCACACTCACACTTGTGTGGAAGCAAGGACAGCGTTGAATGTCATTCCTTAGGTGCCGTCTACCTTGTTCTTTGAGCCAGGGTCTCCCACCGGCACGGAGCTTTCCAATTGGACCATGCTGTCCGGCCAGGAAGCCCCGAGGACTCACCTGCCTCTACTTCCTCCCAGCACTGGACTCACAAACGTGCACCACCGTAGCTGGTTCTCTCACATGGGTTCTGGGGTTCAACTCAGATCCTCAAGCACTTTGCTGACTGTCCCATCTCCCCGTCCTACTCCGTCCCTTTGGGCTAACTTAAAATGCTAAATAAACAGCGTGCCTTGCATCTGAACTCAGTATTCTATAATCGCAGCGGTAAGTCCTCAGACCCACGAGTCACTGACGAGGCTGTGAACCCCAAACCCTGCGTGCCATCCTTTCTGGACGAGGCGTTTTAACCCCCACATTCAGAAAGCTTAATTTTCATCCTGCAGTTGAAAGTGGGGAGGAAAGAGCGGTACTGCTTTCACCATTTCATCACGCTCAACCAATCATGGGCTCCGCCAATGTTATCAGACAGTAAACTGGGAATAAAAGTAAAATAGGAGCCAATCTTGTACACTCCCCAAAATTAATGAGGCAATTGAATAAAACCAAAGAGGAGGCGTTCAAAGCTTCCTGCTCTAGGGAAGGGAGGACACAGGGAGACTTTCAAGGTCCCTGCTGGAGTGAAGGGAGGACACAAGCGGCTAGGTAGGAAACGCCATAGAACGTCTGGGCTCTGCTCAGAAAGCTACAGAGCCACAAAGGAGACAGACGTTCCAGCCAGAGTTACAAACCAGGACGCAGCATAGAAACAGCTAACGCTCACTTACGCTTTCACACCCTTCCCCCGTGACAGTGTTCAGCTATAGACCTCCACCGAGAGGGAACCTTGACCACCTAACAGGGGTGGGGTAAGCAGAATTCTAGAAGCTGAAATGCAAGGTCCTTCTTTAAGTAAAGCCAAACTTGTGGACAAACTCCGCCCACGCACCAGGCTGTTCAATCAACCCATGAAGCCTGTCTGTACCTGGTTCTTAGCATGAGCTCACCCCCAGGGGACACCAATATTTAAAAAAAAAAAAAAAAAAAAAAAAAACACCTCACGATGTGAAAGAGGGGGGAAAAAAGACAGAAAATAGATGTGCAGAGTGATATATAGTCTGTGGAAGTGATAAAACGTGTTAAACACAGATGTAAACCCAAAGCATGATGGGACATGCTTCAGCACTTGGGAATGAAAATGGGAGGTGGGAAGATCCGGAATTCAAGGTTAACCTTGGCTACACAGCAAATTTGAATCTATCCTTGGGTATATGAGACACTGTCTCAAAAAAAAAAGGAGAAAGAGGAAGAGGAAGAAGAGGAGGGGGAGGGAGAGAGACAGAGGAAGGAAGAGAAAATTATATCAAAAGTGCAATATTTAGTAACAAGATCATAGCTATTGTGTTTCATTTACTTAAAAAAAAAAAAACAAAAACAAAAAACAAAACAAAAAAAAAAAAAAAAAAAAAAAAAAAAAAAGGGTCCAAGCCGGGCAGTGGTGGCGTACACCTTTAATCCCAGCACTTGGGAGGCAAAGGCAGGCGGATTTCTGAGTTCAAGGCTGGCCTGGTCTACAGAGTGATTTCCAGGACAGCCCGGGCTACACAGAGAAACCTCGTCTCAAAAAAACAAAACAAACAAACAAACAAACAAACAAAGGGTCCAAGATATGTTTTGTAGAACCAGGTATGGTGAGGTGGGAGGAGTGCCTCCTCGGGCCCATGATGAGACATCCCTTCCCCCTGAAGTACCAGCCATACAAAGGATATAGTATAGAACAGAGTTTATTTAGGGCATGGGAAGAGGAGTCAAGAAGGGATGGGGGGAGGGAGGGAGGGAGAAGGAGGAAGGGGTGGGGCCAGGAACACAAGGAAAGAGAGAGGGGGGAAGGAGAAAGGAGAAGGGAATTAGGGAGGAAAAAGAGTCAGAGAGGAAGAGGAGGTAGGGAGGCAGAAAGGCCAGAGTGAGCAAGAAGGGGCCAAACAGCCTCTTTTATAGCAAGCCAGGCCTACCTGGCTGTTCCAGGTAACTGTTGGGCAGAGCCTAGAAGGAATGCCAACAATAGCAAGAAAAACAAAAACAAAAAAAATAAAATAAAAATAAAATAAAACCAGCCAGGCATAGTGGCACATGTCTTTAATCCCAGCACTTGAAGTCAGGCAGACAGATCTCTGGGAGTTTAAAGCCAGCCTGCTCCACATAGCAAATTCCAAGATAGTTCGGGTAAGCAAGGTTCCCACAGCTTTCAGGGATTCTGTTCGTTCGGAGACAGCCATACTGGCAGGAAACAGCTGAGCTTGCTGCAAACAACTGAGAATAACTCCCCACCTGGGGCTCCAGGACAAGAAACGTGTCAGTCACAGACACGTTGCTACAGACTAAAGGTGTTTTCACACATACAAGTGTTTGGTTTCCAACCCTGGGACAGGGACTGAGATGTATATTTTACATATCAAAGCAAACCTGGCCTCTAGGTTCTCCCAGCATCCCTCAGTGCCTAACTGGCATACCCCACCCCCAACCCTGAACTTTCTAGCCCAGGGGTTGGACTGCCCTTCACACACACACACACACACACACACACACACACACACACACACACGCTCTCTTCCCCTCCTTCCCCCTCCCCTTCTCCCTCTCCTCCCTCCTTCTCTCCCTTCTCCTCTCCCACCCCTTCTTTCTTCCTTCTCCTTCTCCTTCTCCTTCTCCTTCTCCTTCTCCTTCTTTTTCTTTTTCTTTTTCTTCTTCTTTTTGGTTTTTCAAGACAGGGTTTCTCTGTGTAGCTCTGGCTGTCCTGGAACTCACTCTAGACCAGGCTGGTCTCGAACTCAGAAATCTGCCTGCCTCTGCCTCCCAAGTGCTGGGATTAAAGGCATGCACCACCACTGCCCAACCACGGCAGCCGTCTCCTCCTCCTCCTCCTCCTCCTCCTCCTCCTCCTCCTCCTCCTCCTCCTCCTCTTCTTCTTCCTCCTCCTCCTCCTCTTCTTCTTCCTCCTCCTCCTCCTCCTCCTCCTCCTCCTTCTTCTTCTTCCTCTCTCTCTCTCTCTCTCTCTCTCTCTCTCTCTCTCTGCTCTCAGGCCCTTTCTATCTCTCTTTCTCTCCCCTTCTCTATGGCAACTCCCCAGGCCTCAATCCTTGGAACCAGTGAACTCATCTCAAAGCAATGAACCTCTGTGTGTGTGTGTGTGTGTGTGTGTGTGTGTGTGTGTGTGTATACACAAAATCTGGTTTTAATTAGCTCATTTCACCCAGGAGATATAACCTATCAACAAGGAACCTAGTACTGCCTTTTCTAAGAAGGTTACTGCAGACAGGGCCCAGAGAAATGAGACAGAAAAGAAAAGCCAAAAACGTAGGATAGGGCCAGTGAGCCGGAGGTGCTGGTCAGTGAGCCTGACCACCTGAGTCTGACCAATGGAACCCCACAGTGGAGGGAGAAAACCAGCTCTCACAAGTTCTCTGACCTCCTCAGAGGCACTGTAGCACACACATGGGCACGTGCATACACACAATACTAATAAATAAAAATTTAAAACTGAAGACTAAAGGGGGCTGAAAAGAAGGCTCAGTTGTTAAGAACTCAAAATCCTCTTACAGAGGACGCCAGTTCAGTTCCTGACACCTACTTTAGAATCCTGAATGGTGGTATGAGTTTATAATCTCAGTACTGGGGAGAAAGAGACTGGGGGATCTTGGGGACTCACTGTCTAGCCAGCCTAGCCTAGGTTTCAACCTCAAGCCCTAGTGAAAGACCGTGTCTCAAAACTCAGTATGGACAGTACCTGTAACACCTGGGGGCGGCCTCTGGCCTCCACGTGGATAAGTACACCTGTGCTCACGCACTTACACAAATACATGTGAACACATGCACACACAGACATCAGCTGGAGTCCTGGCCAAAATACATTCACTGCTAAAGCCCATTTGGGGCAGGTCCTGAGAGTCTGTGTTTCTAACATACTCCTGGGTGCGCCTGGTGTTGGTCCGAACACATGGTTAGAGAGTGAGGAAACCGAACCCCAAACCAAGAGCACAGCAGAGAAGCCAGAGAGGAAGAGAAGGTATCCCTCAGCAGCTGCCCATCTCAAGGCTAAACCTGACATGAGGATGTTGGCTTCTGAGGACCTATTTTCTTCAGAACTCTCTGTTGTCCCCTGGTTCATTCCGGCTGAAATATTCTAAAGAAAGACTCGGAGTCCGCAATGCGCTGGAGGGGACTCATATTTTCTCATTTAAAGAAAGGATCGTGGCAGCCTGGCCCATTTTGTTACTGCCATCCATTAAGGGCCCACTGTAGCTGCCAGCCCAGCCCTCTGCAGATTAATGCCTCCTAAATTAATTTTGTGTTCAATAAGCCTCCATAAATATGTTTGTTCAGCAGGCTAAATCAGAGCCTTCGATTATGCTCCGGGTGGATGTGAATCAGCCGCCCGGTCCACAGCCACAGGCAGTCCACCGGGCTGTTTCATTAGTCACTGTCACCAGTGGCAGACACTGGGTCCCTGAAGAATGCCTCAGGTAAGTCATCCTATTGGACACCATCTTCCCTGGAGTGTTCGTGTTGGCTGAAGAGAAATCCAAGCACTGGAGAAGAAAGCCAGGGCCAGTGAGGCTTTGCTTTGTCATGGAATGTTTTAGGTGTGTCACACCCCCAATCTTGTCCCTGTCCACGGCCATATGCAACTCCAGCTCTGATACATCCAGATGATACAGAATTTAGGCCCCAATCCTCATTCCCGCATCTCAAATAGAGACTGAAGCCCACAGAGGCTGGAAAAAACGATCTCCAAATTCTCCAGTGTCGCGCCCCACTCGACCAGCAAGGAAGACGCGAACAACCGGATCCTTCTCAACAGCCTTTATTGTAGAAGCGCTCTTTTAGTTTTCAGGAAGAGACCCCAAATGCCCAGGGCGAGCTGCTTATATACCCTCAGCCCTGGACGGTGGGGGGGGGGCTGTGGAGGTGCGCGATTGGTCAGAACTGCAGTGCCTCATTAGCATACCACATTAGCATACCCTGCCCGGGAGGGGGTGATTGGTCAGGATCATAGTACCCCATTAGCATACCCTGCTTGATTGTGGTACCTCATTAGCATATCCCATTCGGGAGGGGTTTGGCTCCAAACTGAGTTGACACATGCTCAGTGCACTATTTACTAGTAGCCAATACCAGAGGCCGAGGCCGGTGCCATCTTGACCAGCCGAGTCCGGTCGATGGCCTACACTCCAGGTTGTCTGGGACACCTCGCAAGGCCTGAGAGAGCACACTTGGTAGTGTACGAATCAGCTGCCCTTCTGACCTGTCATCAAGCTATTCCGCTAAGCAGCTTCCAGTGCCAAAGCCTGTGGGAGATGGAGCTCAGAGGTATAGCACGTGACAAGCAGGCACGAGATCCTAGTTTCAATTCCTGGTAACAGGGAAAGAAAAAGGAGCCAAGTGTAAACTCGTGCTTCCATAATTAATAGCAAAGCTAGCACAGTCTTATTTTGTCGTTTCTGAAAATTTCAAACAAACCAAAGAGAGCAGAGAATGACCCCACTTGTCACACAGCCTCAGCCGGCTTCAATCAGCCTTCTCTTACCTGATACCACATTTCACCATTTATCTGACTTCTCCAGCATTCTACCCTGCCAGCCTCCTGGAGCTACTGGGTTCACAGGGCTAAGCCTTTCTTGCATGACAGACATGAAGCCAGCAAAACCTGCACGCACACACACACACACACACACACACATGAGC
This sequence comes from Arvicanthis niloticus, assembly GCF_011762505.2. Classification (NCBI taxonomy): domain Eukaryota; kingdom Metazoa; phylum Chordata; class Mammalia; order Rodentia; family Muridae; genus Arvicanthis; species Arvicanthis niloticus. The sequence continues at coordinate 40,908,771 of NC_047678.1, read as the reverse complement.
ATAAGCATACATATATAGACACACATGCACACACGCAAGCATATGCACATATCCATAGACACACAGGCACACAAAAGTATACACACATAGACATGGACACACATGCACATACACATACAATAAACACACATAAATACATGCATACAGATATAAGTGCACAAGCACATACATATACACAAATACATAAACATATACGCATACACACAGGCATAAACACACATACACACATGTGCACAGAAATAAGCACACATGCACATAAGTATCTACAAATACATAAACACACATATACACACATATACATAAACACACATATATTTACATGTGTACATAAACACATGTGTACATAAATACACATGTATATAAATACAAGTGTGTGTGCATATATACATAAACACACATGCACACACACATCACACACATATGTATATAAACACATACACACGCACACCCCTCACCACCCCCTTGGTTTCAAGCTTCATTGTCTCAGCAAGCACCTTCTGCTTACTCACTCCATCTTGTTTCAGAGATCCAGATATTCCCCAGTTATCTCTGTCTTGATCTCTCTGTTGACTTTCTTGAAAGGAAAAATAGCTTTATTCTATCGCCTTCCAGAGTATTCAACAGACCAACATTTTAATCTATCTCTGCATTTATTAATCATAGTATGTGGGGGTAGAGACTTAACCTTCCTAAATCTGTTGGATTAACTTAGTAGCATTCACTTCCTAGGGAAGATGGATCAAAAAAGTATGACAGGCCCAGAGTCATGACCGGGGCTCAGTGGGATAGAGTTGCCTAGGATGCACAAAGCCAGCTTTTACCCCCAGCTCTGCATAAAACTGGCCATGGGGAGCCCAGCACTCAGGAGGTGGAGGCAAGCAAGTCAAGAGTTCAAAGTCATCCTTACTACACAGTGAGTCTCAGGCGGTCAGGGATACCTGAAACTCTGTTTCAAAAAAGAAGAGGAGGAGGAAGAGGAGGAAGAGGAGGAAGAGGAGGAAGAGGAGGAAGAGGAAGAGAAAAAAGAGGAGGAGGAAGGCTGGAGAGATGGCTCAGAGGTTGAAAGCACTGACCTTCCAGAAGTCCTGAGTCCAATTCCCAGCAACCACATGGAGGCTCACAACCATCTGTAATGGGATCTGATGCCCTCTTGTGGCATGCAGGCATATATTATATGTAGGCAATACATTTAAATAAATCTTTAAAAGAGGAGGGAAGAGGAGGAGGAGAAGGAGGAGGAGAAGGAGGAGGAGAAGGAGGAGGAGAAGGAGGAGGAGGAGGAGGAGGAGGAGGAGGAAGAGGAGGAGGAAGAGGAGGAGGAAGAGGAGGAGGAGGGGGAAAGAACTGGGAAAAGGGAAGTACTGGGAATTTGTAGAAAAACTGGAGAGTAATGAGGGTCCCAGAGGTAACTCAGTGTCTTGCTTGTCACCAAGACGTATGTCCACTTACATTTCTCTTTCAGCTTGTTACACAGAGGGCATCTTTCATCCAGCATGGCCAACAGAAGGCTCAGCTTCCAATATCTATGTCGACCTTCCCTATGGTCCTCACCATAGAAAGGACCTTACTGCGAAGAGAAGCTCAAGTCATGACCAGCTCTTCCCAGAGCCAGCACTCAGCATCCTGCTTTAGTGTTGGTTTGTGTTTGGCTCTCAACAAGTTCAGATCATCCAAGTATCTACAAAACCTGCTGTCTGATCCACTTCCAGAGCTCTATTCCAAAGGTGCACTACAAAAAAATAAAAAAGTGTGTAAACAACTATTTACTACAGGTAGTACACCAGTAAAAACAGTAGCTAAAGAGATGGATCCCTGGTTGAGAGCACTGGCTGCTCTTCCACAGATTTGGGTTTGGTTCCCAGCACCACATGGCAGCTCATGACCCTCTGTAACTCCAGGACCAAAGTGACTCTACATTATTTTTAAGCCAGGTACTCCCTAAGGACAGAGAGAACAGTGAAATTCTTCCGTCGTTTCTCAGTAATCATATTTCTGATGGCAGTATTGATATTATTATGAGTCCAGTGGATGTAGAGAGAGGAGAAAGAGGAGGAAATGGAGGAGTAAGTGGTGGAGGATATGAAAGAGGAGGAAGAGGAGGAGGAGGTGGAGGAGGAGGTGGAGGAGGATGTGAAGGAGGAGGTGGAGGAGGAGGAGGTGGATGTGAAGGAGGAGGAGGTGGAGGATGAAGAGGTAGAGGATGTGGAGAAGGTGAAGGAGGATGTGGAGGAGGAGGAGGAGGAGGAGGGTGTGGAGGAGGAGGAGGAGGAGGGTGTGGAGGAGGAGGAGGAGGAGGGTGTGGAGGAGGAGGAGGAGGAGGAGGAGGAGGAAAGGAGGGGAGAGGACTTATGGTTAGATTATTGAAAATCTTTGTGTTCAGTGGATGGGGAGTGAGTAGATAGAAGCTGTTTTAGCTTTAATCTGCAATCCAAAATCTTAAGACAACATCACTGTGAACATACAAAAAAATAATTTTACCCTTTTTCATATTCTTTTTAGCTTTTATTCAAAAAACGCCCATCAAAATTCACAAAGAACAGTGAGTGCCTATAAAACTTTCAGTCATTTTCCCATAATGGTTACTCCTCATGTCACTCTGGTGACGCGGAAGCCAGGACACTGGCACACAGTGTGGACATGTCTGTGTCATTTAGTCACAGGTACAAATTTTTGCAGCCACCACCGCAGTCAGCATAGAATTGTCCCCTCTCCACAGAGCCCCTCCCTCTTGATAACCACTCAAAATCCCCACCACCACCCTCCAGCTCGCCATCCCGAGGCCTGGCCACCACTGACCTCGTCTCTATCTCTGTAATTTGGTCAAGCACATCACATAAATGGAATCACTATGTGGCCTTTTTGTCCACTAATGTCCTTGAAATCCATCAAAGTAGTGGATGGAGGTAATTAATTATTCCTTGCATTGGGGGGGGGCACTGGGGGTTGCTTTGATTTAGAAATAGGGTCTCATGAGAGGACGGCTAACTAGCCTCATGCTTGCTTTGTAGCTGAGGGTGACCTTGAGCAGCTGCTCCGTCTGACTCCACCTCCCAAGTGCTGAGATGGCAGGTGTGTACCACCATGCCTGGCACTTCTTTGTCCCTCCATATTGATGGGTAATGTTCTGTGTTTATACATACTCCAGGGTTATCAGCCATGCATTGAAAACTGTCCTGGTTACTCCTCCTCACTCAAGTACGTATGTATTTTGTTTTCTGCACATGGGTGTTTTGCCTGTGTTCTTTACTGTTGGTTTTTACAGGTTTTGACATTAGTCTCTTGTCACAAGTGTGTCCTGAAAATATTTTTCTCAAATGTATAGCTGTCTTCCATGCTTTTTACATGGTCTTTCACAGAGTAGAAGCTTACATTTTGATGATTGTCTATGTTGTTGGGTTGTTTTTTTTTTTTCTTTATGAGCATACTGTATATTTCATCACTAAGCACTAAGCATAAGATCATAGGTCCCAAGAGACAGGCAGGGACCATTTTTTTTTTAATTTTTATTACATTTTACTTATTTCTCTCTCTCTCTCTCTCTCTCTCTCTCTCTCTCTCTCTCTTTCTGTCTCTCTGTCTCTCTCTCTCTCTCTCTCTCTCTCTCTCTCTCTCTCTCTCTCTCTCTCTCTCTCTCTGTGTGTGTGTACACATAAACATACATGCCATGGCACTTGACAGATGCAGGGAAAACTTCAGGACTTGGTTCTCCTCTTCCACCATGGAGGTTAATCAGATGTGGTGGTGTCTTTACGCACTGAGCCATCTCAAGGGCCAAGGAACTACCTATTCTGTTCTCTACCTATATGTAAGGTAAAGTTAAGATTTCTGCTTTGTTCTTCTTTGGTTTGGATTGGTAATGTTATTGAGTGCTTGTGGCTATCTAGTTTTTTCTAAAACTATTTGCTGAGAACATAATCTGATCCCTTCTTCACTGAATTGCCTTTGAACCCTTCTCATGGATCTGCAAGTGGTAGAAAGTTGAGCCATGCACTGCTCTTGGAGAGGACCAGAGTGCAGTTCCCACCACCCCTGGGCAGCACACAACCACCTGTAATTCCAGCCCCGGGGCATCTCAATGTTCTGGCCTCTGCAGGCAGGCACTGCACTCATGCACAAATACATGCACGCAGACAGAGGTACACGGAAATTAAAAATAAAATCTTTTAAAATAAAATAGAACCAGCACTCTGCAGAGCACCAGTTGATACTACATAGAAGTCTTTTAAAATTAAAGATAGTTTCTGACTTAAAAACAAAAGATGGAGTTGGGCAGTGGTGGTGCGTGCCTTTAATCCTAGCACTTGGGAGGCAGAGGCAGGTGGATTTCTGAGTTTGAGGCCAGCCTGGTCTACAGAGTGAGTGCCAGGACAGCCAGGGCTACACAGAGAAACCCTGTCTCGAGGAAAAAAAAAAAAAAGAAAAGAGAGAGAGAGAGAGAGAGAGAGAGAGAGAGAGAGAGAGAGAGAAAATATCAGTACCGAGTCCCTAAAACCCGTGGCTGCTAGACCCCAGGGCCAAGGGCAGAGAGGTCTGAGGTCAACATCAAAAGCCTTGGAGACTGGTGGCCATTCCTGACAAGGCCACTCTGCATTTCCTTGGGTTTGTGTGGCTTAACCTAGTGCTATCTGGTTTTCCTCCAGAGCTACTTGGTCACTCCCTCTCATTTTCGGCCTCCACCTGTTGAGGCCCACATTCTGCCTCAACACTTTGCCTCAACACTTTTGGGGCTAAGTGGTCTGGTCAAGAGAGAGTGTGGCTCTTGGGGCAAAAGATGCGAAGAATGGAGACAAGACAGGGAGTGATTCAGTCTCTTCTATTTTCTCAAGTCTCTCTTATTGAAGTCTCCTCTATTGAAGGGAATTCTGAGGTATTTATATACACAAGCAGGAGAACACAGGTGAAAACACTTTACCACGTGCACCATACAGCTGAGGTCACTAAACAGCAAAACAAGCTATGTGGGATAAACAATATATTTATCAGAGTGTGCTTCAGCTGTTATAGGCTTTTGACAACCAAGTCTTTCATCAGGGCATATGGTTCCAGATGGCTGCAAAGTTGATCTAGCCGCTTTCTACTAAAGTCGGCTCCCAACATCTACCCACCAGCTGTTGCTCGGAACTCTGGCCTGGAACTTCCCATGTTCTCCTGGGATTGTCAATGGAAGTCCAGGCTCAAGGACCTTGCTGGCATGGGGACTCCTCCATCTTGTGTTGGTATCCTTTCTGCTTGCCTACGTTCTGGCAGACTAACATCACTGCTTCCATCCAACCCAAGTTCTTAGCCAGCCGATTCCTCCTAAAATATAAAATATCCCATCATTCCTCTCTGCTCCAGCAGAGCCCCACTGCCCATCATGATGAGGTTCACATTTCTTACCATAGGGTTAGATCAGTTCCTTAGCACCGCGATAAATTCTCCAACGAGGCTCCACCCCAGCACTCCGGGCCTACTCCTGCCAACTCCCAGCCCACCTTGTATGATGTAGCCATGCTGAAACCCACCCCCAATGCCTCATACTGTCTTTCCTCATACTGTCCTGCCTCGTTGAACTTCTACTCCATCATCAGACCTTAGCTCACATATCCTGTCCTCCAGACAGCCTTTCCAGCCTTAGCCAAGACTGGGAACTCCCACCAAGTGTAGCTCAGCATCTTTCCCCTTCTGGAAGTTATGCATTCCTGCGAATGCCAGAAGAGCTTCGAATAAGGCCACGATGCAACCATCACCAAGTTGTCCTCTGTGTCCTCAAGCCAGTCAGTTGTCAGAGATGCACACACATGCTTACACATAGCTGCGTGCCTCAGTGTCCTAGAAACAGCTCCTTGCTGGATCTATTCTGAGACATGCTGAAAACCACTCACATCCCGTGGGACCAGAGGCACGGTCACTAGAACTATTGCAGATAGGGAAGCTTTTCCGTGAATGAAATATGGTTTTAATTTGCATGATATGCACATTTATAATAATAATTTCTCCATAGGACATGCAATAATAAGTTCTTAATGTTAACCTGGGGCAAAATATCTAAAACAAATTAAATTGGCTCTGTTCCTTGGAATTTCAGTACATCGCGTTGTGAATTTTTTGGCCAAAATGGCGTAGCATGCAGCTCATTAATATTCTAATTAAAGTCCAAATGAGATCACATCAAGTTGTTGGTTGTCTCCACCATGGAATAAATAAATGCCTTGCCCATAAAAGGCATCAACAGACATGGAAAGGCGAGGCTGTCTCCTGTGGAACCACAGGATAGCCCTATCAGAAAGTCACAGGGAGCTGAAGGCTGATGTCTCTCATTCCTACCCATTAATGCCCTTTAACTGCAGAGTGGATGTGCTTTGTCTTCGCAGGAGTTCTCGGCACATGCTATGGTTTTTCTTCTACACTCCAACCTGGTGGACCTGATCCACTCACGTTCTCAGCAGACAGGATAATGGTTTACCTTTAGTCATGTGACTGGAGCAGGGCAGAGCTGCTTCGGCTGTTCTGAAGGGTTTGTAATCATGGAGGTTGGTGGGTCACAGCATCTGATATCTGAGAGAACCCCACCAAGAGTAGCCATGATGGCTGACTGTGAGCCCCTCTGAGTGAGCAGATGACTAAGAACACATAGGAAGGCAAGAACCACAGTGTATAAATGTGCACACGTGTGTCTGTGTGCAACTGTGTGCATGAATGTGTGTCTGTATATGGGTATGTGCACCCATATGTGGCTATGTGCCTGCTGCACGTGTGTCTGTGTGCAGCTGTGTGCATGCATGTGTGTCTGTGTGCAGCTGTGTGCATTCATGTGTGTCTGTGTGTGGCTATGTGCATGCATGTGTATATTGTGCAGCTATGTACATGCATGTGTCTGTGTGTGGGTATGTGTACCCATATGTAGCTATGTGCCTGCATGTGTGTCTGTGTGTAGCTGTGTGCATGCATGTGTGTCTGTGTACAGCTGTGTGCATGATTGTGTGTCTGTGTATGGCTATGTGCGTGTGTGTGTGTGTGTGTGTGTGTGGTTATATGCATGCATGTGTATATTGTGCAGCTATGTACATGCATGTGTCTGTGTGTGGGTATGTGTACACATATGTGGCTATGTGCCTGCGCGTGTGTCTGTGTGCAGCTGTGTGCATGTATGTGTGTCTGTGTGTGGCTATTGTTCACATGTGCAGTGTCCGTGGAGGCCAGAAGAGGGCACTTCCCTAAATCTAGAGTTACAGATGATTTCAAGCTACCTGACAGGAACTAGGATACAAGCTCAGGTTTTTTCTACAAGAGAAGTTTGTGCTCTTAACTGCTGAATATCTCTCCAACCCTGTTCCCAGATTTCTTAAAATAAACCACCTTTTCATTAATTGGGGCAGTTTTCTGTTCTCTCACTTTCCAGCAAGTTCTAAGATAAAAGAAAGTTCTTGCCTAGGTCATGTGACTTCTCCTGCTGAGTTAGGAGTCAGTTTGTGTCCTGGGTGAGGGTCAATCGTGTTGTGGGGGAAAGAGTCTCAAGAGAAGATGAAAGAGAGGTGGCAGACCACAGGCTTCAGGAACTGAGTCAAGAAAGAGGTCCCATTCGGACTGGGCAAGAGAGAGCCAGGGCACTCAGGATGAGTGAGAGCAGAGGGCTGACACGCTCATGCCTCCTGTTGAGGTGACTGGGAAAACGTGGTTGAGAAAGATGTCTGATTCTGGCTCCACACCTATGAATCCAACAGCTGCTGTGAAGCTACTGTGAGTCTTATTAAGGATCACATTTCCAGGACTAAGAAGATGACTCACTGGGTAAAGGGCTTGTCATACAAGTATAAGGACTTGGGTTTGGATCCCCAGAATTCATGAGAAAAGCCAGACATGGTGGCCTGCATCTATAATCCCAGCTGTCCTACAGCAAGATGGAAGCAGAGCTAGGAGAGCTGAATCTTCTGAAGCTTGCAGGTTTAATTGTTTGTCTAACACAATACAATCCAAGATGAGATAAACTGATACCTGTATGCTGGGGCATCATGGGAGAAAGACATCAAAAGCCTTTGTTTCCTGTAGTTAGGCCATAGGTTTTTATAAAAGCAGGAATACAGAGCATATGTGTGCAAATATGTATATACATGTGTGTATTTATATATACATGTGTGTATATATATATGTGTGTGTACATATATGTGTAAGCATGTGTGAGCATATGCATGTACATGTATGTGCATATATGTATACATGTGTGTGAGTATATATGTATATACATGTGTGTATGTATACACATGTATATATACATGTGTGCATATCTGTATATGCATGTGTATATATGTATATGTATATATATATACATGCATGTATGTGTATACATGTGTGTACTTATATGTAAATGCACAGGTGTATATGTATGTGCATGTGTTGCATGTATGTGTATACATGTGTGTACTTATATGTAAATGCACAGGTGTATATGTATGTGCATGTGTTGCATATATGTATGTACGTGTGTGTACATGTGTGTATATACGTGGTGTATATACATGTGCTATATATGTATGTGTGTGTATATGTGTATGTGGTGTGTGTGTGTGTGTGTGTAGTAGTAGTAGTCTGAAATCTGAACAGAAGTGTTTGGAGCGGTACTCTTCATGTTGGGGTGTATGCTGCCTTATACACTGAAGAATGTGGGAGCTGTGTGCTCACAACCAATGCTGCAGTAAAGTTTTGTAAGGCCACATGGGTGAGAGACCCAAGAATCACCCGAGACTCTTTACACACTTGATTTTTTTTTTTTTTTTTTTGGTTTTCCGAGACAGGGTTTCTCTGTGTAGCCCTGGCTGTCCTAGAACTCACTCTGTAGACCAAGTTGGCCTCGAACTCAGAAATCCGCCTGCCTCTGCCTCCCAAGTGCTGGGATTAAAGGCGTGCGCCACCACTGATTTTTAATTTTTAAATATTGCATCTTCAGTATCTTTTACTGTTGCCAAATATTCTATGACTCTCCATTGCCATAAAAGACCCCACAAAGAATCACCAACCACAGCATAAGAACTTCGGTTACATCTACTTAATGGAAGAGGGGCTTGCGGTGGTCAGCTGTGGGTTTGCTTCTGGACTGACTGACTCCACCATCGGCACTCATTTCCTCTTCCTAAGCCTGTCTGCTCGATGCTTTACATGGTCTTCATCCATACTAATACACATGCATGCTTGCCTGTGTGCAAACACACACATAGATAGAGCTGGGATGCAGCTTTCACTGTATCCAAGTCCCCAGAGGGAACGAGCCAATTGTGTAAGGGGCAAACAGGCTCACAGCTGTATAGGAAGAAGTACACCATATGGACCTGAGGGTGACAGGTAGGAATAGGGGTGGGGGGGTAGACGGGGGGGGGTGGGTCAGAGGTCAGAAGTCAGCCGTAGCTGTTATTCTATAGCCACTATCTTTTTTTTTTTTCTCTCTCACCAGGACCTGGAACTTGCCAATTAGGCTTTACTAGCTCGCTGCCCATCAAACCTCTGGGATCCTCTTGTCTCCAGGAATTATAAGTATGCACCAGTTCAGGGGCAATGCTGATTTAATTTCATTACACTTTTATTTGTTTATTGTGTGTGCACATGTGCGTGCATATGTGCGTGCATATGTACATGTGCCTCTGTGTGCATGTGTCACCACGTACATTCAGAGATCAGAGGACAACTTGTGGCAACTGGTTCTCTTCTTTCATCATGTGTGGCCCAGGAACTGAACCCAGGTCATCAGTCTTGGCAGCAATCCCCTTTCACACTCGGCTATCTTGTTTGCCCTGGGTTTGGTCTTACATGGGTTCTGCGGACCAAACTCATGCCCTCATGCTTGCAAGGCAAACACTTTACTGACTGATCCATCTTCCTGGCTCAGCGATGGACTGGGACTGAATCCTGCCAGGAACCTAAAGTGGCACAGATGTGTTGGAGCCTGTGGGACTCCGTGGGAGGAAGCAGCAGGTGTGGATACAACTCAAGTGGACCCCAGCCAGAAACTACACATTCCAGCGCTCAGGCCTGCTCAATTATTGATAAGCATCAATGGGCTCCTGCTTGCAAAGAACTCTTGCCTCCCAGGAAAATTAAATTTATTGGACAGCAATAGCTTCCTTTCCCCAATGTCTTATTAAACAAAGATGTGCAACTACCCCATTCCGCGCTTGCTCACTGTTCATTCAACAAACGTTGACTGAAGCGGTATTGTGTGTAACTACTAAAGAGCTCCATGCTCGCCCACTGTTCATTCAACAAACATGGACTGAAGCGGGCTTGTGTGCCAGGTGCCAGGAGACCATGGGAATGTGACAGGTAGGACCTTTGACCTCCTCTGTTTTTATGTGTTTCTGTGTGTATTCATGCTCACACATGTGTGGGTGCGTGTATGCAGATTATGTGGAGAACACAGAATGATGCTAGTATCTTCCGCAATTAATCTCCACCTTATATTCTGAGGCAAGGTCATCATTTTCAATACTCTACATAGCCAGGGCCCTCTGGGACCCATCTCATGTTCGCAGAGATTGCAGACATGTCTTAGCATGTCCATCTGCCATTGGCATGGGTGCTGGGGATTCAAATGCCAACGCTGTCTCAGCCGAGGATCTCCTCATATGTGACCCTCTCATTCTTACCACAAAGACAGATGCTAACCAAATGACACAAGTAGAGAGTCCAGTTTGGAAGAGGATGGAGACAGTCACAAGAGAGGAGGACATTTGCATGAAGTGAAGCTTTGGGAGTGACATCTGCTGAAGAGGCACCTGCCACAGGACCAGATCCTCAAAACTATCTGACACCCAGACTCAGACATTTCCTTTAAAAGGTCAGAAGGTAGTTAATGATGGCTATGTGTCTGCTCTGTGTGGGCCACAAGGCTGGACAGCATGTACAAACCTCAGCAGTTTCTCTGCTTCACTTCCAGGGGGTGGTGATCTCTCTCTCTCTCTCTCTCTCTCTCTCTCTCTCTCTCTCTCTCTCTCTCTCTTTCTCTCTGTCTTTCTGTCTGTCTCTCTCTGTCTCTCTCTCTCTCTGGTGTGTGGGTGTGTGTTGCCTTAGGGTTTTTATTACTGTGATGAGACACCAGGACCACAGCAACTCTTATATAGGAAAACCTTTATTTGAGGCTGGCTTGAGAACACCCAGACAGACAGGATGCTTGGAAAGTGCCTCTCCAGCAATGTTGGAAGCCATTCTGAGCCCCACCCCCACACTGGCTGGAAAAGAAAGCGGGTCCCCAGGTGGTAAGACAGGGGAGGAAGCACATCTCCAGGGCCAGTGGGGAAATGCCATCTTGACATCCCAAGTCCCAGATGGTAGAAGGAAAACCAGCTTCTACAAGATGTCCTCTGACCTCTATGCTTTCTCTGTGGCACAAGAACACGCACACTTAATAAACAGAAATGTAATTTACAGTCGTTTAAAAAGAAACCACACCCAAAGGCTCCCTCAGCAGAGCTCAGTCCACCCCATGTGCTTCCAAGCTATGCCAGTGACAGCACCAGGGAAAGAGGGCAGTGCCACTTTACAGATGGCCATCTGTGACGTCTGTAACTTGGCTCTGTCTGACCTCTCTTGCTGAGTTCTGTGCTGGCTCCCCCATCATGGGTAGGACTCTCAACCTCCCATAAAAAGAAAAAGTGACCTATTTTAAAATTCCTCCAGGGAAAGAGTCGGTGCGTTGCCTTGGCAACCAATTTCGGCTCTTACAGGAGTCCTGCTTGGTTCTTCCCTCAGTCTAACCTACTTCCGCCCTGATGTCATTAGCTGGGTCTCTTGCCCTGGGAGGGGAGAGGCAGTCCTGAAAGCATCCTCACAGCCACGCCCTCCCACCAGGGCTTCCCAATCTGGAGACAGAACCAGGGACAAGGATGGGGGAGATGGGAGTCCCCTCTTTCCCAGAAATGGGGATGTTTAAGGGCTGAGCAGTCCCTGGTCTTGCTAATTTGTACTGATTCCGACTGTTGCATCTCTGCACCTCTTACACCCCTTCAGCTGGCCACCCTGACTCTCTAACCTCAGCTTTGGAAGTCTGCCTCCCCCCACCTCCACCTTCCTCTTTATTCTCCATTTCCCCCAGCCCTGACCCCAGAGGTCTTCCCTCAGCTTTTCTACACACACATATACCAAAGGGGCCACGGGATCCATACACTCTCCTAGAGCCTCGAGGGTGTTCACAGATGCTGTCTCCTTCTCCATGCCACTGAACACTCATCCACACCCCAACTTCCACATCTGCCCCACGGAGGAAAGAGCCTGACCCCAGGGGACACTGAGATGTTAAGGGAACCATGATAAGATGATCATCTTCTAGCCTGGCACTATCTCATAATTAGGTCCACATGGGCAAAGAGGGTATCCGCAGCCCCAGAGTCTGCTCTGCAGGGTGACTAGCAACTCCAGCAGGGAGAAAGCATCACCCTCCCAAGCCAGAGCTTGTGCCCTGTGATTCCTATCTCAAGCCTATAAACAACGTGACCTACTGCAAGGGAGATGCCACCCTCCGATGGCCAACCTTGATTGTAAACTTGATCACCTGAGGGTGGGTCTGTGAGGAGAAGACCCTCCTCCAGAGTGACTGGCACCATGACACACCTTCCTGTGGTGACCCAGTTACAAAGCAGTGTTGGGGAAAGCAGCGGGGCCTTTGCCTGCTTGCTTTCACTCCTTGTTGGGATGTGCATCCATCCTGAGACTGTGGGCACTCCTGCCATCCTTCAGTGACACTAGACTACAGTTTCCTCTGCCTCCTGACGTAGGCTGAAGACCAGCGGCTCTTTGGGCATCCTCCAAGCCCTCAGCACCAGATTGCGACTTCTGAGGTATCGCATAGCAAAGCAAGCTAGCAGGTTCGCAGCCTCTCCAGTGTGCTGCAGACAGGTATGGATGCTGATAAGCCATCGCATCCTCAGACATGCTGCAGCCTCTCTGGTCACCCTGTCCCTCATTCCAAAATAGCAGAACAGAGATGTCTTAGGGTTTCTATTGCTGTGAACAGATACCATGACCACAGCTACTCTTATAAAGGAAAACATTTAACTAGTGCTGGCTTACAGGTCAGAGGTTTAGTCCGTTATCATCATGGCAGGAGCACGGCAACACGCAGGAAGACACGGTGCTGAAGAAGGAACCGAGAGGTCTGCATCTTGATCAGAGGCAGCAGGAAGAGAATGGCACATTGGGCATGGATTGAGTGTCTAAGACCTCAAAGCCAGCCCCCATTGATACCTCTAACAAGGCCACACCTCCTAATAGTGCCACTCCCTATGAGCCTGTGGGAGCCATTTTTATTCAACCACCACAACGGACTTAGAAAGTATCTTAGTTAGGGTTTCTATTGCTGTGAGGGGATACCATGTTCAAGGCAGTTTTATAATGGAAAACATGTCACTGGGACTGGCTTACAGTTCAGAGGTTTAGTTCAGTATTGTCATGGTGGGAGGCATGGCGCCGTGCAGGCAGACATGGTGCTGAGAAGAAGCTGAGAGTTCCACATCTTGATCCACAGGCAGAAGGACACTGTGCACCCACTGGGCTTGATCATAAGAAACCTCAAAGCCTGCCCCCATAGTGACACATTTCCTCCCACAAAGCCACACCTCCTCATAGTGCCACTCCCTATGGTCCAAGCATTCAGACACAGGAATATATATATATTCAAACCATCATAGAAGGGCTCCCCTTGACGTACATCTTTATCATTGAAGAACTGGGCAGGACCAGCAGAGAACATACATTGAGCAAAGTTACAAGTCAACGTGAACAGGCGCTGCTGACCCTATACTCACAGAGGAATGAGTGGTGGGCCGCTTTCTCACAGAGACCTTCAGCCATCTTCTGCCCTAAGACCTTTCTTATCAGTCAGTGCCTATTCCTTTACAGCCATCAGAATACATTCTTTAATGACATGTCTGCATTTAAAATAACAGATAAATGCTGGTGCCTCTCATCCACCTGCCCAAGGAACCTGGGAGAGTTGGCTGATGAGAAGGAATTTCTAAGCTACTTGTGAGTGCGGGGGGGGGGGGGGGGGGGCAGACACACAGCTGTAAATATGGAGAAAGATAAAACGAAGCTCAGGGAAGCCCCGGGGCAGAGCAGATTCTGACTGGCTCATAGAGGCTGCCCTGGGTCTCTTAGAGGGTTAACTCCATGTTAGGCTGCCAGGAAAGAGCTTGGCTGCTTGTTAAGTGGGCTTCTGGAAGGCTCTATAAACCACTCTGACCCAGGAGACCTGGCACTGAAGACTGGCAGTGGCTGTCCAGAGCTAAGAACATCTGGACAAAACGCTGTCACCTCTTAAACCTTCGTAGGTTTCACACCTCCCTGGCCCAGGCCCGGCTCTCTCTCACACACCCCTCCCCTATAAAACAAAGTAACCAAAAACTTACCTTCTGGTCTTAAAGTCCAAGAAACAGCCAGGCTTGCTGAGCCGACGGTCCCAGGAATACCTGTGTTCTCCCCATTTACAAGCTAGAGTTAAATTACTTGCTTTGAGCTTCGGCAGTCAGGCCCACAACTGCCTTTTCTCTTGGCCCTCCTAGAACACAACAGGACAGAGGAATGAAGAACAGTATGGCACCAGGTGCTCTGGTGGGAGAGTCTGGGTGCTCAGTGGGGAGGTTGGTGGGGTTTCCTGGAGCAGCTACCAGGGGCAGTAATAGCTGACTCAGCTCATTGTAGATGGAAGGGCTTTTGTTTTTGTTTTTGTTTTTGTTTTTTCCAACATGGGTCCAGGAAAGGCCAACTGGGATTTGTAACATCTCATTTTCTCCCTCCGTTACTGTCAGTGCGTCATGTGTCCTTCAAGGGCGTTTTACTCCTTCTGTGTGGACATGCACTCTGCACGTAACCTTAGCAAAATGGGACCACTGAGGACATTGGTGGGCAGCACGCACCTCTTCCCCTCAGCCTCCCAGGCAGCGCTACCCATGGTCATATCAGCAGTCAGCTGGTGATCTGAGGAGAAAAGGAGGGGGGAGAGGGGAGGGACAGACAGAGAAAGATTTGTATGTGTGATGGAAAGTAGACAGGGAGGGAGACCAAGCCCTGAGAGCCCATCTCTCCCCCAGCCTGGAGCATCCATCTCTGGGCACACACAACCAAAGCTCCCTGGCCCTTTGATCGGGGACCCCATGCTGGGCCTTGTTCGTGAGATTTTTTAAATTCTCTTTCATTTTATTGAGCGGATCCCCTCCACACCTCCATCCCCGGATCAGGTCTTAGAATTATTGGGTTCTTCTTGTCATTGATTTGTTTTTATGACCTTTGTAATAGATGCAGAAATATTTGGACACAATAAGAAAGAGAGAAAGAAAGGAAGGGAGGAAGAGAGGGAGGGAGGGAGGGAGGGAGGGAGGAAGGAGACAGAGTCTGAACAGCATTCCTGTGGAAGGGAGGGCACATGGGGAAAGTCTCAGGTTGAGAAAAATAAATGGAATAATGACCAGTTGGTGCCCAAGAAAGGAAGTCCAGACAGTGAGATCCAGCCCCTGACTTGTGGGGAGGGACTGGCCATTGATGAGGAGGTAAGACCCCTCCCACAGAGCACAGGGTGGGGACAACTCTGTTGACCCCATGCCTGGGTGGATTTGCTCTCGATTGAAAACAGTCATTCATCTATCCATGGAAATCTCCACCCATGCTGCTGTCTCTGCCCCAGAAGCCGTGAGTCCCAGCCCTTCCATCTCTCTGGCTTGGTTTTGCATTAAGCATTGTGTCTTACACTCCAGCCCTCACCCCACAACCCACCCTGCTTTTGACATCAAGGAAGAAGGAAAGATTTGATGCCATGGCCCACTGCTTTGGGAGGAGTCTTATTTGTGGTTTAGGATGCTGAGTGCAACTTTTTCTGCTGCTCCAAATATGGAAACTGAGGCACCAATGAGAGGGCTGTGCTGGACATGCGAGGCAGTTTCTCCCTACAAGAGTGAATGTTCTTCCCAGCTCAGAGCGAAGTGAGAAGGGCCCAGGAGTCAGGGGTTAAAACCTGAGATTCCAACCAGTTGAGGTATTGCCTGACTGTGCACTCAGCACCTGAAAGGCTGTGGCAAGAGGACCGTAAGTTCAAGACCATCCTGGACTACACAGTGAGACACCATGGGATTCCTATAAGACAGGAAACCTGGGTCCTAGACTCTTCCCACCTGAGATGCCATGTGTCCTTCCAAGCACGGGCTGTGCCTAGCAAGGAAGCACGTGCCAAAGAAACCAGCACAGCCTGTGTTCCCACTCAATAGAGAAGCCAGCACAGCATAGCCTGTGCTACACTAGACAGAGAAACCAGCACAGCATAGCCTGTGCTCCCACTGATAGAGAAACCAGTGCTGAAAGCCCACCCCAAGAAGGTCAAGGGGACACGTTCAGAAGCTGTTACACTTGACCTGCCTTTCCTGAACTTTTACCCAGCTGGGCTGCTCATCAGGCAGAGGGGGTTGTGGGAAAGAATTCAGAAGGTTGAATGGAGGTAGAGGAAGGACACCAGCACCCATCAGGGAGTTACCACAGGGACCTTCAGAGGGCCGAGACAGGGACCCTGGAAGAGTCCAGCAAGTTTGTGTCACAGAGTGTATGAACAGCATCCAGATCTCACTACAGATACCCATGAGGCACCCACACCCAGCTAAGAGAGCCTCACAGACAGCCACAGTTGTTGAACTGGAGGTCCTCTGCCTCTTCCTCTTCCAGGGACAGCATCCTAGAGGAACAGCCCTGATGATGGAGAAGTGGTCCCAGCTGGCCTGGGCAAGGGTCAGGTGTGGGGTATAAAAGTGAGTTCAGTTGAGTGGCAGGATTCTCATTTCTGTGAGCATTCCTCCATTCGGCCCTCAGTTTACCTTTCTGTACACAGAGCCCTTGTATCTCTTTGTCTGAAGGCTTCCCCTGACCACAGGAGCACTTGATACTCATAAGGAGGGACTGGGGGACAATGCCCTGCAAACAGCCTTTCTCCAGTGACATGCAGGTGTTGGTGCATAGATACCTCTAGCACCTGGATTAGGTTAGAATAAGTCCAGACTCTTGCCTTATACCACCATGCATTATTGCTCCATAAGTTCACCCCTAAAACATTTCATCTTAGTATGGCAATATATATTATCTCTCTGTATCATTGAGTAAAAGTTCAGTAGCAACTTCACTGCAGAACTCTGCCCCAGGTCACATAGGATGTTGAGGGTCTCATCAGACTGTGGTCACCAAAGGCTTGACCAGGACTGACCTATTTTCAAGATGGAGTGCTCACGTATTTGGCGTGAAGCCCCAGTTCATCCCACATAGACCTTCTCTCCTTCTCTAGGACTTTCTAAGTATTCTCATTACCTGTGGTGGGGCAGTTAATCCAAGAGAAGAGAGATCACCGTGGAACACAGCACTTACCTCAAAAGTCAAACACTATGCTGACTATCCATTGCTGCATAACAAGAACAACTTTAGAAGAAACCATTTTCCCCACACATACAATCCAGCAAGGTAGCCCCTACTGGAGACTACTTCCAGCTACACCCCATCCCTGGGAGCTCTCTCAGTCAACTTACCACACATGGTTCAGCCTTGTATGGACCCAACATGGCTGCAAGTCCACCACACCACCTCCCACCATTTTTTTTTTTTAGCCCCAGGAGCCATCTCCAGCTGTCTGGGAACCTGGCCCAGTGTGGACCAGGTAAGGCAGCCCCTCCCAATCTCTCCCAAGTCACACAACCCACTGTCTACCCTCCATGGGCTGAGAACACATAGCAAAGGGCACAATCATCTATCTAAGTCCAAATGTTCAGGTCTCACCAGAAAAGCAATGAAAACAAAACAAAAAATCAAAACAACAACAGCAACAAAACCAACAACAAAAAGACAATATGCTCCCCGACCCAGCCCTGTTCCAGTCAACGATACAACAGTAATAGTCTGCTTTGTAAAACAACTTAGGTGAAATCCAAGACACAGAATGAAAAAAAAATTTATAAATATGCCCAAAGTGTTCAAAGAATTCAAGGAAAGTACACAGAAACAGCTGAGAAAGGGAGGGATAGCCTGACTAGTGCTCGAGAAAACACAGACAAACTGATAAATAAAATAAGAAGGTCAACTCTGGGTGTGAACATAGAGTTCAATCGAGAGGCAGAAAAGGTAGAGAGAACCCGAACTGAACTGAAGCTAGAAAGGAAGAATTCAATGGATAAAAATCCCAGCAGAAAGCCTCACGGAGAGAGAGTCAGAAAAGGGAACCTCGCCGTGAAGACAGACAGGGCAGAGGAGCTGTGTCGTTCATCCAAGATGACAAACATCCTTATAAATGTGTGAATGGAACATTCAGAATCTTCAGGACACTATAGAAAAGCCAAATTTAAATTTAAAAAAAAAAAAAGGCCAAATCTACAAATTATAGGCATAGAGGAAAGAAAGGAATCACAGCTCAAAGTCATAGAAAATATCTTCAATGGAACCACAGAAGGAAATTTATTAAAACTTGGTAAAGAAATGTCCATATAGGTATAGGAATTCCACAGAACACCAAATACAGAAAACTAGGAGGAAACACCCCCACCCCCATGACATGTCTACTAAGGGCTGGGTAGTTGCTGCCTGTCTAGCCAGCCATTCTGAGCTAATATTACTGTTACTAGGATGCTCTCTCATGCCAGAGATGATTGCATATTCTGCTATGTTCTGTGCTTTGGTGTCCTTGAGAACTAATCAAAACAGAAGTCAGTTAGAACTGCTTTGTATAGTTACCCACAATAAGCATGGACCTGAACCAACTGCCCGGCAGCACTTCCTGTACCTGTATATACGCTTTTATGGTTTTTGTCTTCATAAGCGGCCTTTGGGTTGGACCCCAACATAAGAAAGACAACTAAACCAATAAAGAAGCCATTTGGAGTAAAACTTCTGTTTTGAGTAGTGATCGAATAAAGCTTAAGTTCTCAAGAACTCTCTGGGAACTGACATACTACTTGGCCGAAAGAAACATGTATGTGGGTAACTGACATCCTGGTTGTCAAGTTAAGACATGATTGTTAGACAAGGCAAGTCCCCTGCCACAGATGAATACCCCAACCAATGGGAACAGGATAAATGTACAACAGAGACACGATCCTAAGGAAATCACCTATCCCTAGACCCTGACTGGTGAAATAACTTGACACAGATGTTTGTGGGTTTCAGGCTTTAAAGCTCTATAAGATTCTGGCTGGGTCATCACAATCAGCTCTTGAGTCTGGTCTGGTCTAAGGTCCTGATCGATCAGCAAATGCTCAGTAAACTATCTCTGTCGGGGTGAGATTTTTGTTCTCATTCCATTCCTGAAGAAAAGGTATTGAAAGCTGCAAGAGAAAAGGGCCAAGTCATGGAGGAAGGCCTATCAGAGTGACAGCCGACAGAAAATTCAAAGCCAGAAGAGCTTAGAAAGAGTTGTTTCAAGTTCTAACAACCACAACTTGGCCTCAGCCAAGACCCATACTCCACAAATGCCTCACCCTGTCATGGGGGAGAATTGCGCTGTGAAAACTGTACGGATGAAATTCAAAAGCAAAACTAAATTCTTTTTTAAAATGTCACTAGCTGCTGGGTGTGGTGGCGCATGCCTTTAATCCTAGCACTTGGGAGGCAGAGGCAGGCAGATCTCTGTGAGTTTGAGTCCAGCCGGTCTAGGACTGCCAGGGCTTGCTAGACAGAGAAAAACAAAAAACAAACAAACAAACAAAAAAACACAAAACAAAACAAAGCCATAGCTTTGGAAGATAAGCACTCCAGGGAATAAACCAAGTCAGTTGAAACAGCAAGACATCTTCATACAGTTTTTAAAACTCACTTTGGATGTGCAGGTACCAAATAAGTGTTGACCCCTAAGAACCCAAAAGAGGCTCAGGAGAATGATGAGGTCTGAGAGTCACTCCACAAACCACACAAACTCCATTCTCAGTCACACAGGGGTAGTTTGTTGAATGGATACCCTAATACTGCTGGATAAGAACCCTAGCTCAGAATTCGGGAGTGATCCACAGCCACAAACATCTTTTTCAGTCAGCTTATAAAGGAAAAAAACGACTGTGAGCTCATACGCAGGTACAGGAAGTGCTGCCCGGTGATCGGTTTTGACTCAGGCCATTTTAGATATAAGAGTTCATACTGACCTTTAATTTAATGGATCCTACATAAACTTTTGTGGAATTCCTTAAGATTAACAAACCTCATACAGAACATAACAGGGGATGTGGTCAGCATGACCCTGCTCTGAGTCAAGTTATTTCTCTGTGTCAATGACTGGCAGGCAGGTTACAGCAGCAATATGAATTGCTGGCAGGCATGGAACAAAATGGCTACAGCTATGCTGGGGGTTGGGAGGGTTAGATCATAACAGAGAAATGGGAGCTTTCGAGTGCCCACAGTCTTGGACCATAATATTATACCAGCTCAGAATATTATACCCAGAACAACTATCTTTAATTAAGTGAAGGAGAAATAAAAGGTGTCCACAATGAAGCAGACTAAAGAAGATCCGACCACTAAGCCGGCTCTACAGAAGATACTTTGAGGAATACTTAGGACAGAAGAGATGGATAAACACACCCAAAAAGCCAAAGGGAATAAAGAAACAATAAAGCAAGACATGTCTAAGAAAATTCCACAAAACCACCAACATGACAGTGATTAATAGACACATTTCAATAATAACTCTGAATGTAAATTATCTCAACTAGGCAAAGCTTTGTGTCCAGGTGCCAGTCTTCTTGCCTGAGCCCCACCAGGTAAGACTCATCCTCCTCAAAGTTCTCACTGTCATGGGAGAGAATTGTTCTGTGACCAAACTGAGCAGTTGAAATTCAAAAGCAAAACTAAATTCTAAAACACACACACACACACAAAACAAACAAACAAACAAAAAACTTCATTGCTCTGGGAAGCAAGGGAACCCAGGAATAAATCATTTCACTTGAAACAGTGAGATATCTCCAAGTTTTCAAAACTCAAGGAGGGTTTTCCAGTGCCCAGAATCCTGGATCTATCAGGAGTTAGCTAGTGGAGCTAAAGTCCAAATTAATTAGTTAGACTTTTCCAACTCAGAAGTTGGGCCACAGACACACTCATCAGCATGCAAGAGCAATGCCATTCCTGTGGTAAGAAGAGAAGGAACCAGAATAATGAGGACAGCAGATAAAAGGATGTCACAGAGGAGGATCTTAATTGCATCTTAATTGAGTCACACACTTCCTCCTTCATGCAGAACCCATCCTTAAGGTCAAAAAGACAGGGGTGTCTCTGAGGGTGCTTTCCGCCTTCAGCCATGACTGGTCTGCAAGGTCACCCTGTATGGTCTACTAAAACATGTGTATCAATAACTGTTGCTGCAACAATGCTCTGTGACAAAACATCCCAGATTCTAGTTATATGCCACCATCGTTATTCATGTATCTGCAGGTCAGCTGGGAGATGGCTGGCCAACCTGGGCTTGCATTGATGCAACTGAATTTGTGCTCTTATCTGCTCCATGGTTACTTAGTCCAGGGGCCAGACTAAGGAGGATGTAGCTATTTGAGGGAAAAGTAGATCTCGAGATACAAAAGGAAAGACAGGAAAACTGGAAGCCCCATAAGACAGGCTTCGGATTTACCCATGCTAGCTTCTACCCAGACGTCTCTAGACAAGGTCAAGTCCAGGGAAAGGGGAGCTACTTGCACCACAAGGTCCACATGAGGTAAGACTGGCAGGCACAGTTTGTTAGTCATCTTGCTGCTGTGACAAAATCACTGACCAGGCAACTTAAGGAAGGAAGGGTCAAAGTTGGCTCACAGTCTGAGGATGCAGTCCCTCACAGCAGGAAAGGCGTGGGGGCGGGAGGATGAGACAAAAGGTTACTTGGTACCCACAGCCAACAGCAGAGAGGTGAATACTAGTCTCCATTTGTCTCCTCCTCCTTGTTCTAGAACCCAGTCTGTAAGGTGGTGCTGCCCACATTCAGAGTGGTCTTCCTTCCTCCATTTAAACTCTCTAGAAACACCCTCATAGCCACATCCAGAACTGTATTGTGGTGTTGATTTTGAATTCAATCAAGTTGACTAAATTACCCACCACAAGTTCACACCTTGCCAACTTCACACCCAAACACATTAAGTCACAACTTTCCACCCCTGCTCCATAAAGCCTGGTTTTCACCGCATAACACAGCACAGTGTTCCTTATTGGGGTCGTTAAGAGTCCTAACACTGAACAAAACTCCAAAGTCTCCTTAGAGACTCAGGCAATTTCCTAACTGTAAGTCTCTATTAAATAAAAAGCTACATATTTCTAACCCAAAATGGTACATAGTAAACACTCCACTCCAAAGGGACAAACAGAGTTTATCAAAGAAAGAACAGAGCAAAGTAAGACTGATAACCTGAGGGGCAAACAAAGCTCCACAGCTCTACCTCTGCATTCAACATCAGGGGCTTGTGAAGGAATCACACTGTGTCCAGCAGCTCTGTGCAGTCCTGCCTCTCCAGCTCAGCCTCTATGACTCGCGTAGCCTCTCTCTCACATTCATCTTTCTCTGCTTCTTCACTGTAGATGCAGTGTGACCAGCTTCCTCACACTCCTGATGCCATGCCTTCCCTGCCTCTGGGGACCAAATCCAACTGTAAGCCCAATCAAACCCTTTGTTCAGGAAAGTAACTAATACAGAAAGTTGATACTGAGGAGTGTGGCCATTGGCTGATAAACCTGACCGTGTGGTTCTTAGACCTTTGGTTTACAGGAAGACTATTTGAGAGTTTGGAATTTTGGACTATAAAAGCTTAAAACTTAAGTCCTATAAGCTGAGCTTTGTGAGCCATTATGGCAGGAATTTGGAAGAACAGAAAATTGTGACAGTGGAGGCCCAGCTCATGAGGGTTTGAAGGAGAAAAAAAACTCTATTAGGTGCCCAGCCAGACGCCATTCCCCATTACATTCTGACCAAGAATGTGACTGTATTCTGTCCATGTCCTGAGAACTTGCTTGAGGCTGAATTTTAAAGTAATGAGTTAATTGTTTTGACAGAGGGAATTCCAAGACAACATAGTAGCATTTAGGCTGTGACGTAGTACTGCTCACTGCCTGTTCCCAGGTTTACTGTGACAGAGACAAGTGACACAGAAGGACATGAAATGTGCAGGTGGGGGAAGAGAAAGCATAAGGAAGCTTGAAGTTTCCGACAAGTAGGAAGGGTATGAAGAAAGCTACAATTGCCAGATGTTTGCCCCATTACAAGGAAGCTTTGGCCTGTGCACTGGGCTTTGTTCACAACCTACAACATGAGCTGAAGAGATGGCTCATCATCCGGGTGCTTGACTTGTAAACATGAGGACCTGTTCAATCCTGTTCTGGTTAGTTTTCTTGTCAACCTGACACAGGATGGAGGCATCTGGGGAGGAAGACCTGCAGTTCGGGAGTTGCCTCTATCAGACTGGTCTGAAGGCAAGTCTATGGGACACCTTCTTGATTAATAATGATATGGGAGGGCCTCCGTCCACTGTCAGGAGGAACTCCCCCTGGGAGGGCGTTGCTGGGTCATAAAACAAAGCAAACTGAGCAAACCATGGAGAGCAAGCCAGTGAACAGCAGTCCTCCATGGCTTCTGTTTCAGTTCCTGCCTCCAGGAACCTGCCTCCTGCCTTACCTTCCTCTGAAGTAAGACTGTGCTCTATCTGTAAGACAAATTAACACTTCCTCCACCGTTGTTTTGGGTCCATGTGTTAGCACAGCACTAAGAAGCAAATTCACACAGACTCCTAAAACCTACCTAAAGCCTGGTGTGATAACATGATGGGCTTGTAATCCGGCACAGGAGACCGACATACATGGGGCTTATCACCAGTCAGCCAGTCCAGCCTGCATGCTGAGGGCAAGGCCAATGAGGGCTCAGAAAAAAAAGCACCTGGTGACTTGGGAGCTCCTGATGAGATCGGAGGTAATCACCACCTCCCTTGTTAACCAGCTTCACTGTGCCCTGTGTTGCTTTTGTTAAAGAAAAACACAAAACAAGGTCGAATAAACAGAAAAGCTTATGACAAGACCCCCATGCCTCATATGTAGTTGAGGAACAGCCAACCGGTCAGAGCACTCTGAAATGTACATTTCTAGTCAGGCCAGGTGGTCCAGACAGCTGAGGCAAGATGGTTCTGAGTTCAAGACCTGCCTGGATCACTGAGAGATAAAGATCTACCTGCCTCTACTTAAAAACCTGGGGTCTGTTTGTTTTGCTTTTCAGTGGTTCTCAATGTTACCCACATGGTGCAGAATGCAGGGGGCACCTGCTGAGAGCTCCATTTTTTGACATCCAACAACAGAGAATTGGTAGAGACAGACACAGTCTATTAAGAGACTGGAAGCATGCCAGCAAGCTGAAGGAAGGTTGGAAGGTCAAAAGCTTGCATGAATCGGGTTCACTGTGTCTACCTTCTCTCCCACTTTAGGAAATTGCTGGCCTTTCTCATACATGCTCAGTCCCCTATGTCTAGTCCTGGTGGGAGGAGTTCCCTGCCCTCCAGAGAGGTGACTTCTTTTGCATGGCAATCTATGAATCTATGATCTCTCTCTCTCTCTCTCTCTCTCTCTCTCTCTCTCTCTCTCTCTCTCTCTCCCCCCCCCTACTCTGCCACACCGTGTGCTCTGAAGTGTTTTCCAGCAATGGGGACCTCCACCAAGCTCCCTCCAACCCAGTCCTCTCTTTCTGTCCCCTAAAGAACAGAGAAGACAGGGTTACTACATCAAAGATGGACCCTGGGATTTGGAGCTGGACCCCAAGTGCACAGCAAAAAAAAAAAAGCCAAGCAGATGTCAACTTTGCCTCGTCCTGATAATGAGTCAGCTTCATTATCAGATTAGCTTCAGGGATGAACAATACTCTTAATAATGCACAAATCGCTATGACAACCACCCACTTTGGTACCTAAAGATAACTTCTCCATCGGGCCACGTGAAAAGAAACATCCTTTCCTGTGAGCCCCAACATTCTGTGCCTGTGGCATACATGAGACGCTCTGGCTTGCAGATAGGCCTGTGTCCATGCCTGTACGGTGAAGGTGTGAATGGCGGTGAAAGGGTGCGGGTGTAGCAGGTACGCACAGCCCAGGGCCCCCATAGCATTCCTAGCTGCAGGGCAGTTATCCAGTTCTCAAGGTTGATAAAATTGCTGTGGGGACCAGGCACCCAAGCGTACTGCCCTAGTTACTCAGGAAGACAGGCTTGGCCGGGATTAATTCTGTGATTAATTATGGCGGGCGCTTCAACAAGCGGGTGCACGCTCGGCAGAGTCAGGAGGGGACATGGCAGCCTCTGGCTCGCCAGCAGGACGGACGGCTGAGGATTGTGTTGAGTGGGGAGCCGCGTGGGCCTGACTGTAATGAGAAATGAGGAAAGTGCTGAAAAATTGATGGCGCCTGCCGATTGCACAGGCTGGCGCACAGCGGGGGGCCCTGCAGCCGGCGCGCCCTGCGCAGTATGCTAATGCGAGCGCCGGGGCCCCAGGAAAGGCAGGAAGAAAAACCCAGCACAAAGGAGAGAAATGCAAATGACAGGCCAGGAGATCAGTGCTGGGAATCCGGATTAAGTGTGTGGAGCAGCCGCTGGCCCGAGTTTAACCCTTGCTGAGCTGTCTGGCTTCAGTGGGGAGCTGGGAGCGGGAGTCTGGATGGGGTGCAGGCCAAAAGTGGGAAAGCTGAGAAGCTGTGGGGTTGAGGCTGGTGCCTGTCTAGACGATGGGGAGTGAAGTCTCCAGACAGAAAACGCAATAGTCTCGCTAGTAATGCGGACTCAACAACAGGCAGCCAAAAGTGCTTAGTGTGGGCCGCTGGGAAGGAAGGAAGGAAGGTCAGAGAGCAAGCAGGGTGCTGGGTGCTCAGTCTTTGTTCCGGGGCTATTTCCACCCAGTCACTTTTTTTTCATGATGGTACAAACAGAAGAATGATGCCTGCTACTGAATCTAAGTTACCAAAACAGAACCAAATTTAACCAAAACAGAACAATTAGTAAGGCTGCAGAGAGGCATGAAGAGGCAGCTGAGGGATGTTTACACCCTCCTGAGAGAGAACCAGGGAGGGGAAGTAGCAGGAATCCCCAAACACAAAGGGATGGCAGGCCAAGTATAAACTAAACCGCAGAGCCCTGTTGTCAGTCTCCCTTGCTGAACTGTGTGGGTGGTAGGTCAGAAGCACCTCACAGGGAGCCAAGGCTCAAGACTAGGAAGACATTGGGAATTTCTCAAAAACCTGGGGAGATCACAGGGTGAGGTGACAATAAGGGAATGGATGGATGGATGATAGATAGATAGATAGATAGATAGATAGATAGATAGATAATAAACAGACAGGTAACTAAATGCTAGGTAGACCGACGATTGATAGATGACAAATCAATGGAGAGATGATAGATTATGCATACATACATACATACATACATGCATGCATGCATGCATGCAGAGATATACAGATGAATGGTAGGTGATATGTAGGTAAGTGGGTGATAGGGGACAGGTAATAGAAAATGGATAGATGATAGATATGAAAGAGACAAGATTGTTAGATGACAGACAATGGGTAAATGATAGATATGTAGATGATACTGTGAGAACAAAATTTGAAAGCAGCATTGTAACAATAACAAAAATTCATGGTCAGCAAAGACAACCAACAATTTGTTAAATATAGTCATAATAAAAATATTAAGCCCCTGCAGGGGCAGGGTGATAAAAAATAAAGGCATACAAGGGCATGCCCAGACAAGTCCAAACTAGCCCAAGTGAGTAATGGGCTATCTGGTGTTTACTTTTCTCTCCCTCCCTTTTCTGGGAGGTCCGAGTTTCTGCAAGTTCTGCCAGTTCTGCAAGTTGCTGATGTTTGAAATATCCAATCATATGTAACCGCGCCAAATTTTCCCGCTCTCCCCAACCCCTACCGATAAATATCCCAAGTTCCCTGGGTCCAGGCGCGCGGAACCTCTATCTCCTGTGTGAGATATGTTCCAGCCCGAGGGCCCTCGTCATTAAACCTCCTCTGCAATTGCATCAAGAAGGTCTCTCGTGTGTCCTTGGGGCGTGCAGGTCCGGACTTGGGTGAGGGTCCCCTTGCGGGGGGGGGGGGTCATACAGAGGGTCCCCTTGCGGGGGGGGTCTTACAATACATACATTTATGGATGGGCAGATGATAAATATCTTATTGACAGCTAGATGAGAGATACAGATGTGTGTATAGATATGCACATATGTATGTAATGTATATATATATGTATATATATACACACAGAGAATCCAAAATTCCATTTATGTAATAAAATCTGTTTGTTTATATGCATGTACATAATTTTTTAAGTCTGAACAACTATTAGACATCAGTAATTGTTCCTTCCACAAGACAGAATTGGAACCTTCTTTACAGTTTGGGTTTAAACAAACTGTAAATATACATCATACACACATCATAATTTCAGTAACAGAGGAATGCACAGGAAACAGGCAGGAAGACAGTTCTGTTCTGAAGGAAGAAAAGGGCAGGAAGTCCTAGGAGGACACCACAGCGGGAACTGTCCAGAGCAGAGAGACCCACTGTTTATATGCATATGTTATGTTTATATGTGAGACTCTGCATGAACCTCTCCACAGAGGTGTCATCACCAAGGCCACTTCAAACTCTCACCTTTCCACCTCAAGTGTCCTCCTTCTCCAAGGCAAGAGGGAAATGCCTGCCTAGACCATGTGGGAGGAAGACTTTGGGAGAGGACTCACAAACATCCCCTGAGCCTCTTCCTGTGAGCACAGAGTCAGCCACCCAACTCTGTCCAAGAGGCAAGTGCTGATCCCTGTAGATCCATCCTACAGACCTAAGTGGGGAATTGACACTTGCCTTTAGGGACACAGGCTTATGTCCTGCCTGCTGAGAGATCACACTGACAAACAGGCTGTGAACACGATTTCCACCTGCTCCCACTTCACCCTTTCTGGGAAAGAGCTATGAACCTGACCACCTGCCCTTGGGAACTCTCTGGACACTGGACCAGCTCTCCAACCTGAATTGTGGCCATATCATCTGCGTCCCATCTCCACAAACAGGGGCAAAGTGCACTTTTGTACACTTCTTTTGTACACTTGCTGCACTGTCCGGATTTACTTTTACCCTGGGAAGAAGATGACAAGACAGACTGCTCCTTTAGGTCAGAAAGCTAAGCCTTTGCTCTGAGAGACAAGGACATCCCAAAACATCTTAGATGCCCTACTTCTCAGGCAATGGAAGGGACTCCAGGCCTGAGAGTTGGATAGTCTCAGTGCAAGTCAACAGATTCAGAGTCTGGATCTGTCACCCCTCTGCAGGCCCTTGGGAACACAGGGCTGGGGGAGCCCAGCAAGGAGCTGTCATCCCTAAAGTGGGCACAGTAATGACAGTAGAAACATCAGTCAGACCTAAGCTGATCCTCCTGGAACACCACTGTCCAGGTAGGGCCTGTGAGGAGACAGTCCTGCTAAGAGCTTTTGTCTATCTGTGCCTGTGCTCAAGAAAGGCTGAGGACAGACTCCTGTAGGGCAGGACCCCTCGTCTGCCACCCTCTTCTAAGTCCCAACAGGAAGAAACACAAACATCATGGAACCTTGCTTGTACATTGGCCCAGCTTTTGCTCTTTGCTTAACAGTTACCTTAACTGGTGTGTGAGGGTGTGTGCATGCATGTGCGTGCATGTTTGCGCACACACCAGGTTTGTTTAAATTACATGTGTCTGTGTAGTTTAACAGGTATGTTTAACTGACCGTGTGACACTTTTACCGATTCCTTACCCTGAAATTGGAAAAGGGAAGCGAGGAAGCCAATTTTCTGCCTGTGAGAAGAGTTCACACCTTGTTGATAGAAATTCGTCTTCACAGAGGAAAGGCAGCGGACCCTCACGGAGGAAACTGGAAATCAGGAGTCTGCACCTCCAAGTGGAGTGAGTGAACAGCTCTTATAAAGGTCAGTAGCAAAAAACGGAAACATTTGAAGCCATTTTCAGTCACGAAGAAGTGACAAAGATTAACCCATCACGTGACCTTTAACAAAATAAGGGCAAAGGCCAGGGTTGAGAAGCCAAGCAGCAGAGGGTGAAGGTTGCAGGCCTTAGACAGTCTGGACTTCAGAGCAGCAAAACCAAGTGAGGGAGAAAAAAAAAAAAAGTCTCTCTTTTGTAAACTCCAAGAAAAGAAAAGGAAGAGTTAAAGAAGGGTCCACGGCCTCTACGCCCAGTTGTTGCACAGTCACTGGGGGAATCAATAGTCCCTAATTTACTATTGAAAACAGGTGAGGCCAGAGAGTACACAAGATCAAAACTGTCACCATGAAGACTGTTGTGCACCTCAGCAATGGGAGGTGACTAGAAGAGTCCACACACTAGACAGGGTGAGAGGTCAGAAGTCACTCCCTTTGACCTTGCGCAAGATCAGAATTCAAGTACCAGCACCCACATAAGGCAGCTCACAACCACCTGTAACTCCAGCTCCAGGGGAATCTAGCGCCCTCGTCTGGTCTCCTCTGGCATTGCACTTACACATGACTATCCACACATGGACACATACACACTTTTTAAATTATAGAGCAGGATCCAGGCTGCAGAGATGAATCAAACAATTGTTGTCACATTCCATAAACTTTTTCTTACAATGCAAGTTGTAAAAGATTTACTTATTTTGTGTATATGAGTGTTTGACCTGCGTATATGCCTGGTGCCTGAGGAAGACAAAAGACAGCGTCAGATCTCCTGGAACTGAAATTACCGATAACTGTGAACAGCTGTGTGGGCATAGAGAATCAGTCCTCGGTCCTCTGCCAGGGCAACAAGTGCTCTGAACAGCTGAGCCATCCCTTCAGCCCCTGATCTTTTCCAGAACAAGAACAGGTATCATTCCGTTTTTAAAATCCACATTAAACACACAGTTGAAAAGAAATGTATGAACAGTCAAGGGAGGTTACTGTGATCTTGTGGATTTTTTCCCAACCATACAAAATAATCAACAGAGTTAACAGGGGGACAACTAGGATGAGAATTATCAATACCCAGGATAAGATCTCTTCAATATTAAATCAATATTGCTCTTAAATCATTCCTGGTTTCGGGTAGCCACGGAGTAATATATTCACATGTTTACGCTGGCCTTGCTCGCTCCGTCCCCAAGGCCTGTACTTGAATTCCTGGATATTTGGATTTCTCTTGAGTGGTGCACAGCTTAATCTTGATTGTCAGCTTGATTGGCTTCAGGATCACCTCGGAATCTCGCCTCTGGTCTGTCTGTGATGACGCTTCCAGAGAGGATTGACTGAGGAGGAGAGCCTTACCCTGGATGTAGGCAGAACCATCCCACAGGGCCCTGGGCTGACTGCAAAGGAGAAAGTGAGCTGAGAGCACTTATGTCTGTGATGGTGTGATGCATGTGATGGCCATGATGGTGTGATGGTGTGATGGCTGTGATGGTGTGATAGTGTGATGGTGTGATGGCTGTGATGGTGTGATAGTGTGATGGTGTGATGGTGTAATAATGTGATGGCCGTGATATTGTGATGTTGTGATGGCTGTGATGGTGTAATGGTATAATAGTGTGATGGTGTGGTGGCCATGATGGTGTGATGTTGTGATGGTGTGATGTTGTGATAGTTGTAATGGTGTCATGGCCATGATGGTATAATGGTGTAATGGTGTGATAGTGTGATGACCGTGATGGTGTGATGGTGTGATGGTGTGATGGCTGTAATGATGTGATGGTGTGATGGTGTGATGGTGTAATGGTGCAATGGTGTGATGGTGCAATGGTGTGATGGCCATGATGGTGTGATGGTGTGATGGCCATGATGGTGTAGTGGTGTGATAGTGTGATGGGTGTGATAGCCGTGATGGTGTGATGGCTGTAATGGTATGGTGATATAATGGTGTAATAGCCATGATGGTGTGATGGTTGTTTGTGCTCCTGTTACCAGGGCTTCCCAGGGTAATGGGCTACACTCCTAAACCATGAACCAAAGAAATCCTTCCTTCTCTTGTTTTGTGTTGTTGGTTTTGTTTGTTGTTGTTTGTTTGTTTGTTTTTGAGGCAGGATCTTCCTTTGTGGCTTCAGCTGGCCTGGAACTTACTCTGTAAACCAGGCTGGCTTCAGATTCACAGAGATCTACCTGCTTCAGCCTCCTGTGTGCTGGCTAGGATTATAAAGGCAAGCTCCTGGCAAACATTCATTTCTTAAATAACTTTTGTCAGAGCAACAGGAGAAAAGTAATTTATGCAATGAGATTTAAGAACAATGTTGATGACCCAAGAGGATCTTTGGTTTTGTGATTTTTTTTTTTTAAAATATGACCCTCACATTATAATTTTATATTATTACAAACACGGTTGTGTGCATGTATGAAATACTCAACAAAATAATAATAAAAAATACTATATTCAAAAAGCACTTAAAGTTGAATGTCTTGTTTTTGTTGAGTTAGTAGATAATGTTATCTATGAGAAATGATCAGCCCAAATTTAGCTCTGCATGGTCTTAGTGTGTGCACATGTATGCATGCATGCATGTGTGTGTGAGTACATGCATGCATGCATGTGTTACATGCACACATGTGTGGGGAGGAACATGTGCCAGTGCATACTTAGTGGCCAGAGAAAGATGTCAGGTGTTCTGCTGTCTTAGGATTTCTGTCGCTGTGATAAAACACGATGAACAAAAACAACTTAGGGAGGAAGGGATATCTTATCTTATGCTTCCAGGTCAAACACTGAGAAAATCTGGGTGGAACCAAAGCAGAGAAGGAACCTGGAGGCAGGAGCTGATGCAGAGAACATGGAGGGTGCTGCCTACTGGCTTGCTCACCATAGACTGCTCAGCCTGCTTTCTCATATAACCCAGGGCCATATGCCCAGGGGTGTTTATCTATAACAGTAGTTCTCAACCCGTGGCTCGCGACCCCCTCACAGGGGTCATCTAAGACCATCGGAAAACACAGACATTTACATTACAATTCATAACAGTAGCAAAATTGAAATTATGAAGTGGCAATGAAAGTAATTTTATGGCTGGAGGTCACTACAACGTGAGGAACTGTATTAAAGGTTTGCAGCATCAGGAAGGTTGAGGACCACTGGCCTACAGTGAGGTAGCCAGTCTCTTCCACATCCATCATCAATCAAAAAGATGCACCACAGGCCAGTCTAGTGGGGGCATTTTTTTCAACTGAGGTTCCCCT
Source organism: Arvicanthis niloticus (assembly GCF_011762505.2). Classification (NCBI taxonomy): domain Eukaryota; kingdom Metazoa; phylum Chordata; class Mammalia; order Rodentia; family Muridae; genus Arvicanthis; species Arvicanthis niloticus. The sequence continues at coordinate 40,876,597 of NC_047678.1, read as the reverse complement.
TTGAAAGATGACACTGGCTTGTGTTAAGGTGACACAAAGCCAGCCAGCATACCTGCTCTACTGCACCTTATTTCTTTGAGTTAGGGGTTTCTTGCTGAACCTGGAGCTGAGCTGGAGGCCAGCCATTCCTGTGAGCCTCCCATCTCCACCCCACATGATGCTAGGTTATGGGTGTGTGCCGTCTGGCAGCCATAGCAAAAATATCCTCCTTTCCTCCATGATGTTGATGGAGACACAGCAACCAGTCGCAGGGCAGTAGATGTCAGAAGCTGGTGATGCACGGTGGGTATGTGTTGGGCTTTCAGGCCAGCATGCCCAGTTATGAGTGAAAACCAAGAGAGATCAACATGTTCTCAGCCAATCACCTCCCTTGTCTGTAAGATGAGAGGGCAGGACCCGCTTCTAAAGACAGGAGTGTTCTTTAAAGGAAGACAGATGTACAAACTGCCTTTAGCAGTGTGTGTGACTCATGACTATAGTCCCAGCACTTGGAGAGGGGAAGCAGGAGGACGGCTTTGAGTTTGAGGCTAGCCTGGACTACATAGTGAGTTTCAGAACAGACTAGACTACAAAGAGAAACAAACAAACAAACAAGGAAACAAAGAAAGAAACAAACAAAAAAAAGAAGCAAAGAGAGCAAGAAACAAACAAACAAACAAACAAACCTCTTAATGGTGCTTTAAGTAGGATTATGACAGTGTTGACCTATGTTCCTAGCCATGCTTCGTTACGTGTGGTCAACAGGCTACACAGTGCTTACACTCTGACCACAGGCTGCACAGTGTTCACACATGACCCACAGGCTGCACAGTGTTCACACATGACCCACAGGCTACACAGTGCTCACACATGACCCATAGGCTACACAGTGCTCACACATGACCCACAGGCTACACAGTGCTCACACATGACCCACAGGCTACACAGTGTTCACACATGACCCACAGGCTACACAGTACTCACACATGACCCACAGGCTACACAGTGCTCACACATGACCCACAGGCTACACAGTGTTCACACATGACCCACAGGCTACACAGTGCTCACACATGACCCACAGGCTACACAGTGCTCACACATGACCCATAGGCTACACAGTGCTCACACATGGCCCACAGGCTACACAGTGTTCACACATGACCGACAGGCTGCACAGTGTTCACACTTGGCCCACAGGCTGCACAGTGCTCACACTCCACCCACAGGCTACACAGTGTTCACACATGACCGACAGGCTGCACAGTGTTCACACTTGGCCCACAGGCTGCACAGTGCTCACACTCCACCCACAGGCTACACAGTGCTCACACTCTGCCCACAGGCTGCACAGTGCTCACACATGGCCCATAAGCTGCACAGTGCTCACACAAGACTCTGTTATGTGGAAGACCCTGAGAGTGTGACTGCAGCTCAGCACTCACTCCCAGTTTTACCTTTTACCAGCCTCTTGAGCCCACTTTGGGCCCTGACTCTGACCTCCATCTTTTAATTAGCTGAGCAGCGCCTAGCTGGGTCTATGGCGCTGGGTATAATCTCAGAGGGCTGTGTTCTTTCTCCACAAGAACCGTAATTGCCACCTTGGCTCCCCAGCCATCTCCTTTCCTTTCTTCTTTATTTCCTATTGAGAAAGGGATTTAAACTGAGCAGTTTGGGTTGAAGTCACACGCCCGCCCGGCTCCTCTTCTCTAAATAGAAAGACATCTCCCTTGCGGGCTTGCTTCCGAAATTAAAGAGACACCCGCACCATACTTTGTTCAGTTCCTCTCTGCTTCTTCTCCCGGGGCTCCTGTCTAGGATGAGAGGAGGTGCTGGAAGGATGCACCCACGTCCTCTAGGATCAAAATCTGCCACCATCCCTCCACCTCAGCTCAGCCTGGAGTCAGGTGCCCTGAACCCTAATGTGAAACCAGCCTGCTTCTGAGCATCTGAAAAAGCAGAATCCTCGCTATCTCCCAGCAGGTCCCAGCCCTGTTTACAGCAAGGACACGAAGCTCACTCTCCCATAAGGATCAGACTTCTCGGTCTCTCGGACCACTCAAAACCCATGGATGTTCTAAGGGCTGGCGAGATGGCTCCATGGGTAAAAATGTCAGAAATGCAAGCAGGAGATCCTGGGTTTGGATCCCCAGCCCCACACAAAAGCCAGGCATAACAGCTGGGTCTGCAACGCCAGCACTGGTCACCCTGGAGACAGGCAAAAGTCAGGGCTCACTGGCCAGCCAGCCTAACTGAACTATGAGCTCCAGATTCAGTGAGAGATCCTGCTGCTAAACGTAAGACAAGGTAAAGGGGCTACAGAGATGGCTCAGCAGCTAAAGCCACTGCTGTTGCTGTAGAGGACCTGAGTTCTGTTTCCAGAACCCACATTAAGAAGGCTTACATTCAGGCCGGGCGGTGGTGGCGTACACCTTTAATCCCAGCACTTGGGAGGCAGAGGCAGGCGGATTTCTGAGTTTGAGGCCAGCCTGGTCTACAGAGTGAGTTCCAGGACAGCCAGGGCTACACAGAGAAACCCTGTCTCGGAAAACCTCGTCTCTAACTGGAGGATCCAATGTCTGAATTGCACAGGTAACCTCACTTACACGCACACACGAACATGCACACAATGTACATGTAATTCTAAAATACATGTCATTCTAAATGATAGTACAAAATAAATCTTAAAATGAAAATAAGGTAGAGTAATAGAGGATAGTCAAAGCCAACCTCTGGCCAAGCGCATCTGCACATGAGTGCACACACGTACCCTACACATGCACAGTGCACACACGTACTCCACACATACACAGTGCACACACGTACTCTACACATACACAGTGCACACACGTACCCTACACATACACAGTGCACACACGTACCCTACACATGCACAGTGCACACACGTACCCGACACATACACAGTGCACACACGTACTCCACACATACACAGTGCACACATGTACCCGACACATACACAGTGCACACACGTACCCTACACATGCACAGTGCACACACGTACCCTACACATACACAGTGCACACACGTGCTCCACACATACACAGTGCACACACGTGCTCCACACATACACAGTGCACACACGTACCCGACACATACACAGTGCACACACGTACCCGACACATACACAGTGCACACACGTACTCCACACATACACAGTGCACACACGTACCCAACACATACACAGTGCACACACGTACTCCACACATACACAGTGCACACACGTACCCTACACATACACAGTGCACACACGTACCCTACACATACACAGTGCACACACGTACTCTACACATACACAGTGCACACACATACCCTACACATACACAGTGCACACACATACCCTACACATACACAGTGCACACACGTACCCAACACATACACAGTGCACACACGTACCCTACACATATACAGTGCACACACGTACCCTACACATACACAGTACACACACGTGCTCCACACATACACAGTGCACACACGTACTCCACACATACACAGTGCACACACGTACTCCACACATACACAGTGCACACACGTACTCCACACATACACAGTGCACACACGTACCCTACACATATACAGTGCACACACGTACCCTACACATACACAGTACACACACGTGCTCCACATATACACAGTGCACACACATACCCTACACATACACAGTGCACACACGTACCCTACACATACACAGTGCACACACGTACCCTACACATACACAGTGCACACACGTACCCTACACATACACAGTGCACACATGTACCCTACACATAGACCAGCAGCCCACAACCTACAAGTTCACACAAGTACCCGACACATACACAGTGCACACACGTACTCGACACATACACCAGCAGTTCTCAACCTGTAGGTCGTGACCCCTTTGGGGAGAGTCAAATAACCCTTTCACGGGGTCACCTAACAGCCATCGGCAAACACTATACTTATGTTACAATTCATAACAGTAGCAAAGTTACTGAAGTAACAAAGGAATAATTTTATGGCTGGGGTCTCCACAACACGAGGAGCCATGTTGAAAGGTTGAGAATCACTGCCTTATAATACCTTTCAAAAGAGACTTGCAGCCCTCAGCTCCACACACATGAGGACACTGTCAAGCATAGAATGGACAGAGGAAAACCCCTCAGACTATGTACAGAATGCTGTGGCCACAGAGCCTCCTGAACTCAGCTGCTGAGGCACCTGTAAGGAATGCTGATGTCAGAGTAGAACACCACCCGTCAGCTTCAGCTGCTGTTCTCTCTCAGGGTCTCCACTTGGGAGTCAGTGAATATCGGTGGTACATGGTACAGAGCACCCAGGCTTCCCAGGGCACACAGCGCTTCTCCTTCTAAACACAAAGACCCAAGTATGAACCCTGGTAGGTTCGATGACAGAAAATGGCCTCAAACATCCTAAGTCATTGTTACGATCCTTGCTGGGTTTGCCCTGAACCAAGTCAGACCCTGAGCCCAGGGATAAATAGTACTTAGGGATGGTGTAAATCTTTAGGGGTCCCTAACCACAAAAATCCAAAAATCCTCTTAAGTGTTTGTAGCAGGGCAAATGCACTTCTTACCCCTGATCCTTCACACACACACACACACACACACACACACACACACACACACACATATGCACACACATGCACACACACATGCACATATGCACACACACACACACATACACACACACAGAGAGACCCAATCTTTCCCTTCCCCCTTCCTCCTCCTTCCCTCTCCCTGCTTCCCCTACCACCACCACCTCAAGAGGATGCCTGGACAGATGAGGAAAGACAGCACAGACATCTTCTCCTAGATGTTTGCTCGGGGTGATAAATATCTACGGTTTTTATTGCGAATGAGCCCTTTCTTTTCCATTATTTTTTTTTTTCTAAGCAGTTACTGTTGGACATAGGAAAGCTATTGATTTTTTTCACATTTATTTTGTAGCTGGCTGCCTTACTGAACTCTCATTATTTCTAATAGTTTTTCAGTTTGAATCTCCCAAAGGGAGGGGGCATTTAAGCAGCACGACAAGCTTAACGAAATTACACAAAATCTGCCGTCGCTACTGTCAGTGCTCTGCGGAAGTGTGGAAAGTTGGGACAAGAACACACGTGTTATACACGTGAACCCTGTTTCTATCCACCCCGGCATCTCAGCATCCTGCTTGCTCACTGCACCCCTGGATATGTCTTCCCACTGAAGCCCTGAGATGGTTTCCCACTGCACCCCTGGAGATGGCTTCTCTCCAATATAGTAAAGACAGCTCTGGAACCCAGACTCAGAGGAGTCCCCTGGGGGTGGGGAGGTTGCAGCTGATAGTTCTAATGTCTAGTCTTGTTGGATGGCAGAGTGTCCATTTGGGAAAAGCCCAGAGCAGGAGCCTTCTAAACCTGACTCTGCCTGTCCCTCTGGCTTCCCCTTTTACTATTTTAATTACCCTAATCTAGAAGCTACAGGTGACCCCCCCCCCAGATGAGCAGTTCTCAATCTGTGAGTCATGATTCCTTTGGGAGGTTAAAGGACCCTTTCACAGGGGTCATTACAGTAGCAAGATTACAGTTACAAAGTAGCATCCTGAGGGCTACTCTGCAAACATCCCTCCAGCCTGAGCAGCTACAGAGGTCTGCCAGCCTGCCCTCAACTGTGTTCAGAGGAGCGTCTTTCCAGTGGAGGGCATCGGTAACTGCAGAGGCTCCCGGCTGGTCAGAGGCTGAGCAGAAGTGACTGTAACTGCTCCGCCCTAAGTGGTACATGTTTATAAACCCAAATGCAAAGGTTCAGAGAACATCACAGAAGAGCGAGAGGATGGAGAGAGAGACAAAAATGCTGCCTTCAACATGACATGTGTTCATGAGCTCACTGTAGCTATGGCGCAACCAAAACTCCAGCATTAACAGAGGAGGAGCTTATGAGAATGTACCCCTGGGGGGGAGGCTATTGGTGGGTGACAGCTCCCCAGGAAAGAGAAGCATTCCTGCCGGGCAGTGGTGGTGCACGCCTTTAATCCCAGCACTTGGGAGGCAGAGGCAGGCGGATTTCTGAGTTCAAGGCCAGCCTGGTCTACAGAGTGAGTTCCAGGACAGCCCGGGCTATACAGAGAAACCCTGTCTCGAAAAACCAAAAAAAGAGAGAGAGAGAGAGAGACAGAGAGAGAGAGAGAGAGAGAGAGAGAGAGAGAGAGAGAGACAGAGAGAGACAGAGAGAGACAGAGAAGCATTCTTTGATAGGTTTCCCATGTTGTAGTAGACAGCCCCCCATCCTTACACAAGTCTAGTCCTTTCCTCAGATGACTTCCAAGAGCAGAACATTCTCACACATGTGTGTCACTCTCTGAGTACCTTGAGCCTTGGCATTCTCAGCTGCACACTTTGCTACTGACTCAGAGTTCAAGGCTCTGCCCAGACATCTCTGTGACAGTTACAGTTGACTGTCAACTCGATTGCCCAGGACAGTGGTTCTCAACCTTCCTATCACTGAGACCCTTTAATACAGTCCCTCATGTTGTGTTGATTCACCCCAACTATAAAAATATCTCATTGGTACTTCGTAACTGTAATCTTTCTACTGTTATGACCTCTGTGAAAGGGTCATTTGACTCCCCAAAGGGGTCATGACTCACAGATTGAAAACTGCTGATTAGAGGATCACCTGTAGTTTCTAGATTACGGTAATTGAGGTAGTAAGACCCACTCTAAATATGGACACCACATTTTGTGGACTGGATGAAGTCCTGTACTGGATACAAGGGAGAAAGTGAGCTGAGCAGCAGTGTCCATCTCTGCTTCCCGACACAGGTGCACTGTGACAGCCACCTCTGTCCTGACATCCTGGTAAACTGTGTCCCTTCCCCCCATAAGCTCCTTCTTCTCAGGTGTTTTGTCACAGCAACTAGAAAAGGAGACAATGTGTCTTCTGACCCCATGTGCAGGTGTGTGCCACCGCCCCCTGCTTTCACCCTCTGTACCTGCTTCTCCTTAGGGGGACAACCTTTGGGCTTCTACAGCAGCTCCCACACCTGTGGAGACAGGAAATGTGTTCCTTCAAGACCACTCTTGGGGCTGGAGAGATGGCTCAGTGGTTAAGAGCACTGACTGCTCTTCCAGAGGCCCTGAGTTCAATTCCCAGCAACCACATGATGGTTCACAACCATATATATATATATATATGAAATATTTCTAAGAAGACCACTCTTAGTCACACATGGCACATCATTATACTGGAAACAGGCCTCTGCTAGAGCACAAGGCAAATCATAGTCAGCTGATGTGGACAGTCTGAAGCAGCCCCATGTCCCTACATGGGCAATTAAAACAAACTACATCCGGGCGATGGTGGCGCACACGCACTTGGGAGGCAGAGGCAGGCAGATTCCTGAATTCGAGGCCAGCCTGGTCTACAGAGTGAGTTCCAGGACAGCCAGGGCTACACAGAGAAACCCTGTCTCGAAAAACAAAAAACAAAAAAACAAAAACAAAAAAAAAAAACCCGAAAAGTACATTATTATAATATTTCTGCATTTTTTCAAAGAAATTAAATTTCCAGAATTTTCAAAATTGCCACTATGTTCCCTCATTCTGTTTTAAGCCATGAATTGTGCTGTGTGTGTTGGGAAAATATAAACAGACATTTTCAATGAAATAAGATCTTTTCAGGTCAGTGGCCAAGGCTTTTCAGGAGACCTTCCCTGATCTTTCTGCTGAAGCAGCTTTGTCTTTAACGTAGGGAAACAATAGCAGCTGAGCAACCCCACCACCTGTGTTAAATTGCATCTCTCTTTTTGCATAGGCCATAACTTTAATTTCTCCTTTGAAATCTTCACCTATAATTCCTGGATACACAATGAATCCCTATGAAGTCAATCTTCTCACTCCTTCCCACGATCATCCCTACTCTCCCTGAAGGAAAGGACTACAAACTCCAGTAGTTATTTTATAGCATTGAGTTTTTGGGGACAGGGTAAGATGTTTATTTGTGGCCAAGTCTAGAGCAGCTGTCTGCAGTGGTGGGCACTACATCTCCAATACCTAACTTAGGCCTCCTTGTTATTTCCTGGCTAGCAAGAGGCAAATGGCTCCTAACTTTTGATGTGGGGCCCCCGAGCTAGGCCCCACTGCATTCCTGACCCCAGTGGTGGCCTTTGCTGTGTCATATACACATCTCAGGAAGCTTAAGCATTCTTTGAGATTTAGAAAAACCATTGCCCCTAGAAATGGTTTGTTCACTCTTTTGGTGCAAAGTACAGTATTTCTTGAAGTTCTTGCACCAGAAAATTTGAGATGCGAGGCTTTTGGTTTGGTCACGGCCTCTTTACAAATGACTATTTCTTACAATTGAAGCACCAGACATTTTGATATCTGAGACCTCTAACCATAGCTTGATCTATTATATTCACATGTGTAGTGGCTTAAATAGGTTAGGCCCCCACAGACTAATGAGCTTGAATGCTTGGACCACAGGGAAGTGACACTATTAAGAGGTATGGCCTTGTTGGAGGAAGTATGTCACTGTGGGGTGGACTTTGAGGTCCTATGCTCAAGCTTTGCCTAGTGCAAAAGAGGGAGTCTCTTTCCTGGCTGCCTTGAGATCAAGATACAGAACTCTCAGCTCCTTGTCTAGCACCATGTCTGCCTGGACACTGCCATGCTTCCTGCCATGATGATAATGGACTGAACCTCTGAAACTGTAAGCCAGCCCCAATTAAATGTTTGCCTTTATAAGAGTTCTCTTGGTCATGGTGTCTGTTCACAGCAGTAAAACTCTAACTAAAATAGCATGGTAACACACTAGAACCAATATTGGTCATATCCACTTGTCCATAGGTACTGCTCCCACTTTTTTTTTCTTTTTGTTTTTTTGAGACAGTGTTTCTCTGTGTAGCCCTGGCCATCCTGAAACTCACTCTGTAGACCAGGCTGGCCTCAAACTCGGAAATCCGCCTGCCTCTGCCTCCCAAGTGCTGGGATTAAAGGTGTGTGCCACCACTGGCCAGCTTGCTGCACCTACTTTTAATGATCTTATAACTTTTTTACATTCCGTATTTGTATTTTCATATCTCAAGGTCTCTATTAACACCTTTCTTGCACCAGGGCCTGATATGGGTTTTGTTCGCAGTTGAGACGAATCTTTGTAAAAAGATCAGTGAAGTTATCTTCAGAGCCTTAAGTAATAGGGCTCTGTTGGGAGCCGACTTTTAGCAGAAAGTGGCTAGAAAGCAGCTATCCACATGCTAGCCACGCCTCCAAGGCTTACGTCATATCACGCGCCTACAAGGGCGTGGCAAAAGGGTATACATACCCCAGATTTCCCTTCAATAAAAGAAGACTAGAGACTTGATCAGAACCTCTGTCTTGTCTCCATTCCTTGCATCTTTTCTCCTTATCCTCTCTCTCTCTCCCTCTAGACCCTGACCGGAGCAGAGCAGGCTGCAACATAGTAACTATTCAGGCTTGTTAAGTCTTTTGTCTCAAGCCAGGTAGAGTGGAGCTGGTTGCAACATTTTTGGCGCTCAACGAGAGGGAGAACGTTAGGACGTTAGGAACTAAGGATCTGCTGATTGCCGCAGGAATATAATGAAAATGGGGCAAGAAATAAGTCAGCCTGAACTTAACTCTCTGTTTTTGTTTTGTTGTTTGCTGCTCACATGTGTTAATTGCCTGCTTTTGTTTCGCTGTTTAAATGCTGTCTTTCAGGTTCAAAATAAAAAGAAACATATATATCTGAAATTAGAATCCAAAAAACAACCAAAGGTTGATGACAATTTGTCAGAGCCAGATTGTGCCAACCTAGAGGAAGAGGCAGTTAAATATTATGACTCTGAAAGGCCCTCTCCCAGTACACCTCCACTTCCAGAGGCTCCCATTGTGGAGACAGTGGTTGTAGATCCCAGAAAAGAGTTACAGGATAAAATTTCTATTCTTAAACAACAAATAGAGTTAGAAAAAGAGTATCAGGACTTAATTAATCAGCTACAAAAATTAAGGACAGGGAAGAGGTCTCGAGAGGCCAACTACGAAAATTCCCCGGATTTTCACGTTCCTCAACCCGGTGTCCAAAGGCAGTCCCTATCCTCTAGCTTTAGTTCAGCTACAGATCAGCCAGAGGAGGGAGACGCTAAGGCTTTCCCTGTATCAGAGACCAGAGACACTCAAGGGGTTGCTTGAAGACATCACACAAGGTTTAATTTTCAAATTATTAAAGAATTTAAAAATGCCGTATCTCAATACAGTGCCACTGCTCCCTTTACTCTTACAATTTTAGAGTTTGTGGCAGAGGAGTGGCTGACTGCTAGTGATTGGAATACGTTAGTGAGAGCAGTTCTTAGTGGTGGAGACTATCTTATTTGGAAATCAGAGTATCATGAGAATTGTAAAGAGACAACTAGTAGAAACATTCAGGCAGGCAATGGTTGGTCCTTTGATGCCTTAGTAGGAGAAGGGCAATTTGCTTCTAGTGATAACCAGATGCAATATGATCCAGGTTTATATGCTCAAATTCAAAATGCAGCCATGAAGGCTTGGCATAAACTCCCGGTAAAGGGAGACCCTGGTGCATCTTTAACAACAGTCAGGCAAGGGCCTGATGAACAATTTTCTGACTTTGTTCATCGATTAATGACAATAGTAGGAAGGATTTTTGGTAATTCAGAGGCAGGTGTAGATTATGTGAAACAACTTGCATATGAAAATGCCAATTCTACCTGCCAAGCGGCCATTAGACCCTACAGGAAAAAGAACATATCTTACAGGGTATATCAGACTCTGTTCTGACATAGGTCCCTCCTACCAACAGGGCTTAGCTATGGCGGCTGCTATGCAACGACAATCAGTAAGAAAATTTTTGGCAAGTAGAGACAGAAAGGCATGTTTTAAATGTGGCAAGCCTAGACACTTTGCAAGAGATTGCGAGGCAGAAAATGAGTTAACCCAGAGACAGCCCAGAAAACAGCCTGGGCTCTGCCCACTTTGCAAACGTGGAAGGCATTGGGCTAGTGAATGTAGGTCCAAAAGAGACACACAAGGAAACACCCTTTCCCATAATCAGGGAAACTGGAACAGGGGCCAGCTCCAGGCCCCGAACCAACACAAGCCAAAACAGGCTTATGGAGCAGTCAGTGTCATACCAGCAAACACCAATCCCTTTCTGAACTTAGTTGAGCAACACCAGGAAGCGCAGGACTGGACCTCAGTTCTGCCACCCACACAGTATTAACCCCAGAAATGGACCTCAGGCCTTACCCACTGAAGTGTTTGGACCACTCCATCCAAATGTGTTTGGCTTGATAGTGGGAAGAAGCAGTGCTACTATGCAGGGACTAAAAATTTTTTTGCTGGAGTTATAGACAATGATTATCAAGGTGAGAGTAAGGTAATGGCCCAGGCAATTCAAAATATAGTCACTATTCCTACAGGAAGGAGGATAGCTCAACTATTGTTACTTCCATTGTACCCTACTAATCACAAATATAAGAATCCTAAAAGAGGGGATCAAGGCTTTGGTTCCTCTCATGCATACTGGGTATAGCCTATAGTTAAACAAAAACCTATGATGACAATTTGGCTTGATGGAAAGGCATTTCAAGGCTTGGTTGACACCAGAGCTGATGTGACTATCCTAAAACAAAGTGATTGGCCTGCTACTTGGCCTCTTACCCCAACCTTAACCAATTTAAGGGGTATTGGCCAAAGTCAAAACCCACAACAAAGCTCTAAGGTGCTGATGTGGAAGGATAAAGAAGGAAATACAGGAAATATACAACCCTATGTCATCTCAGGCCTTCCCATTAATCTCTGGGGCCGAGATCTGTTATCCCAGTTGGGATTGATTATGTGCAGCCTTAATGAAGTAATCACAGCTCAAATGATAAACTCTGGATTTTCCCCAGGAAAAGGATTAGGAAAAAGTGAAGATGGGATCACTCATCCTATTGAGGTTTATGGTAAAACTGGAAGAAGAGGCTTGGGATGGGGGCTACTGATTCAGCTGCACCCCTAGGGCGTTGTGCGGATCCCATCACCTGGAAGGGGGACTTGCCCATCTGGGTGGATCAGTGGTCCCTAACCACTGAAAAATTACAAGCTGCTCAGTTGCTAGTGAGAAATCAATTTGAAAAAATTTAAAAAGGGGAATGTACCCTACTAAGGAATCCCCCAGAAAATTTAAATTGTCTAACTTTGGATTCTGAAGGAAAATCTGCTGCAGATAGATTCTGGCATCCTGATACCAAAAAGAATTTTGCAACAGTCCTCTGGAAAGACCCACTAACTGGAACCTGGAGTGGGCCAGATCCAGTGCTTATCTGGGGAAGAGGTTCTGTTTGCATATATTCCCAAACTGCAGATGCTGCACGTTGGCTGCCAGAGAGACTGGTTAAACAAATAGACAACAATAACAAATCCAGGGAGGAGAAACCTCCTGAGAAGTGTATTTTTTCTTTGCAGGAAATATGAAGGAAACATGAAGATGCTTCACAATTGCCTTCAAACTGGAACAGATCATCCAGCAAACCTGACTTGGGAAGTTCTCAATGCTGAAGGAGACATCATCACCTGAATCTCCAGGGTGGCTCTATTGGACTCTTGATTCTCTGACTTATGATTTATTTGGGTACATTGTTTAAACCCACTACCATAGTTGTTATAGTTGTTTTGGGGGGTTGAGATTGACTGAGCAAGGACAGGGAATTTCCTTACTTGTTTTGTTAAGATCAAAGCTATGATCAGTTCTGTATTTCTGTGTGTTGCCTTTAAAAAGAGTGTTGCTGTTAAACTGACTATTTAGGCATTAAGTCTCTTGTCTCTCAGGTTTATGCTGTTCAACAGACTGATGGCTTTTGTATGGCAACAGATAGATGCTATTCAAATGAAACCCATACAGGTCCATTATTACAGGCTGGAAGTAGGCAACTCTGAAACCTCTGTCATCAAGACTGACGAAGATTAACCCCTAACTTACGCACTAAGCCAGATAGTCAATGACGGGTAAGAGAACATATCGAGACCCTTGCCCCTAAAAGAAGGGAGGCCTCACCATCCTAAGACAGGAGCTCAACTAATGGCTATTGAGTATCCAAGGACGGGAAAGGGAGGCTGGGGTCCTTTGTTCCAACCTAAAACAGGCACGGTTTCCGTAAGTTTTCTCAGCCTTCCCTTTTGAAAAAATAATTAAAAAGAGGGACCTGTTGGGAGCCGACCTTTAGCAGAAAGCAGCTAGAAAGCAGCTATCCACATGCTATCTACGCCTCCAAGGCTTATGTCATTTCCACACGCCTACAAGGAGTGTGGCAAAAGTGTATAAATACCCCAGATTTCCCTTCAATAAAAGAAGACTAGAGACTTGATCAGAACCTCTGTCTTGTCTCCATTCCTTGCGTCTTTTCTCCTTATCCTCTCTCTCTCTCTCTCTCTCTCTCTCTCTCTCTCTCTCTCTCTCTCTCTCTCTCCACCCTGACCGGAAGACCAGAGTGGCAGTTTGAAGCCAGGCAGAGCAGAGCAGGCTGCAACATAGTAACTATTCAGGCTTGTTAAGTCTTTTGTCTCAAGTCAGGTAGAGCAGAGCCGGTTGCAACAGGGCTCTTTATAAACAAGGTAGACTTTTTCTCAGACTCCTCAACTTTGTCCCAAGCTTAAAGCCACTAAGTGACATTATTCTATAGCAGTGTCATCAAACTGAAGTCTGTTTGTGTAACTCATGACATTGCTCTAGAGCAGTATCATCAAACTGAAGTCTGTTTGTGTAACTCAGAGTGCTACCCATCACCAAGTAACTGGTCTTTTACTGCATCCATTCCCCTCTATTTCACTGTTCAGTGTTCATGGTTTCTTCCCTCCACTGTAATTCTGGACCAGTGTCTCATACAGCTGTAACCAACCCCTTCCAGTCTTGAGGAATAACTCTACTTTGTGTAGCCCAGTTATTTAGAATTGGTTTCACATAAGGAGAATGCACCCCATATGAAATCATGGCCTCTTAGATTTACCATTGCTATAGGACACCATCCTATCTTGTCATAACCTTGTTCCACACCATCAGCAGGCAAATGATATATTACTACAGGAAAGCTGATGGTGATCTAGTAACCCTGGGCTCCCCCTCCTCCCACTCTGGCCTCTGATGCTGTGATTGGTTTGAGATTAACCCTTTCTTTTGAAACAGACTGTTTCATCAGATTGTCCTGCTTTTTCAGCTTTTCTCTGTCTGACCTGGCCACCCTCTGCCAGTTTCTTTCCCTCTTTCCTCCTGTGGGAAACGCCCGCTTTCAGTCACCAGGACTAGGTCTTATTTTTTTTTCTTCTCCCTCCCCCCACCCATCCTGTAGCTCCTCACCTTCCCAGCACTTCCACCTCCACCCACAACCTCTCCAGTTACCTTCTAACTCTGCAACCCATTCAGAAATGACAGAGTAGTGTGACCTGCACCTTCTTTCTCCCCTTCAGCCATTTTGTTTATTTGTTTGTTTCTCAGATTCTCTACTTTCATTTGCAACTTTCCTAACTGCTCAAACATTCTCCCAACTTTTTTTAATCAGAATATATGAATAAAAAAAAAAAAAAAAAAACCAGAAAATCCCCTTTGGGAGCAAAGCAAGAGCTATGCCAGCAGTATCACCTGCAATCCTTTTTTTTTTTTTTTTTTTTTTTTTTTGCTGGTGTCTTGAAAAAAAAAAATCCAGGCTTTCATCCTTTGCCATTTTCTCTACAGTGTTTGAAATCAGACCTCCCATTTTTATCCTTAACTTTTGAGCCCCACATTGAGATGCTACTTGTAGCTGGCAAAACCATGCCTCTGCTAGAGCACGAGGCAAATCATAGTCAGCTGCTGCAGACATTGGAAGCAGCCCCACATCCTTACACCTGGGATTAAAACAAAAACACATTATTATAATATTTCTACATTTTCAAAGAAATCAAAATTTCAGATTTTCAAAAATAATCACATCTCATCCTCCTTTGAGCTACAGCACTGCAGCCCCTCTGAAGAGTCAGGGTGAAGCCTGCAGAACTGTGGCCCAGCCCCCCTTTCCCAACACCCCCATCAATGTCCTAGGGGGCAGCTCCTCAGATCCACATTTACACAAAGATCTCTGATGGCCTGGGGAGATAGCTCAGCAAGCTCATAAGTGCAATCCCCAGAATACAAAACAAACAAACAAACCATAACAACAAAAAAGAAAAACAGGAAAAGAAAACAGAAAAGCAGGCATGATGGTGCTTGAGTCTATCTCTGTGCTGGGCTCCATGGCCCATCGAATGACCCTGTCTTAGATAAACAAGGTAGACTATTCATTCTGAGGAATGACGCTTGGGTTTGTCCTCTGATCATACACACACAGAGAGACACACATGCACACACACATGCACGTACACATGCACACATACATGCACACATGCACACACATACACATATGCACAGACATACATACATTGAGAGATAGAAAGAGTGAGAGAGGAGAGAAGAGAGAGAGAAAGAGGGAGGATTTGCTCTACTGTCATCCTTTCCACATGTGTCAGGGAACAACTGGAAAGTCTCTGGGAAGAAGATACAGATGATATTACAGACTGAGCTACATCTCACCAATTCCACATGCTGGCTTACTCTATTGAGACAGGGCCCATTGGTGGAGGGGGAGGTAATTAAAGCTAAATAAACCAGAAGGGAGGGGCATGATTGAGGGTGTTAGTGTCCCATAGAAAGGAATATTGACAACTTATGTTTCTCTTTCCTCAGCCACAAAGAAGGGGTTACAAGAGGGCTCAAGAAAATGGTAGTCAATCTATAAACTAAAAGAAGCTTCAGAATGGGGTGAACCTGTCCTGTTTGGAACTCAAAAGTTCCAGCTTCCAAAACAGTGGAAAAACAAGCTTCCCTCCAGCCACACTGAGTCCTGTGCCTGCTCACGGGCTAGCATCCTAGAATGGCCTCCTTTGCATCGATGAAAGCTAGTTACCAGGATTTTGTTTCAGAAAACACAATATCTGGCTCTGGGGAAAACTCTGTCTTACTCCACTGGAAACAAGATGAAGCCATAGCCCAGAGGCAGGAAGATCAGGAGTTCACGATCCTCCTCAGCTACATAGGGAGTTCAAGGCCAGCCTTAGCTACATAAAACTATGTCTCAAACACGGCCAGCAAGATGGCTCAGCAGGTAAAGGAGCCTGCTGCCAAGGCTGTTTGACCCCTAAAAGCCTCTCCTATTAACTGACCTTTGAACTCTACAGATACACTGTGGCAAACACATATCCATCTATAAATAATGAATAAATAAATAAATGTAATTTTTTTAAAGATTTATTTATTTTATGTATGTAAGTACACTGTTGCTATCTTCAGACACACCAGAAGAGGGCATCTGATCATTGCAGATGGTTGTGAGTCACCATGTGGTTGCTGGGAATTGAACTCAGGACCTCTGGAAGAGCAGTCAGTGCTCTTAACCGATGAGCCATCTCTCCAGCCCTAAATGTAATTAAAAAAAAAAAAAAAAAAAAAAAAAAAAAAAAAGCCTTTTGGGACCAGGAGTCTTCTGACCCTGGCTACAGATCCTCTATCAGAAAGGAGTTCGGCAGACCTCAGATCCACTTGCAAGCACAAAGGCAAGAACAAGCATACAGGATAGGAGGGACTTGCCCAGTGTCTTCTGGGAACTGCAGCTGGAGACCACACTCTGCTCCACTGTCTAGAACTGAAGCCCAAACGGGGAGGAGCAGGGCTGGAACCCAAGGGCTACAATAAAGACTTTGAAAAGAGTAAAGTACTAACCCAGGATGTTGAGGAAGGACAAAAGACAGGGGAAAGTGAGGCAGAGTTGAGACAGCCGCCTGCACTCCCACCTGAGGACCAGATCATTCTAAAGACCTGGCTGTTTTCAGACAAAGCAGAAATGGGGGGGGGGGGGG
Organism: Arvicanthis niloticus; assembly: GCF_011762505.2. Lineage (NCBI taxonomy): Eukaryota > Metazoa > Chordata > Mammalia > Rodentia > Muridae > Arvicanthis > Arvicanthis niloticus. The sequence goes on along the minus strand of NC_047678.1, from coordinate 40,859,703 downwards.
AGTGGGGGATGGGGAATGGGGGATGGGGAATGGGGGAGGAACCATCAGTGCTGAGCTCCGGGGCATCGGTGGGGGGGGGGGGGGAAGAGGGGGACTCCTCCCGCCCATCACACCAGCTATGAAGCTCACCTGCACAGGTGGGACTCTTCTTCGTGTCCACACAGGCCTTTGCCTTGGGTAGGAAGCTCCGTGTCTGTTTTGGGCCACCAGCTGCCCAAAGTAGTGGTTTTCCATTCATGGGCAGGCTAGAGCTTCCAGCCTGACCTCGGGAAAGGAGAAAGGAGATTGTTAACCTCACCACCGTACACACACACACACACACACACACACACACACACACACACACACACACACCTCTCTGCGGCCACAGGCCACTAGAGTCAGAGCGTGTCACTTCCCACAGACGCAGTGAATGTGAGCAGCTAGTACAGGTGGGGACCCTCCTCAAGGCTTCCCTCGCAGCCCCAGCTTTCCTTCCCTCAGAAGCCTAGGGCCACCTCGCAATACAATCTTCACCTTTCAAAGAAAGATAGTTAAAGACATGGGAAGAGCGAGGGACAAGGGGCCGCTCGGGCTTTGGCAGACTGATTTCTTTTCGTGGGGGCGGGAAGGGGTGGTCTTCTGTTTCACTACCCAGAAATACCAGCAACTGAAAACTGGGTTTGGATTTTAGATTTTTCTCATTTCAGATCAACAAGATTATGTGTTTACAGTCATCTCGAGTCAAATCAAATCTAAACATTGAGAGTTATTGTAGATTCATGGGGTGAAGAAGTGGAGGGGGGAGCTTTGAGTCACATGACTTTTATGCGGCAGAAACTTAATGAGAAACACACCACATTCCCAGAACCCTCTTTCTAGTCTGGGCTCCCGCAGAGATAAAAGGTCACAAGAAGAGAAGGAGGGAGCCGGCAGGAGCCTGTGGAGCCGGGAGGCGCTGTTTGACTGGAAAGTAGGCCCAAATTTCATCCGAGCTGCTATCGGCCGACAGTCTAACTGATTATTTTCTTTGAATGCCAGATGTGAAGAGCCTTCATAAAGGAACCTCAAACATCATCCATTTAAAAACAAATCGACCCAAGCAGTATGCATTGTGGCACAAAAGGGAACTTTGCAATTCCAGACTGTAGGGAAAGCCGAGCAGCCCAGGGGTGGGGTGGGGAGGCCTGGCTGAGACTGTGCATCCCACTGCTGCCCCCTGCAGGCTGCAAGCCACAGAGCAACAGAGGGAAACGGGCGGCTCGCCCTGGGTCAGCAGATGCAGACAGGGCCTCTCAGGATGGCTGCAGAGTTCTGGGCTGGGCATCTCAGAAGGCAGAGAGGTGGGCGTCTGCACACGCACGGCCTCATATGATCGCTAACTCTGTAAGGTGGAGACCTCAAACGCTTTCACAGAGGAGAAACTGCACAGGTCTGTGAACTGAGGGTCATTCTGAAGCTGGCTTATCCAGCCCTCCTCCACACATCAGTGTCTCTTACGTGGGCCTCTGTCCAAGGATCCCCATCTCAAAGTTCCTGTATCCAGGCTAAGGCCAACGCACCCAGGAGGATCTGACCTGATGCTCATGCAACGTAGACTGAGGAGACTAACCCCACCCCTCCCACACACACTGTACTTCTGGAGACAGGTTTCATCCTTAACACATCTTAAACTGCCAAAAACTCAAAAACTCAAAAAGACTTGCAGAGCTAAGAACATCAGAGCCACCTCTGATCCCAACGTCCTGCTGATCTGTATTCGTACTCACGCATGCACACACGCACACGCTGCCCTGCTGTTCATGTCTGCACTGTGGCATGTATACACTGTGGCAGTATGAATCCTGGGTGCACTACAAATCACTATCAGTCACTGGGGGCCAGTGACCTCTAGGTCTGGGCCCTGTCAAGGCCCTTCCAAGTGAAGTCAGTGTGAAGCCCGCGGCAGCCAGGCCCCCCGCTCTGCTCTGCGCTCTCAGGTCCTGCTTCCGGAGACACTTCGAATGCGGTTGGTTTAAGAATTATCATGCCCCTGAGTATTTCTTCCTTTGCTAAGACCCCCTAAGGAGCCCACTCATCTCCCATCAGAACTCCTGGTCCAGTGAACTGGGGGTCAGCCTGCTCTCTCCCACCTCAAGGCCTTTGCCCCAGGTTCCCCCACCATCTGTGTTTCCTCTATGGCTGCCTGACCTGTCAGTCAAATTCTTCTCCACACAATGTTCCTCCTTTCCCCTATGCCCCACCCCTGCATTCCTCCAGCGCCCACTGACCTCATCACTGCACCGCTGGCCACCTTCCTGTCCTCAGTGCTCCCGGAAAGCCTTCAGCAAATATTTGGTCACTGTTCCGCTAATGACTTCGCATGTACAAATAATGCCCAGTGGTCAGGGACTGTTCTTGAGACCCCGTCTGTGTGACTGTTTGCTTTGGGATTGTCCCAGATGTTTCCTTCAGTAACACGCCTTCCTCGGGGCTAGCGACAGAGGCTATTTTAGCCCAGTGTTAGTTGGTCATAATGACCTGTGGCCAGTCCAGGGAGGAGGCGAGGCCAACGACTCCACAGGTTTTCCCAAGCACTAGGGAAAACCCTCCTGTTACCAGCCTGTGCTGGCATCTGAGCACCACCTAGTGGCAGGGGTTGGTCATGGCATCCACCTGTGCAGGCCCTTCCACAACCTTTTAGGATAAAATGAACACTTGAAAAACACAGCTCATCTGTGCCCTCCCCCTTACCCCCCCCCCCGGCTCCGACCCTTTGCCATATGATTTATAGAACCTTACCTGAGCAGCTCCCTTGGGTGCATCTATATATCCTGATTACACCAATCTTACTAACTGTAAACCTGGTCAGGCTGATCTGGGGTATCTCCCTTGTCCCCTTTAAAGCCGGAAGGAATCTAGGATGCATCAAAGGCAAAGTGTAAAGATATGAACACAGCTGTCCAAAGACCTGAGTTCTAATACCTCTTGCTTTGCCCAAGAATGACATGGGCTTGGGCAAGCCATAAGAGCACAGCACCTGTCCCTGCCTGTGTGTGGCACTAGGAGGAGTCTCCATCTCTGATGCTGCGTTATAGTGTACTGAATTTGCTAAGAGAGCACGTGACACTTCTCACCAAGAAGCCAGGGGAAGCCAAGAGGAAGGCAGCACGCTCAGATGCACGTGACGCTCTTCTTGCCCAGGCTTAAGCCAGAGCTCCTCTCCCTACCTTGCCGTGCCCCCCACCTCCTGAATTGAGGAGAGCTTCCCCCTCCTCGGGCAGAAGCCTCCCTCAGTCTGCCATCAAGTTGAGCAGCGATCCCCACCGCTAGATTCTTTGTTCCTGTGTGCTCTTAACGTGCCCAACACGGGTCCCGTATGCAGTGGGCAGTCAATCTCCTTTCATGTTGACTCATTCAAATACAAACTGAAGAAAGAGTCCGTCCAAAGCCAGCAAGATGGATTTCTGTTTTCTCCACAGCCCCGCCTGCCTCGGCTTAGCTGCCCTCCTGTGAAGTAGAGATGGACTCTGCTCTTATGCAGGCTTCTCTGTGTCTCTCAGGTGGACTGGCAGCTGATGGGTTGATGCCCCTTGCCTGGCAGTTCAGAGCACAGAGTGGATTCTGGTGGCTGGAGCTGGGCGATGCTAAGAAATCCCTCTGCTTCTCAGAGCCCTCATGGGAAACCCAAATGCAACAAGAGCCCCCACCCCACCCCGGCTGGGAGCGGTCCTGGTAGAGCCACCTGCCAGAACCTGACCTGTGCTCTCCTACAGTGACTGCTGCAGTTCAGCCAAGCTCTGCTTGTGTGGGAACCAGACCAGAGCTGCACAGAGAAGCTGCGAATACAAACAGCTATGCCAGGGTTTAATTATGGACTATTAACATTGCGAAATTGTGAACAGGGCAGAAAAGATGGCTCAGTGGGTAAAGGCCCTTGCTGCCAAGCCTGATGATCCGAGTTCAAACCCTGGGACCCACATAGTGAAAGGAGAGAACTCACTCCCAAAAATTATCCTCTGGCCTCTTACAAGGGCAATGCCCCCCCCCCACACACACACACACCAAACACACACACACACACTATTCTTAAATTAAAAACATAAGTAGATAAATGAAAACCGTGAACACTGTGTGAGCCATGCACTGAGCTTCTGTCATACACCCATGCCTGACTGGCATCTTCTAAATCAACACAAGACACTAAGTCTCAAGTCTTAGGTTGGGGAGGCTGGAGGACTGGCTGTCCAGATGTTGGAACTGGAGAAAGGCTGTGAGAAATTCTGAGGGGAAGTGGGCAGCCCCCCCACTGGGCTCCACCCTACGATAACTGCATTTGAATGAGCTGGGGCGGGCTGGTCCTGGGGGTTATAATTGGCTCTCGCTTTGGGATTCTGTTGATTACTTAGGAAAATGGGCTGGGGCTTATTTCGCTTTCCGATCTTGTACCACTTTAATGAAAATTTATTACCGGCAGCTTCCTGAACCGGAAAGGAAGAAATTGAAAATACACATCTGTGTATAAGTAAACAGACGTGTGGAATGAATGCATTCTTTTTTAGATGAGATGCCTGACTTCTGCTTATGAAAAATGAATAAGGGGCCTTCGGCTTCCCACATGAAAGGAAGCACCAGAGGAGACAGTGAGTACCGAAGACAGGATGTTAAGGGTGTGTTTGGGATAACCATGGGAAGTATAGAAAGCATTAAGTTTAAAATCAAAAGATCCAGGGCCAAGAGAAAGCTCAGCAGGTTAAAACCTTCGATGTGAGAATCTAAGTTCAGTTCTTAGCCCTCCCTACTCCCACCCAACTAAAAGCAAGCCGGGTGTGGTGGTGCACGCCTTTAATCCCAACTTGGGTGGCAGGGGCAAATGGATCTCTGTAAGTTCCAGGTCAGCCTGGTCTACAAAGTGAGTTCCAGGACAGTCAGAGCTACACAGAGAAATGCTGCCTCAGTGGGAATATGGGGGTCGGGAGGAATTTAAGCCAGGTATGTTAGCATACACCTATAAGCCAAGCTTCTACCTCTTTGGTGAGATAGAAGGCAGTGACTGGAGAATTGTCCAAAAGCTTGATGGACTGCTAGCTTATAGTACACAAGTCAGCAGCAGAAGCAGCTGCCTGCAACTCTATAACTCTGGCTCCAGGGATCAGATCCCTAATGCATACACACACACACACACACACACACACACACACACACACACTCACCATCAACGCCAGGAAGGCATGTCCAACCTTTTATTGCCACATGACACTATCATCTACAAAGTTCATGCTATGTTCAAGTAACAGACCATAAACCCTCCAGTTTAAAAAGAAATCCCATTTTTAAGTAAGTTTAGAGTTTTGTGTTGGGCCGAGTCCATAGCTGTGCTTGGCTCTATGCAGCCACCGTCGGACTGTGGGTTGGACACACTGCACATTACTTTACCTCTTCATGATAGCAACTGCTTCACCCCAGGGAATGATTCCTTTGACTAATGAGAGAGGGAAGAAGGGAGGAAGCGGCTCACGGGCGAGCTTCTAGGCTGATGCAAGCACACATGTTCTCTGCCTTCCCACTGTGGCCAGTAACACTCCAGGTTGTGCATCCCATGGCTGGAGTTCGATCACGGAAGCAAGTAGGAAGAACACAGGTCCTGCCCAACTCACAACACACATGTAGATGCGTAAGAAATAAACACCAGTTATTTTAATCATTACAATATGGTGGACTGTTAGTCCAGCATCAATCACCCAATCCACCTCCACTGCAAAGTCTGTAAGTGCCAATATACACTTAGAACAAGCAATCAGGATGTAGAGGGAATTTAAAAAAAGAAAAGCAAATTGATCCAGATACCAAGGCGGAGGGGGGCAGGGAGTGAGGGGGAGAATGAGCTATACATGGTTGGAGAGACAGCTCAGTGGTTAAGAGTGTTTGATCCTGAGTCCAGACTCCAGACCCCGTGAGTGACAGCTCACAACTGCCTGGGACTCCAGCTCCCAGAGATCTGACACCCCATTCTGGCCTTCTTAGGCACCTGCACACACATGCACAGAAAGCATGCACATGTGTGTGCACACCTGCACACATGATTTAATACATGAATCTTAAGAGGATGAAATCTGTGCCCTCCTATTTTATTCCCCAGCAGCTGCGTGAGTCAGCGAAGACACTGAATGACTCCCCTGCCGGCACCGCACTTCCGCTTTGTCCTCTACCCCCCCCTTTTGTATTTCACATATAATACTATGTTGACATGTTGATCATTCTGCGAATTTCCCTCAAGACAAGAATCCTGCCTTTTCATCTATATTTCTCAAATTACAAGGGTAACAAGGACACACAATTAAACCAACAAACAAGACGTAATTCTCTTGGAAGCAAAACAAAACTCTGAACAGGTTGTACAACTGGTTCAAACAGGTTTATCCCTCATTAGTCATCAAGTGAATGCAAATTAAAAAACCACAGTGAGATACAGTTCCAGCAATCAGAAAGGAAAGTCAAAAAGACTAGGAACAACATAGCTGCTCTCTGACTGGATCTGAGCCTGCTCCACAGGAGGGGGAGCCCAGGCCAGGTGTTGTGGCCTGGTCTACAGCCAGTGACTCCAGGGGTTCACAAGTCATGGAGGGGAACCGCCTGCTGTTTTACTAAACTACATGACCTTCTAAATGTTTGTTTTATACTCTAGATCACTGTTGCCTCAGCCTTGGCCAGAAGAAGCTTCTATGTGCTGTACTTAGCACTTGATCCAGAGACTCACAGCTGCCAATGTGCTGAGAGTAAGTGACTGTTGAGGGCCAGCCCTAAATGGGACTCTCTGTCAAACCCTGGAGGAGGCCGCACAGAGTGTAGGAGCTGCCTGGTGTGGTATACACAGGCCTGGGGAGGTGCAGAGGCAAATCTCTGTTTCAGGCCAGTCTTTTATACAGCAAGTTCTGGGCCAGGCAGGTTACACATGATAGCCTATCTCAACATTTTTTTTAAAAAAAAATGTTTTTTAATTGAATAAGATAAAATAAAAAGGAATGTAAGAGCTGGAGGATGAGGAGGAGGGCTGGGAGGGGGGCTGGGAGGGGGGCTGGGAGGGGGGCTGGGAGGGGGGTTGTCCTCTGGACTTGACACTGCATTCATGAACACACTACAGCTGTGGCTATCAGCCAAGAGCAAACCAAGGGGATCAGTGGACACGCCACTGGGCAGTACCAGTTAGCCTCAGTGCGCTGAGGGACATGGGAGACAAAGAGAGAGAAGATAGACAGACACAGAGACAGGCAGCAGACACAGTGAGAAAAGGTTGGAAGAAAAAGTGGGGGGGGGGAATTGGGGTGCCCAGGGGGAGTAAAGGAATGATAAAGAAAGTTAGGGGTGTATATGGCCAAGATACATTGTTTACATGTGTATAGTTATTGAAAAATAAGTAAAAGATATTCTATTTAAAAAAAAAAAAAAAAAAGACCAGAGATGCAGGCTGGTGAACCAGGGCAACCTTCACATCCCCAGAGGGAATGTGAGAATGTTCAGTCACTGAGCATGTAGAAAGGTATACTCACCATGCCATCCCACCATTCTACCCTTAGACCTGTACCCAAAAGGAATGAAATCCCATGCCTTTGTATCCATGCTGGACCACCACCAGTTCTATCACAACACACTGTACAGCTTGACTTTCCCACAATGATACTGTAACCTAGAATTGTGAGCAGAAATTAAGCCCTTTCTCCCTCAAGTTGTTTTTTTTTTTTTTTTTTTTCCTGGACACTTTATAACTGAAACGGAAACAATATTAGGACAATCTCCATCAGCACTGAGTGAGGAGGGATTCATTGAAGACATTCGTAGGGAAGAAACCTTTTCTAGACTCACGGGATGCCGTTGGGATTTGCTTTCTTTTTGGGGGGGAGGGGGGAGGTGTTTGGGTTTTGTTTGTTTGTTTGTTTTTGTTTTTGTTTTTTGTTTTCCGAGACAGGGTTTCTCTGTGTAGCCCTGGCTGTCCTGGAACTCACTCTGTAGACCAGGCTGGCCTCGAACTCAGAAATCCGCCTGCCTCTGCCTCCCAAGTGCTGGGATTAAAGGCGTGCGCCACCACCGCCCGGCGGGATTTGCTTTCTTGAAGACTTTCAGCAGAGGGTCTCAGTTTCTCTCTAGCTACTGACTAAAGGCCACCCAGTACCATGCCTTGTGGGCCTCTCCAGAGGGTGGCTTGTTTCATCATAGACTGTAAGAGTCCGTGATGTTCGCTAACAAAGCTGTAGAAACAATGTAGCACACTTGCTCTGTATACCGGATACATGCAGTACCGACAGCAGCCACAAGAGGGCAAAGAATTCACCAGGAACTAGAGTTACGAAGCTGTCATATGGGAAGTCAAACCAGGGCCTACTGGCTTCAAGAGCAGCCACTGCTTAACCACTGAGCCATCTCTCCAGCCCCCATAGAGGACTTTTAAATTGTTTGGGATTTTGGTTGTGTTCATTTGCTTTGTGTGAAAACTAATTAAGTGCAGGCATCAGACAGAACCATTCTGATGAGAAGTTTTTCACTTCTGTTGAGACAGGGATAGGTTATCACTCACAACGATACAGGGGAAATGTCAGGGGCGCAGAACGGTCAGGAAGACACTGCAGTGAAATTCGCAGCCCTTCTGAACATTATTCAAAGATAACGGCCCAGGGGGAGGACTTTGCTCAAAGATGGCTTTGGAACTTTGAGGTATGGGCCTGAGACATGGCTCAGTAGAAATCAGGGCTTGCCTTTAAGCCTGACAGCCTGAGTTCAATTCCCTGGGTCCCACAAACTGTTCTCTCATCTCCTCAGTAGTGCACATACACACATGAATAAATTAATTGTAATTTGAAAGTACAAGTCTTCCCTAATTATTACATAACCTCCTTAAATACAGAGTATGGGAAGCCCCTCAAGTTCATAGTGTCTTTTCTGTACTCCCCCCACAAATACATCATTCAAACAGCCCCAGAAAGACACTCTGAGCTCATCTTTCTGCTGCAGAAAGAGAAAGGATTTGGGGAAGGGGGTGGGGAGGCTGCCACCCAATCTATGAAAGGCCTAACTACCTCAGCCCCACCTGAAGGGCAGGATGCAAAGAAGAGAGCAGAGAGAAAGAGCTGGAGGTGGAAGAAGGCAGACTGTGGAAATGGAAGCTGGCCCTGGGAGGCACACCACACGCCCAGAGCAAGGGAACACACTGTGGCCAATTTGCATGCTGGGCTCTGTCTACACACTATTGGAAAAGAAAATTAAAACGGGAAAGAGTTACTTCATGAACAAGAAAAGACAGTTTGCGATAGTCCTGGTACCTGGGAGTGAGGCCAGTCTCTTCAGTGAGATTTAACTCCAACAGCGAGAAGGTGAAGGTGCATGAGGAGTGGATTTTCTCTCAGTGCACAACGAACAGATCTCACAGTGACGGTCATACATGTCATTGTTGTACTTGGGTGACACTTGGCCCTCCCGAGCTCCCCCTTTTCCCTTCCTAACTCCTGTCATTCATGTTCTTCCCCACAAAGAAAACCCTTCCTTCTGCTTTACACACACACACACACACATACACACACACATCCACATATGAGAAAAATATCTTTGTTTCCCTATCTATACATATAGGTAAATTGTGTGTGTGTATGTGAAAGAATTAAAAATTTTTAAACCTTCCACAGATGGAGTCAAGAGTGCAGATCAGCTTGTTCTGTGCTCTGGGTCCTAGGAAACTAGCTATCCACAAGACAAAATATATAAGATAGATTGAATAGGGTTTGAGCTGGGAGTTCAAGTTAGCATGCCTGTGCACCCTGGATACCAGGAACTTGGCTGATTATGTATAGGCTCTTAGAGAATAGCCTGTTCCTTGTACCCTGTCACAAACTGAATAATGGGCTAGGACTTTCCACAAGTGCTCTCCAATAGCCCTCCCTTACTCCCCCTGGGTTGTGGTCCCCCACCCCCCAGTTGTGGTTTTGGGCTTTAAATTCTCTCTGTCTCCAAAGCCCCGGGGTCAGACCCCACTGCCCCTGCGTGGGTCATGGGTCTTGACCTCAGTATACTGATTAAAATTTGCCTCTTGCTGATTACATCAAGTTTGGTGTCTTGCAGTTAATGGGTGGACGCGAATTCCCGAGGCTTGGGTGAGGTCCTCCATTCGTGGGGGCCTTACATATGCACATGTGTGTGTGTCTATGTGTGCGTGCATGCACATGTGTGGTATATATATATGCACGTGGAAGCCAGAGATCGACCTTGGGTGTCTCCCATTATTACTTTCTACCTTTTTTTCTTTCTTTTTTTTTTTTTTTTTGGTTTTTCAAGACAGGGTTTCTCTGTATAGCCTTGGCTGTCCTGGAACTCACTCTGTAGACCAGGCTGGCCTCAAACTCAGAAATCCGCCTGCCTCTGCCTCCCAAGTGCTGGGATTAAAGGCATGTGCCACCACTGCCCAGCTCTACCTAATTTTTTTAAAGACACATTTTTATTGTTTTTAATTATGTGTCTGTGTATGGATATGTGCCCGTGAGTGCAGATAATCTTCTCAAGAGTAATATATGCGGGCTGGAGAGATGGCTCAGGGGTTAAGAGCACTGACTGCTCTTCCAGAGGTCCTGAGTTCAATTCCCAGCAACCACATAGTGGCTCACAGCCATCTGTAATGGGATCTGGCGCCCTCTGCTGGCCTGCAAGCATACAATGCAGAGCACTCACAACACATAAAATACCTAAATAAAATTTTTAAAAAAAATTTAAAAAAAAAAAAAAGAGAGAGAGAGTAATACATGCTCTTAACCACTGAGCTATCTCTCTGGCCCCTCCAGCTTCAGTCTTTACATTTATTTTTATTTTATGTACGCTGGTTTTCTGACTGCATGCATGTCTGTGTGAGAGTGTCAGCTCCCCTAGAAGGAGAGTTACAGCGACAACTGGCTCTTTACAAGGATGACAGATCCAAACTCAGGGCCTCTTGCTTGGTGCAGTGTTGGGAGCCGACTCCTAGCAGAAGGCGGCTATCATCCTTGCAGCCATCTCGAGCCATATACCCTGACAAGAGACTTGTTTTTCAACAGCCTACAACAGCTGAGCACACTCTGATAAACATCTTATTTATCCCACATAGCTTGTTTTGCTGTTTAGTGCCCCCAGCTGCAAGGCACACGAGAGATCCAAGCCTGCAAGGCACATGGCAAAGCGTATAAATACCCAGGATTTCCTTTCAATAAACGAGACTTGAGACTTGATCAGACTCTCTGTCTTGTCTCCATTCTTCGAGTCTCTTTCCTCTCCATCCCCACTCTCTCTCTTGCTAGACCCTGTTGTCTGATCCCCTTGGACCAGAGCACTTAGCCCCAAAACGTAGGGCAGTGCGGTTCTCAACAGTGCAGCAGGCATTTTACCACCTGAGCCATTTCTAAGGCTCCAATATAACTCTTACCTGGGGTAAACATGCAGTTATCATCTTCCTGAGCCCAGCTTATCTCACCCAACATGATGAACTCTGGTTCCATCCATCTTCCTGCAAATGATGTCATTCCATTCGTCTTTAAGACTGAATAACACTCCACTGTGTGGCCTGGGAAATGGCTCAGTGGGTGAGAAAGCACTTGCCATGCAAGCTTGATAACATCTTGATCCCCAGACCAGTTTAAGACCAGTCTGTTATGCATAATGAGTTTCAGGCCAGCCAAAGCTACATGGTGAGACCTAGCATTATCTGTGAACCCAGAACTCCTACTGTGAGACAGGAGACAGCGAAGAGAAGGATCAGCTGGAAGCTTGCAGACCAGCCAACCTAGAGTTCAGGGCACAGCAACGGAAACAAGAGAAATGAGTAGATAGGTCTACTCATGGTGGGAAATAAGAACTGACTCCCAAAAGCTGTTATCTGGTGACCACAGGTGCACTACAGCACAGGTGCACTACAACATCACAGGTGCACTCCAGCACAGGTGCACTACAACATCACAGGTGCACTCCAGCACAGGTGCACTACAGCACAGCTGCACTACACACAGGTGCACTCCAGCACAGGTGCACTACACACAGGTGCACTACACACAGGTGCACTACAGCACAGGTGCACTACAACATCACAGGTGCACTCCAGCACAGGTGCACTACACACAGGTGCACTACACACAGGTGCACTACAGCACAGGTGCACTACAACATCACAGGTGCACTCCAGCACAGGTGCACTACAACATCACAGGTGCACTCCAGCACAGGTGCACTACAGCACAGCTGCACTACACACAGGTGCACTCCAGCACAGGTGCACTACACACAGGTGCACTACACACAGGTGCACTACAGCACAGGTGCACTACAACATCACAGGTGCACTCCAGCACAGGTGCACTACACACAGGTGCACTACACACAGGTGCACTACAGCACAGGTGCACTACAACATCACAGGTGCACTACAGCACAGGTGCACTACACACAGGTGCACTACACACAGGTGCACTACAGCACAGGTGCACTACAACATCACAGGTGCACTACAGCACAGGTGCACTACAACATCACAGGTGCACTACAGCACAGCTGCACTACACACAGGTGCACTACACACAGGTGCACTACACACAGGTGCACTACAGCACAGGTGCTCTACACACAGGTGCACTACAGCACAGCTGCACTACACACAGGTGCACTACACACAGGTGCACTACACACAGGTGCACTACAGCACAGGTGCTCTACACACAGGTGCACTACAGCACAGCTGCACTACAACATCACAGGTGCACTCCAGCACAGGTGCACTACAACATCACAGGTGCACTCCAGCACAGGTGCACTACAGCACAGCTGCACTACACACAGGTGCACTCCAGCACAGGTGCACTACACACAGGTGCACTACACACAGGTGCACTACAGCACAGGTGCACTACAACATCACAGGTGCACTCCAGCACAGGTGCACTACACACAGGTGCACTACACACAGGTGCACTACAGCACAGGTGCACTACAACATCACAGGTGCACTACAGCACAGGTGCACTACACACAGGTGCACTACACACAGGTGCACTACAGCACAGGTGCACTACAACATCACAGGTGCACTACAGCACAGGTGCACTACAACATCACAGGTGCACTACAGCACAGCTGCACTACACACAGGTGCACTACACACAGGTGCACTACACACAGGTGCACTACAGCACAGGTGCTCTACACACAGGTGCACTACAGCACAGCTGCACTACACACAGGTGCACTACACACAGGTGCACTACACACAGGTGCACTACAGCACAGGTGCTCTACACACAGGTGCACTACAGCACAGCTGCACTACACACAGGTGCACTACACACAGGTGCACTACACACAGGTGCACTACACACAGGTGCACTACAGCACAGGTGCTCTACACACAGGTGCACTACAGCACAGGTGCTCTACACACAGGTGCACTACAGCACAGCTGCACTACACACAGGTGCATGACAGCACAGGTGCCCAGGCTTACATGTGCATGCACATCACACACACACACACACACACACACACACGTAAATAAGTAAATAAATACGTAAATATTTTAAAATCATTGCATTGTATATATTTACTGTGCTCTTTAATCATGAGTCATGTTGATGGGCATCTAGACTGACTCCATGTCCCGGGCACTCACTGTGAACAGCAGCAAACCCAGCTGTGCGGGGACTTCTGCCCTACATTGACAGAGTCCCTCAGGAGCACTCCGAGAAGTGGTACAGCTCAGGCTTCTTAAATACCTCACATTAATTACGTAGGTACATAGATATATAAAATATACACAAAACACAGCATGCCAGGCAGTGGTGGCCCATGCCTTTAATCCCAGCACTTGGGAGGCAGAGGCAGGCGGATTTCTGAGTTTGAGGCCAGCCTGGTCTAGAGTGAGTTCCAGGATAGGCAGGACTACACAGAGAAACCCTGTCTTGAAAAAACAAAAACAAAAACAAAAGGCCAGCCTGGTCTATATAGCAAGTTCCAGGACAGCCAAGGCTACACACAGAGAAACCCTGTCTCAAAAACCAAACAAACAAACAAACAAACAAACAAAAAAACTTAAACCAAACTAAGAAAACCAATTCTTCAGTCTTTACTACTTATTAAAGAGAAAGGAATTTGGATATTAAGAAGATGGATCAACTTGTTTCTTTTTGGTTTCCTTGGCTGTGCAGAAGCTCCACCTTCCCCCATCCCCGTCTTTTCCACCCCCAAGACAGAATTTCTATGTATGTATCCCTGGCTCTCCTGAAACTTGCTATGTAGACCAGGCTGACCTCGAACTCACAGAGATGTGCCTGCCTCTGCCTCCTGAGTGCTGGGACCAAAGGCGTGTGCCACCATACCCCGCTGCCATGTAAAAGCTTTTTAATTCCACAAATCTCATCTGTCACACTTGTGCTTCCTGAGCTGATGAAGTCCTTTTCAGGAAATGCTTCCTCTGTCTGTGCAGTCACTTCCAGACAGAGAGCACGAAGGCTAATTGGAGTTGAAAACACTGTGTCCTAAGAATGGCTGGGTGAATCTTTAATCATAATACACTCACTTAAGGAGAATGAACACTTCTTAAGGTGTATGGTCCAGGGACACGAGGAATCCCAGATCAAAATGCCAGAGGAGGTGGGAGCCACCGGTTTTCCGTCCAAGGTCCCAGATGCTGTCCTCGTCCATCCCATGTGTGTTTATCAATCAAGAGCTGAGCATGGTGTGGTTCAGCCCTCCGTGGTTCCTGTACCTCTGCTTCCCAGCTCCCCCCCAGGCTTTGCCCCTCACCTCTGCCAGGAATCCCAGCAATCCTGGTTCACCCCCTGTCTCAGCCCTCCACCTCCCACCACACTGAGCACCAGACTTCAGAACAGTCTTCGGTGGTTCCTTCAGGGTCTGGTAATGTGGGAGGAGGTGGTGGTAGGTTTTGTTTGCTCTTTTGATTTGGGGTTGGGAGATTTTTGTTTTTGTCTTCATTTTAGTTTGTTTGTACAATGTAGCCTAGAGCAGCCTGTAGCCCAGGTTTGCCTCAAAGTTATGATCCCCCTGTCTCAGTCTCCAGAGTGCTGAGACTATAGGAGTGTGTCACCATCTATTGAAGATCTATTTAGACTCATTATCCTAGAGTCACCTATTTATTAATTTATTAATTTACTTAGGATAGGGTTTCACTATATAGCTAGCCCTGGCTGGCCTGCAACTCACTATGTAGACCAACTAGGCTAGCCTTGAACTCACAGAGATCTACCTGCCTCTGCCTTCCAAATGCTGAGATCAAAGATGTGTGCCATACCATGCCTGGCCCTATAGACATATCTGTAAGTGAAATGATATGTTTCCTGAGATTTGAACCAAAGTAACATCTAGGATTACTACACAACAAATTTAAAAATGTCCATGATTCCATGAACAAATATTACCACAAAGTTGACTTAAACTAAACATGGGGCTAGGGGTGTGGCTTAGACAGTATGGAGCTCACCTAGGAGGCCCAAAGCCCTGCGGTCAATCCTTCACACCATAGAAACTGCATATCTATATTCCCAGCACCTGAGAGAGGTGGAGGCAGGAGGATCAGAGTTCAAGGCCATCTTCTGCTTCATTGTAAGTTTGAGGGTAGCCTGGGCTATGTGTAAAAACAAGGTTAAAACCAAAAAGTTAATTGGTATTTGTAAGTAGCTAGGTGTAGAACTATCATGCCAGCACCTAAGAGACTGAGACAGGAGGATTACCCCAACTTTGAGATTAACTCAGGCTACATGGCAGGATCCTGTCTCACTAAAAGCAAGTAAGCAAACAAAACAGAGGAGGAGGAAGTAGAGGAGGAGGAAGAGGAAAAGGGGAGGAGGAAGTAGAGGAGGAGGAAGAGGAAAAGAGGAGGAGGAAGTAGAGGAGGAGGAAGAGGAAGAAGGGAAGGAGGAAATAGAGGAGGAAGAGAAGCTAAATACTAGCTGGATTGTGGCAGAAGCTTACAGTCTCAACAGGAGGATCAGAGTTCAAGGCTACCTAAATTGTTCAAGGGCAGCCTGAGCTATAGGCAACCCTCTCTCAAGGTAGGAAGGGAAGGAAAGGGACAGAGGCTTGACACTAAAGAGACCCCTTTATATGAAGGCTAAGAGCAGACAGAACCAGCCTCTGGTGATAGCACTCAGAAGAGTAACCATCTCACAGGGAAACCACAGGAGAACTCAGGAGCTGCCCTCCCTGGTCTTGTTGCAATGGAACATGTGTGAACTGCCTGGGATGATGGGAATGATACCCATCTCATCTCGGTAGCGGCTCTCCTGTTAGAAGTCTTCAAAACACCATATGCAGAGACTAGAGAGATGGCTCAGGTTAAACAGACACAAGCTTTTCCCACACAGCAGCTCATGACCACCTGTAGCTCCAGTTCCAGGGGATCTGATGCCTTCTTCTGGTCTCTAGTGGGTACCTGCATGCATGTGAGTATACAAGCGTTCACACACACACACACACACACACACACACACACACACTGATTTTAAAAATGCTTATGGGGGCTGGAGATGGCTCAGAGGTTAGGAGCACTGACTGCTCTTCCAAAGGTCCTGAGTTCAATTCCCAACAACCACATGATGGCTCACAGCCATCTCTAATGAGATCTGGTGCCCTCTTCTGGCTTGCAAGCATACATGCAGGCAGAACACTGTATACATATTTATTTATTTATTTATTTATTTATTTATTTATTGGTTTTTTTGAGAAAGGGTTTTTCTGTGTAGCCCTGGCTGTCCTGGAACTCACTCTGTAGACCAGGCTGGCCTCGAACTCAGAAATCTACCTGCCTCTGCCTCCCAAGTGCTGGGATTAAAGCCCGGCTGTATACATATTTAAAATGGGCTTTCAATAGTTCACCAGAGGAAGGGAGAATTTCCTGATCCTGAGAATGGAGGATGGCTGGAGGGTGATCCCAGCCAAGGTCACTGGGGTCTTTCAGAGTCATGGTGACTGAGGATTTGCCAGGATTCAACCTCAATCTGAATTCCCTCTGTCCTTATGGTGTTGTTTGTGGCTCAGCTTACAGACACCGGGCAGTGTTTGCCTGGTAGTTTGTCAGTCTACTGGATAAATTGTGTGGTGCTAGCTGGCACTCTGCAGCTATTTGCTGTCAAGAATAATTTAGTAGAACTATAAAACTTGATTCAGCTTCTATCTCATGCTCCAAATGATGTACAGATAGATATGAATCATCTTTATTCACATATTAGGGTGGGGTTCCAGAGAAGAACAGGATGTATCCAGACCATCTCCCATAAAATCACTTATTGGCACCAGCAAGCTGGCTCGGTGTGTAAAGTACCCTCCATGCAAGGTGGATAACTGGAATTCAATCCCCAGCACCCACGTGAAAAGCCAGCAGAGCAGTGTACCGCTGTAACCCCAGCTCAGAGCAGTGTCCCGCTGTGACCCCAGCGCTCCTGCTATAAGATGTGAGGCAGAGGCAAGAGAACCACTCAGCTCATGTACATAGCACAGGAGCAGAAACATGAGAGACCCTGCCTCAAAAAAGGAGTAAGGAGAGGTCAGACTCCAAAAGCTGTCCTCCAACCTCCATATATGTGCCATGACATAGGTATGCCCCCCCAACACACACACATAGACCTCTACATGTGACATGACATGTATGCACACACACAGACACTGACATTCATGTATGTGCTATGACATATGTATGCACACATACACACTGACCTCCATATATGTGCCATCACACATGTATGCTCACACACATACACTCTGACCTCCATATATGTACCATATGTATGCACACACACACTGATCTCCACATATGTGCCATGACATATGTATACACACACAGACATCCACCTGTGCTATGACATAATGTATGCACACACACACACACACTGACATCCATATATGTGCCATGACATATGTATGCACACACACACAAACACACTGATCTTCACATATGTGCCATGACATATGTACACACACACACTGACTTCCATATATGTGCAGTATGTATGCACACACACACACATATTAATTACAAAATTAAACATAACTGACAGAGAAGCTTGGTGAATGCATTAACCAAATGGTCACTAAGCATCTCATCACTGATGGAATAAACCCACGATGTATGGATGTCTCGGGATATGACACATTAAGACAGATTCTGTATCCATTCATGTTTCTGTGGAATATAATTTTTAAAAATCCAAAGATGCTTTATAAAGAGAAGAGGCACATTTAACTCATGGTCTGGAGGCTGCCGGTCCAGCCTGTGGTAGGGCCTGGAGGCTGCCGGTCCAGCCTGTGGTAGGGCCACCTTGGTTGTGCAACAGGCAAATACCATCAGGGCAGGAAGTCATGTGAAAGGAAGAGTCTCACAACTGTCTCCTTGTAACACACACTAACCCCTCAAGGGGGCAGTGTCCGTAGTGACCCTAGTACAGGACTCTGGAAACAAGCTGGAGAGACACAAGCAAACCAAACATCCTGTGGCAGCGGCGGCAGATACACATCACTTCTGTGAACTATAGAAATAACATCAAATGGGTAATGAGAAGAAAACCTAAGTTTGATAATGTTAGTAGTGAAAAAGTTAAAGAAAGACTGTAGGTTACTTTGTCCTGTGTAGCTAGTGGGTCAAGCCTGGCCCTCCTGGGCTGACCACAGCCCTACCTCAGCTTCTGGAGCAGAGAGAAGGAAGAGCCGCTCATAAGGTCTCCAGGGGGGACAAAGGAAACTGTCCTAGGAGGTTCCTGTGTCCAGCCAAACAATCATGACTCTCATCTGTTTCTGTGGCGGTGGCTGCTACCCCGCAAAGGACAATGGTCAATTCAGAAATGAAAGACACCCTGCTTCATTTCACTCCTCTTAGAAATATAATTTTCTCAAAATCTGGGCCAAGGTAAAATAGAGTTGTATGTGATACCAGAGTACAGCTTCTTCTCCAAGGAGGAGAGTCTAAGCTTGTCAGTTCCCACACCGTCTGCCCCTCCCCCACTCAGAGCATCTCTCCACACTGTTCACCCCTTCTCCCACACTCAGAGTACCTCCATATAGTCATTTGTTTAAAAAAAAATACTATTAAGTTATTTCAGTCACTGCCCTTATTCTTTAAAAAAGTTTTATTACATTTTGTTTATTCATATTTATTTATTTTAGTTTTTTTGAGACGAGAGTTTCCTTGTATATCACTGGATGTCTTGGAACTCACTGTGGAGACCAGGCTGATCTTCAACTCAGACATCTGTCCACCTCTACCTTCTAAATGCTGGGATTATAGGCATGCATCAGCACTGTCCAGCCACTTTAGTGTGTGTGTGTGTGTGTGTGTGTGTGTGTGTGTGTGTATGTATGTAAGGGACAACTTGTGGAAGCCAGTTGTCTCTTTCCACCACATGGATTCCAGGGATGAAACTCAGGTCATCAGACTTAACAGCAGGCTCCTTTACCCACAGAGCCATCTCACCAGCCCCCTCTTACCACTAACTTACTTGTGTCGCATCACATCTGAAAATTCCCCTTCTGGGGACACTGTCCATCTAGTTCTACAGAGAAGCCTCAGCCCCAAGGACTTTGGCAAAAACAGTCAGTAGCAAAGTTCAACCTGAGCTGCCTAAGGCTACAACACCAGTAGAGACAGGCCAAAGGCTTACAGGTAGATGACAATGGACACCAGAGAAAGCTCTGATGTGTTTCCAGTGGCCACTACGGCTGCAGGCAGACTGTGTGCATGCCCATAAAAGGTCTGAAGGGCTTCAAGCAGGACTGGGGATATCTGTAGGCTCCAAAGGAAGAGACAGAAGCCAAGGCATATTTTCAAACTGCCAGGGGTCACACCCACGTCCCTTATCAAGAATAATTCCCAGCAGCCCACAGGGACATCTCCCCAAGTGGAGTCTGTGAACACCACAGATACCCTAAATCAGGGTTACATCAGAAAACTACTTTTTGTTGTTTTCTGCAAGGACGCCAGAAAATTTATGAAGCTTAAATACACAAATGTAAAGGTTTCTGTGCCCACTGCTTCTGACAAGTGTCTAGATATGAATGAGAGTAAAGAACCCATGGGCTAGCCGGGCGGTGGTGGCACATGCCTTATATCACAGCACTTGGGAGGCAGAGACAGGAGGATTTCTGAGTTCGAGGCCAGCCTGGTCTACAGAGTGAGTTCTAGGACAGCCAGGGCTATACAGAGAAACCCTGTCTCGAAAAACAAAAACCATAACAACAACAACAACAAAAGAACTCATGGGCAAGCTGGGCATGGTGGCACACGCCTTTAACTCCAGCACTCCAGAGGCAGAGGCAGGCAGGTCCCTGAGTTCAAGGAAAGCCAGGGCTACACAGAGAAACCCTGTCCCAAGGAAAAACAAAACAACAACAACAACAGATCCACTGATATCCAGGAAGGCTACTAGCATGAAAAGTAACAAGCACAGAGCCATCTTTTTCTGGTCACCACTTACCAGGGCCCTGTGCACAGCAGTATAGATTTCTCTTCAAGGTTAATACCAAGAACAACTCAAACCCCACTTCATTAATGTCCAGCAACCCTACGGTCCCATGAGACAGCCCACTTCATTTCCAAAATGCCACTTTGAACTCGGATTTCTTCCAGTGTAGCTTTGTATGGTTGCCCTACTTCTCCAGGTTTCCACCAAACTCCTGCAAAAGTCCACACAGCAGATACAATAAAGATTAAGCTATTCTGTGTATTGATTTACAAAAACAAAAGCTGAAGAGAAACAGCTAGACATAAAGAGTAAACCAAAGGGAAGGCCTTTCTATGTAAAGATGTGGCTGGGCACACCAGCTACCACGGGTATAAGGCACACACTGACTTCTCACTAGTACTTCCTGCGAGCATTTGCACTGCAGGGGTCCTCAACAAGCTCTGACAGAGGCCACACATCGTCAGCAGTAAGAGCACTCGTAGTACATAATCAGTAATACCAGCATCCCCCATCACCAATGGCAGTAGCACCCCATACAGTTAATGGTACCAAGCACTGCTACACTAAGGAGCCTGCACTAGGGGACTGGAGAGTCGGCTCAGCAGCACTTGCCTCTCTTACTGAGGCCTCCTGTTCAGTGAACAACACCCACACCAGACTGTTCACAAGTACCTGTAACTTCAGGTCCAGAGGATTTGACACTCGTTTCTGGCCTCTGAGGGTACCTGCATACAGGTGGCACATACATGTGGTGCACGCACAGACAAGCTAAAAGATATAGAAAACTTATGAAAAGTATAGAAAGTTTCTATGACCCCTAGACCTGAGCCAAAAATGTAGGCCAGCTGGTTCACTAGTTCTACAAAGAAAGCAGAACTAAATGTAAGATTTTAGGCCTTCACTGCCCCAGGATACACTCTGCATTCCGGGAGGGGTACATTATTCCTGAGTCATCGGATACTTGCTGGATTAACATTCAGGAGAGGAAGGGAGAGGCCGATTAACATTCCTCAGACCTCAGGGAAGAGAACCCACCTGAGGGTGGGGAAGGCCCAGAGAACAGAGACACATTTCAGGATGGAGGAGGTAGGGAATGAGAGGAATGGAAACTTTTTGAGACCCCTAGCAGATAGAATGAAGCCAGGCCAGCTATGTTCCAGGATCCTAGCTGACCACAAAGTGGCAGAACCAAGAATACAAGTCAGCTGGGTCATTCCAGGCACTGGCTGACCACAAAATACATAGTTGAACAAGGTTAAATTCTTGAAAAAATATGTAAAGGATGTTTTCCACACCCTCGACTTGGATAATGGATTGGGACTTTCCACTATTTTTATGGTATAGGCTGAGACTTTTCGCTATTTTTATGATATTCTTCCTTGGTTTCCCCCTCACCCCTCCCATTTGTGGTTTTTTTCTTTAAATACCCTGTACTTCCCTGCCTTGGGGTCGACACTCCTTGGAGTCTCAGCCTCAGCATGCTGATTCTGATCCTGAAATAAACCTCTTGCGCTTGCATCAAGTTTGGTGTCTTGTGAGTTATTGGGTGGCCATGATATCCCAAGACTTGAGTGAGGGTCTCCCCTCCACGGAGGTCTTTCAAGGCATGCGTGCATGCACTCACACACTAAACAAATCTGAGAAAACGTGAAGAAAAAGAGAATCTGACATTAAATTCTAAAATGCATGGTCAGAATCTCGCTCTAGTTCTCTACTCCCTCGGGTATTACATTTTTCCCAGCATGCTTCTTCCTGATTATTAGCATGCTCATGGGGGCGGGGGGTGCACAAACGTGCGTGTGTAGGGGTGCATTTGTGCCAAGCAGCTCATCCGCTTATTTGAAGTCAGCCATAACTTGTGAGAGTTGGTTCTCTCTTACTGTGGGATCCCAGGGCACAGAACTCGGGTATACGGCTTGGTGGCAAGTTCCATTTCACTGGCCCCAGGTTGCTTCTAACTACAACAGGCCAGGCAGGACAAGTGATTCTGTGATTCCCAAACTGACCTGCCAGCTCCCAAGCCCAGCAGACCTACAGTGCTATCAGTCTGCAGGGACCACAGGGATCTGTTCTCTACCCTCAGTCTATAAGCGAATTCATTAATGTGAGTTCATGTGGTGCCAGCTGCCTGTGAGAAGGAGCTCAGGGACGTGCTAAGCTAAAGCTGTGGAGGGCAGAGGAAGAATGACAGCTGGGAAAGTCTTCACTGTGGGAGCAAGGCCCAGGGAGATGCCTAACTGGGCGGATGAGGTGGGTTTTCCAAACAGCAGGAGCAACTGGAAGCAGGAACCAGCACAGCTGGTGGAAGGGGGAGAGGAGACACATCGGCAGGAGTGATCGGCACCTGGCTGCTGCAGAGGAACCTGAGCTAAGTCTGGAGGGAGGCCCTGGGCATCACCCTGAGTGGGCTACATCTCCACCAGGTACAGTTTCCGATGCTGGAGAAAACTCCTGTGCCATCTGAAACATATCTTGCATTCATACAGCTCCATATAGTGTGAACCCTCTGGTGCTGGAGAAAAGCCACGCCCCTCCAGAAGGCTTTGCCACTGCCCCACGTAGGGCTTCTCTCCAGGTGTGTATCATCCGGTGCTCGGTTAAGGCCCGTTGCTGGAACTCAGGTCTTTCCCACACTGCCTGCACTTGTAGGGCCCCTCTCGGAGGTGATTCTTCTCATGGATGATGCAGTCATAGCTGGACCTGAAGCTTTGCCACACCCTTTACATTTGAAGGACTTTTCCCCCAGTGGGACCCATCCATGACGCTGCACCCTCGTTGTATTTGAAGATTTTCCTGCATTCTTTACATTCATAGACTGGCTTGCCTCCCCTAAGGATCAGGTTCATACTGGAACTGAATTGTCGCCTTGCTGTTGACTCTCACAAAGCGTTGAGAATTGTTTCTGAGCACTGCCCCACTAGGCTCTCTACAGGGTGCTGTCTCTCCAGAGGCTTCCTGACTGAAAGGAGGCTCTTCCTCCTTTGGTCCAGGATTCAGTATCTAAGCAAAGCAAGCACAAAATGAGAGGCCTTAGCCTAGGAAGAAAGTGGAGCCTGAGAAATAATTTCCCTGGCAGGGTGATTTTGAGACATACTTTTGAAATGACTACAAGATCTGAAAGAAGAGAATGAGAGGGGCTGGAGAGATGGTTCGGTGGGTAAAGGCACCTATGTTTGCTCCAGAGGACCTGAGTTTAGTTCCTGGCAACGTCAGTATCTCACAACTGCCTGTAAACTACAGTGCTGGAAGCATCTGGCTCCTCCTGGCCTCCACCGTCACCCAGACATGTGGTACCCAGACATGTGGCATGTACTTAAAACACACATAAATAATAATTGTTGTTGTTGTTGTTGTTTTGAGAAAGGGTTTCTCTGTGTAGCATTGACTGTCCTGGTCCTCACTTTGTAGATCAGGGTGGCCTCAAACTCATAGATATCCACCTGCCTCTGGAATCAAAAGCATGTCCCACCACACCTGGCAAAAATAAGTTTCTATAAATTAAAAGAGAAAGAAGATGAGGAATGAAGGCGGGTAATCCATACCGATGCGTGACAAAGAAAACACCAGGAGCAACCAGGACAGATGTCCAGAGTGTGCCCCCACAAAAGGAACAGAGTGTGCTATTGGAAGGAAAATGGGAAGAAAAGCAGGAAACGGGGGGGTGGGGGGGAGGAAGGGTGAGAGGGGAAGAGGGTCACCAAGAAACAACAGCACAGAAACCACCTGAATAGACAGAGAGTTGGATAGGACCAAGGCCCAGAAAAGCTAAGAGAAATCAGGGCCTGGAGAAGCAGAGGCAGAGGCACAGGCAGAGGCAGGTCAGCAAGCCAGGAGACTTCAGGCAGAGAAACACAACTCACGGCACCAACTGATCAAATACTCTCTCTACAACAAAGGAAATTCTAAGTGATACCCAATAACCTTGTACTTAATATCGTATACATTGCTTTGGGAGAAAATTAATTTCTCTTGGGAAGGCAGCTGAACAGAAGTTGGCCTGACAGCTTGAGCCCCTGTGGAGTTCCTGATGAAGCTAGGGTATACAAAATCCCAGCATGCACCAGGAGCAAGGTTGGAATTGCTAGTCTTCAAGCAGGGAAATCCAGGCTGGAAGCAGTCTAAGGGAAATGGGAAATAAGTGTGCAGATGAGGGTGGAGGGACAGTGAGTGTGCAGGAGGGGAAGGAGGACAGTGAGTGTGCAGGTGTGTATGTGTGTGCACATGTGAGGACAGTGAGTGTGCAGGTATGTGTGTGTGAGGACAATGAGTGTGCAGGTGTGTGTGTGTGTGCATGTGAGGACAGTGAATGTGCAGGTGTGTGTGTGCATGTAAGGACAGTGAGTGTACAGGTGTGTGCATGAGGACAGTGAGTGTGCAAGTGTGTGTGTGTGTGTGTGTGTGTGTGTGTGTGTGGACAGTGAGTGTGCAGATATGTGTGTATGAGGACAGTGAGTGTGCAGGTGTGTGTATGAGGACAGTGAGTGTGCAGGTGTGTGTGTATGTGAGGACAGTGAGTGTGCAGGTGTGTGTGCATGTGAGGACAGTGAGTGTGCAGGTGTGTGTGTATGTGAGGACAGTGAGTGTGCAGATGTGTGTGTATGAGGACAGTGAGTGTGCAGGTGTGTGTATGAGGACAGTGAGTGTGCAGGTGTGTGTGTATGTGAGGACAGTGAGTGTGCAGGTGTGTGTGTATGTGAGGACAGTGAGTGTGCAGGTGTGTGTGCATGTGAGGACAGTGAGTGTGCAGGGGTGTGTGTGCATGAGGACAGTGAGTGTGCAGGTGCAGGTAGGAGGACTGTCCTCTACAGTCTCATCTGCAACAAACACAATGTAGATCTAAGTAGTACGGCAGGTGAAAGGTTTAAAGCAAAGCCACTCTTTGCACTGCTTACAGCCTAAATGTTATGTTCATGCCAGTGACCAAAATCAGCTGGGTCACCAAGGAACACTGTCCTTGACCCTGCTGGAACCCACGCCCTCACCATGCTTCATAAGGCATAAGGTAAGAAGAGGTTGTGAGGACAAAACTGACTTGGGCGCTCCTAGGAGGCCACCGCCTTTGAACCCTGCACCAATGGGGCAGCTGCAGGAATTGCACATTGCAGAGCTGCTCTTCCACACTCAGGTCAAACTCCCTCCCTAGAGCAACACGAATACCTTTGTACAGAGCGTCTGGAGCTCACCAGGACTGCAGCCTCTTGGACATTCTGTGGCCTAAGGTGCTTCTCCTCTCTCCAGCTGGGAGACCAGAACAGGTTTGTGAGACAGACATTCACAATGGGTTCCTGAGGCCTCTATCGGCCCACCTTCCTTCAGGATGGGCAGAGACATGGACTTCAGAAGACAGAGCAGCATCAGGGGTCTAACCTGGGCTCCATGATGCAGCCAGAGAGATATGACCTGGACCCCGAGAAAGGAAGCTCCCTTAGGAAGGATGCTTACTCGGGTGTTTCCCCTGGGGAGCCCTTCCACAATGGTGGACACCAATTCTCTACAGAGAACTCCTTGTCAAAAAGCCTCCCTGCTTTTTGTAACAGAGCCACACCCTTCCGTGAAGTAAGAAACATCTAGGTAGAAACCACCATTACCAGGAATGCCCAGCAACCTAACCACCCCACCCCAAGTTGGGGAGCTAAGTCCTTACTACAGGCATGCATACAACTCTAAGATCTCAAGAGTTTCCAGAGTTCCTAAGGAGGCACCTGGGCTCTGACCTCTGTGCAGGCTGCAGGCTGTCCCACTGATTCTGCGTGAATTATACAGACACATCCTCAAAGGTCACCACCTCCTGAAACAGCAAACTCCTGATCAAACTTGAGTGAGGCAGGAGGGGCTCTGAGCTTCTGGGGAGCCTAAACCCCAAGCCCTCCTGAAGAGCAGCCAGCACGGGACCAATGCACCAGAATTCTCACCTTCAAGTGTGCAGCCCCAACTCTGGGCCACCACACTGCCTGGGGTCTCTCACTGCCGTTCCAATCTACAGCCTCATACCAAAGCAATACTCGCTTCCTGGTAACCATAGCAACCAGAAAGGCATCTATGCCTGGATTTACAGATTGTTCCTCAAGGAACAATCACCCTCATGTACTCCTGTGTCACTGGCTTTTCTAAAAAACGCATTGTTTAAATTAATTCTTTGAGAATTTCATACATGCACACCATGTATTTTGATAATATTCACTTCCTGATCCTTTCCTAAATCCTCCCAGACCCACCCCCATGTCTTGTCATGTGTGTGTATCTCCAAGCCTAATCTAATCTGTGCTGCTCATACGTTCATGGTATGGTTGACTACTATGGACCACAGCCTTCAAGAAACTGATTATCCCTCCTCAAGGAAGTACCAACTGTCCATAGCTCCTCCCTGGAGCTCCCGAGCCCCTCCCTCCTCCATGCTAGAACGCTGACTGGCTTGAGACCTTGTGTAAGTTCTATGGAGACCAGCGCAGCTGCTGTGGGTTTGTGACTGCAGTGGTCCTTTCATGTCCACAAGTGTCTCATCAGGATGAGAGACTCCTCCCTGACCTCTGGTTCTTGAAGTCTTTCCACACTCCTCCATGATGGCTCAAGTCATGTTTGTGACAGAAATGACCACTTGTGGCTGAGCACGACACTTATGCCCTGAAGTTTGACCAGCTGTGAGCTTTGGCATTAACCGCTGTCCCCTGCACAAAGGACCTTTGATACAGTCTGAGCGCTGCACTAATTTGTAGAGATGAATGGATTTAGAGGGCAGTTTGATACCCCCTTTTAAGGGTCACCCCCTGGGCCCTATAAACTTCCAACTGTGTGGGTCTGTGGCCAAGCACATGGTACTAGTTATGTTGGTTACCCCACAGAGCCTCAGGCCGCTGTTGCACCATGGACATATCTTGCCATGCTGGTCGTTACCGTAGCTTGGTGTTCACAGCTGAGTAAAATTGTTGGTAACTCCACCCTGCCACCCAGAAGCCCGCATAGTTCCTTCTGGTACCATGAAAAACAGCCAGCAAGCCAGGCGGTAGTGGCACAACCCTTTAATCCCAGCACTTGGGAGGCAGAGGCAGGCGGATTTCTGAGTTCAAGGCCAGCCTGGTCTACAGAGTGAGTTCTAGGACAGCCAGGGCTACACAGAGAAACCCTGTCTCAAAAAAAACAAAAAAAAAAAACAAAAAAAAAAAACAAAAAAAAAAAAAAAAAAAAAAAAAACCAGCCAGCAGAGTCAGTACCAACTTGATTTGTTCGTGTGCTGTGACCTCGGTGCCACCAACACCGAGTATTAATTAGTAGGCTGTCATGCACCCTGACTCCACCCATCTGCAGTGTAGGGAATCACCCCTATTCGTTCCTCTCCTAGGTTCTTCTCAGATTCTCCAGCACCAACCATCTTGTAGAGCAACTGAGCTCTACAAGTCAGTGTTTTGCAAACCGTATTTTCCTGCTTTTGAGAAAGCTAGCTCTTAGAAGTATGTGTGTTCTGGCTCTCTAGCAAGAACATCTCTATAATTGTGGGTCTGACCTCAATGGAGTCACAGAATGAAAGGAGAGTCACAAAAGCAACAGTAACCATTTTCTGAGTTCAGTGACCAAAACACTGATTTAAATCAGGTGTGTAACAAGCCCAAGGTTTTTCCACCTGTGTGGTAATGCACGACTTCACAGCCACTTCATCTGTAAACACGGTGTGTGCGCTCTGCACGACAAATTCAAAAGAAAGACTCAATTCTCAAAGTGTCCGTGGAAGGCACCCATAGGCTTCAGGTCATGCAAACCTCGTTCCCAGCCCCTCCTGTCCCCCAGAAGATTCAGTGAGTAAAAGTACTTGCTGCACAGCCTGACTACCTGGGTTCTAGCCTTTGAACCCACAGGTTGGAAGAGTTGACTCCTGAAGGTTGTCATCTGACCTCCACACACCCTCTGTGGCACACACGTCTGTATACACAAACAAGTGTACAGGGGGGTGAAAGAAAATGCACACACTGAACACTGGTCTCTTGACGATACATCCACAATGGATGAAGCAAACTCTTTAACAAGTTTTGGTTTGTTTGTTTAATTTTAATGGATGGATGTGGTCGATATCCGTCATACACACGCAGGTCCTCCCAGAGACCAGGAGAGGGCATGAGATTCCCTGGAAGGACCTGGAGTTACAGGAGGTTGTGAAATACTCAGCAGGGATTCTGGGGACCAATCTTTGTTCCTCAGGAAGAGAGCAGGTACTCTAACACAAAGGCGTAGCCCAGGCTGGCTCTCAACTCCTGATATTCCTGCTTCTGCCTTTTCAGCATATCCTACTAGCAATGGACACCACAACCAGCTCAATAATGAACTAACTTCAGCAGGTGACTCCTGTTTGCAGATACGATCTTCCACACCACGGGGCTCCATTCTTCCACTACTATCTGCGTCGTGAGCCTCACCACCCCCAATATTTATTTCCTCCACCATGAACCACAGCCTGGCCAAAGGAGTCCTTCAGCGTTTCGGATAACTGACTGCTAGTCCGATGAGGAAGGAAGCTAACTCACCTGAGGCTAAGCGGTTTGGAGCATGACTGGTGTCCCTGACTTCATACACTGTCTTCTAGCCTTAAATATAGCAGGACCTTAGAAGCCAAGATAAGAGAATGAGTGCGAGGGACCTTGCCCTGTACCACAGAAGCCTCCTGTAGTGCTCGGGTTCCGTATCTCCTACTGACACCTCAACCTCCTCGGACACCCCCATCCAAAGCCTTCCTGCCTCCCACGCGGGGTAGGTCTCCACTTTGCAGCGCGTTTACACGGCACGTGGGTCTGACGGCGAGGGACCGACATCCTTTAAGGACAGAGATTATGCTCCGCGTCCCGGGGGTACACTCAGGGGCCGAGTGCATCCCGGGCGCGGGGACCCCCACATCGGACTGTCCGCTCGTGGCAGGCTGGGATCGCAGAAGGTCCCACTTCTGACTCAGCACCAGACGCAGTGAGTCAACGATCAAGTGGCCGGAACTCTCTACAGGGCCAAGCCCCGACCCGGAAGTGCTAGCACACTCCGGCCGCTCTAGGCTTTCCGGAGGCCTCATCTCGGTGATAACACCGCCTCACCATCTAATGGTCTGGTGGAGTAGGAGTTTGACGTGTCTTAGGGCGCCTGCGTATTTGCGGGAGAGTTTAAAGGGGCTAACAAGCAGGCTCCGGTGCATCTGCTCTAGAAGATCTGAGGGGTGCCCACCCGGGGCATCAATTATACAAATTCGCTTAAGCGATTTCTCTGGCACCAATTTTAAATAGCAACATTGACTGGAAAAAAGTCACACCTCCACAAATAAAGATTGGACATCAGTGTGCAGTTTCTCATGATGTGGACAGAAAATTGGTTTAGCCTGCTGGTTCCCAGCACCAGGTGGCTCAATTCAACGCCAGCAAATCTAACGCCCTCTCCTGGACTGGCTGACACTGCACTCACAGCATATACCAACACAGACACGTAAATCATCCCAAAAAGTATTTTAATGGAAGACCCAGCAGCTAACACTTGTTGCTCTTGCAAAGGTGAGCAACATCTGGTGGCTCACAATCATCTGTAACTCCTATTCCAAGGGACCACATCCTCAGACACCACACACTTTGAGATGCAGACCTAACATGCTGGCAAAACTCAAAGGTTTTTTTTTTGCATAAAAACAAACCTTTCCTTAAAAATGATAAAGCAGTAAAAGTTGTAAGGCAGAGAATGTTTATTTCTCACTGGATGCGATGGTACTTACCTGTAACGTCAGCATCTCAAAGGCCTAGGCAGGAATCAGAACCCCTACCTCAGACAATTCAATGTTCAAGAAGGAAGGTGTGTGTGGTAGTTGAGGGCCTCTGCTGAAGGCTAAAGCAGAAAGTCCGCTGGAGCCAGAAAGGCAAAGGGAGACCTCATTTTCTGAAAGTTAGCAAGTCCACAGCAGTCCCAAGCTAAGAAATCCTCAATAGACAATCATAAATCCCCCTGAACACCAATCACCAAATACCTCACTGCAGTAACCGCGCTTTTCAAACTTCTGACTCCCAGGAACCTTTTCTCCGAGTTCAGTCCCCTCCACCCCGACAACCCTTACCTCAGGCTCTTCCAATAAACCCAGTTCCAGAAGCAATATACATTCCACCCATCCCCACGTGCAGATGGGGAGTCCTGGATGGCAAGGCTGGAAATCTCAAGACTATATAGTTGAGCATTGTCTACTTTCCCACAAGCTTTTGCAGGCCACCTTTTAGACAATCTACCATTTTACCATGTAGAGTTCTTCCTGCCAGCAGTGCTGTCAACCCCTACTTACAGTGGGGAGGGTGCTACTTAATGAAGCCAGTGGTTTTTCTAAATTCTGTAGGGTGAGCTCAGAGCAACCATGTGATGGTTGACTGGAAAAACAATTGTCCCATTTGTATGTTTTTTTTTTTTTTTTTTTTTTTTTTTTTTTTTTGGTTTTCCCAGACAGGGTTTCTCTGTGTAGTCCTGGCTGTCCTTGAACTCAACTCTGTAGACCAGGCTGTCCTTGAACTCAGAAATCTGCCTGCCTCTGCCTCCCAAGTGCTGGGATTAAAGGCGTGCGCCACCACAGCCCGGCTCCATTTGTATGTTTTAATCCCTTCCTCAAAATCCCTAAAGATGAGCCCATGAATAGGTGGCTTATGGGACCATCACCTTCCTGATAGCAGAAGGTCCAATGTGTGCTCTTAAGTGCCTAGATATGAGCAGTTTCAACTTCCTACTCTCTTAATCAGGTCTGACTAAACTTAAGTACTAGGGTTCTGTCAATCACCTCCCTCACAACTCCCCTTGTCACTTCAGGAGCCCTAGACCTTCACTGTGCAGCCCTCCAAGTGGCCTCACTCGAGTTCACACTCATCTCTGCCTCCCAAAGTGCTGGGAGTAAATGTGTGTACACCAAGGCCTGGCTCATGTCCCTTTCTTAAAGGCTACTAGACTACTCTACACACTGTTGCACTGTCATGGTTTCATGTATAAAGGACAGTTGGCTGTGTACTAAGTACTAAGGCCCAGACAGTGAGTTTATGCAGCTGATGCGGTCCACAATCCTACCAGGCTACTACCCGCTCGGCGACAAGCTTAGACACATGAGATTTAGCATCATGTCAGTCAAAAAAGAACCTTTATTCTTTCTTTGTGTAGCCTCATGCTTTCTTGCCAGCGGCCTTTGGAGCAGGTGCTTTCTGGGCTGGGGTCTTCTGGCCCTTCTGACCTTTAGCAGGAGCTGCTGCCTTCTGACCTGCAGCCTTTTGTGCAGGAGCCTTCTTGCCTGGTCCTGTCGCCTTCTTGGCTGGGACTTTAGCTTTAGCAGCTGCTTCCGCAGCCGCAGCAATGGCAGCTTTAGCAACAGCTGCCTTTTTGGGAGAAGCTTTCAGGATAGCAGCTCTTTGAAGTTTCTTTACTTCAGTCTTGATTATTCTGTTCCTCTGGAAAAAAAAACACAGGAGAGCATTTGCTACAGGCTCACATAAAATATGCCTTATGTCCACTGTTAAAAATTAAACGGTTTCCAGACACGTAAATTTAAATGAGGATATTATTTCCAAGACTCAGTCAGGTCATTAAGCCAGACACTCCCCCCTCCCCCCCAGCTGTCTTGCTAGCCCTAACCCAACAGAAATTACAATTACATGCACCACCGTGAAATAGGGACTGGGTACTGTTCCCTTATTACCCTGCATCAAATACAAATGTACATCTGAAAACTTACCATTTTCTTTGCCTTCATGACTTTGAAACGATCAAAATCTGTCATCTTGGCTTTCTGTTAAAAGGAAAAAACAACTGATCTCTCCAGACCCTTCTCAGCACAGCCCCATCCCCCAGAACGCAGCTTTACCCTTTCTCGGGCATCAATTTTCTTGGCCCATCTTGTGGCTGCCCATTTCGTATTGATATCTGCCTTCTCCCACGCCTTCCGTACATACTTCTGGCGGGCACTATGAAGAGCAAAGTCAAGCATTACTCAAACAGCTTTATGTCAGGTCGTGACAAAAAACATTTCAAAGATTCAAAGTCCCCTTCTTGCACACTTGCCACTGCTCACATACCTTTGTATGTGAACAGTCCTTCTGTAATTAACCAAGTCCCTCTGTAATTAACAAAGGCTGTTCCTTGCACCTGTCATATTGACAATTAACTTGGTCAAGTTTCTTAACCACCGAAGACCTCGCTGCTGCCATGAACCCTAGATCCACCTGGAGTCACTCCAGTTCATGGTGACCATACTACTCTACCAGCACCCCTGAACTGCATGTCTCACAGACCACCCAGGTTAAATCTCCTCTGTGGTGGCTCATTACAGCAGGTGCTTAGTTGTACCAATCACTGCTGGTGACAACCACACAGTATGGCAGGACAGTCTTAATCTGCACCCTCCCCCCAATAATTGCTGTCGTCTTTTACTTTATTTGGTTTTTTGAGACAGGGTTTCTCTGTGTGGCCCTGGCTGTCCTGGAACTCACTCTGCAGACCAGGCTGGCCTGAACTCAGAAATCTGCCTGCCTCTGCCTCCCCAGTGCCTGGATTAAAGGCGTGGGCCACCACTGGCCCGAGCCTTCATTTTAAGCAGTAAACACGTTTTTTATGTTAAACACTCTGTATCCAACACAAAAGTCCATCAAGTAATTTTGCACATTTAAGGCAGGGAGCATGGTAGCACACACCAACCCCATCACTAAGGGAAGCCCACACAGAAAGACCAAAAGTTTGGGGCCAATTTGGGCTATGTGAGAGAATTTTCACTAAACTTATTGTATGGAGGAAAAAAGACACAAACAGAAACTTTCATAATGGCAAAATGATCTGGGCAATTTTAAGTAAGGTCTGTTTGTTAAAGATAGACCCCTTTTCTCTGCTGGCTCCAAACTGTTCTGTATTGTCTGTGTATTCTCAAGAGGAGTAATAGACTGTGGCACCAAACCAAAAAACAAAACTTTTCACCAAACCGAAAAACTTCCAACAGGGTGTTACCTGTGCGGGAACTTGAGGATGAAGTCAGTGAGTTGCATGCATTTGAAAGGCATGGCCTGCCTCCTCACCCGAGTGCAGGGTCCATCCACTAAGGCCTAGAATACAAAACCGAGGAACTCAGACAGGCACCTAGAGTTCAAGAAGGCTGCAACCTCTTATGTAAATTCTAGCCCTTTCAGTACTATTCAAGTAAAGCCAATGTGCATTCTGTGAACCCAATATCCTAAACACCTCCATTGTGGTTTTTTTTTTTCAAACAAGGTCAAGTAGCTCAGGCTGGTGGCAAAGCCCTGGCTCTCCTACCTTATCCTCCCAGAGCCTGAGGTAATAGGAGCCACCACACCACTCCAGGATCTCTAGCAAGCACTCTACCAACAAAGCCAAACCTCCAGGCCCACTGAAGTCTTTTTAAAGTTGCCTCATTTAAAATCACCCTCGGCTGTCTGCCTAGTTTAACTAGTGAACTAATCTTATAAGATGGGGTAACTCTACCCTGTATTTCAAACCCTGTGCCCAGAGCTTCCTTAAAAATAAAGCTGTAGTCTAAACACCTCCACCCAAAGACCACTGTAGCTACCCTGAGTACCATCTGCGGAGCTGTCAATCTCATGGCCACGCTAAGATTGTAAAAGGCTCCGTCCCACACGTACCCTGTTCTGATCAATGACATCTACAATTGCGACCAGCTTTCCAGCATGTGGCCCAAAGGAAACGTAGGCCACCCGGCCTACCTCCACGTAACGCCTGAACACCTAAAACAGGAAAAGAAACAAGGATTGGCTTTAAATATTCCAAGTCCGCCGCTTACCATCAACACAGGGCTCAAAGCCGCCCTGGAGGCCGAATTTGAATTTAGTAAACGGTAGTTTTTAACTTCAAGTGTCCCGTAGCCACTTTCCCTGGATACGCTCTTACCCATGTTTGATACTCCACTTTAGTTTGCATACAATTAACTCATTGTTTGGTTGATTCACTCCCCGGTTCACTTTTTCCGGAGAAAAAGGGCCGAAGGGAGCCGCGAGACGCCGGGCCGCCGGGGAGGACCGAAGCAGCAGGCCGCGGAGGCGCCGCCATCCCCGAACCTCCCGCCACTGCGCACGCGTGGCCCCGGCAGAGCCATCCACGCGAGCCGCGCTCCCCGGGGGCTGGATTCCGCGCCCCGCCACCTCCCCACGCGCAGGCCGGGTTGCGCAGATCCACTCCATGCTGGGGCTCGCCCGCCAGGGGCGGAAGACAAGCATCGAGACGGCCGCGTTCGGAGCCCTCGGCACACACACTCACCATGTTGGCGGCGCTCAGAGAGAAGAGAGAGGGGCCCGCCCTGCCGTGCGCATGTGTCGGCGGAAGCCCCGCCCCCGACGTCCAGCGTGCCCACCGATTGGTCGACGGGGACGTGCGAGCGTTTACGCATGCTCAGTGGGTAGTGACATGGCGGTGCCGGCTCTGTGCGATTTGTTCCTTCTCAGACACGTGCTGTGAGCTTGGCGTTGTAATTTCTCCTTTCTTGTTTGGGTTTGGGATTTTTGGGACAGGGTCTCTCAGTGTTGGCCTTCCACTCTGTATAGTCCAGGCAGTCTCGCTCGCAGCAATGCTCCTGCCTCAGTCTCCCGAATGCTGACATGACAGGGTGGTCACTCCTGAGAACTTTAGGGATAGGAAGGACTCAGAGGCTGATCTTTCCATCCTGTCTGCAGCCCACTTCCCCTTTCCTCTGTATATGTAAGATGTAAGTATGATACAGCCGAGTGTGCTGGCACTCGCCCCTAATCCCAGCACTCGCGAGGCAGAGGCGGAAGCAAATTTGGATTTAAGGCCTCTTGCCCTACCAGAGATACATATTGAGACTCTGTCTTATAGACCAAGATACACAAAGAAGGTCGCGGTTGGATCAAGAAACCCAGATCTTAGAGTTTCATGCTTCCTTTACAAGCCTTACGTTGAATCCTTTGGGAAGAAATCTCTCTCTCCACCCTCTTATGGTTTTTGTTTTGCATTTAATTACTTACTTGTTGGCCCATCTGTGTTCTGTGAGGGTGCGAGTGCCACTGGGTGTCAGTACTTGTGGGAATTGGTTTTCTGCTTCCACATCGAAGGTCCCTTGGACTAAACTTGAGTTATCAGACCTGGCAGCAAGCACCTTTACCCACTGAATTATAATTGTTGTCTTAGACATAAAGAAGAGTGACCATAACAGTACTTTTTCTGTTGTTGTTTTGTTAGGTTAAGTTTGTTTTGAGACAGGGTCTCTACGTAACCCTGGCTATCCTAGAACTAGGTATACCAAGTTAGCCTCAAACTCAGACCCACCTGCCTCTGCCTCCCAAGTCCTGCTATTAAAAGCATGGGTGATCATGCCTGGCCCTTTTAATTTTTCTAATAGTACACAGTGGAAACTATAGAGACCCATACAAGAGAATGGATCATTTTTGGTAGCCTGTAATCAGGAGACTTTGGAACAATGCAGGTGAAATTCACACAGAACCCTAAGTGAAGTAAACAGATGTGAAGAATATATGCTTTACAAAAAATTCACAGCTGGTCAAATCTTGAATGTCAGAAGTATGGATTGTGGCTCTGGGAGGTGACTAGTGGGTAAAACACTTAACCAATACGTCAGAACTTCAAGTCTCTTAACACACACATACATGTGCTATATGCAATGGTGGCCTGTCTGTAATCCCAGCTCTCAGGAGGCTGAGGCAGTTGGACCCTAGGAACTCACTGACCAAAGAACTGGGCTACTTGGTGAGTTCTAGGTTCAACAACTGATGATTTATATATGCTCTGCCCAGGGAGTGGTACAATTAGAAGGTATGGCCTTGTTGGAGTAGGTGTGTCACTGTGGGCGTGGGCTTTAAGACCCTCCTCCTAGCTGCCTGGAAGCCAGTATTCCACTAGCAGCCTTCAGATGAAGATGTAGAACTCTCAGTTCCTCCTTCACCATGCCTGCCTGGATGCTGCCATGCTCCTGCCTTGATGATAGTGGATTGAACCTCTGAACCTGTAAGCCTGCCCCAATTAAATGTTGTCCTTAAAGGAGTTGCCTTGGTCATGTTGTCTGTTCACAGCAGTAAAACCCTAACTAAGACAACAACAGACCTTGTCTTAAAAAGTGAGGTGAAGGGCTGGAGAGATGGTTCAGTGGTTAAGAGCACAGACTGCTCTTCCAAAGGTCCTGAGTTCAATTCCCAGCAACCACATGGTGGCTCACAACCATCTGTAAAGGGGTCCGATGCCCTCTTCTGGTGTGTCTGGAAATAGCTACAGTATACTCATATAAATAAAATAAATCTTAAAAAAAAAAAAAGTGAGGTGAAGAGCCCTGGAGGAAGATGAATACTGGCTTTTACAGCAATGCACACACAACCGAGTGTGTACACACATTGAACATGGGAACAAGCAAGCAAAAAGGCACAATAACAAAGCAAACTAGCATCAATCTTGCTTTTCCGTGGTTCAGGCTGCTAGAGTGTATCAGGTTTCTGAGTTCCTGGTCCTGCTGTTCCTCACCGTGCCAATTCAGTACGAGAGTGTTTGTTTTGTGCAGACAAAGATCTCAGGATGACACCTGTGTCCTTTTTTTCTCCAAGCGCGTATTAACTTAAAAAATTTTTAAAGAGAAAAAAAAATAACTTTTCTCCCTAATAAGAGAGAACTGGGGAACAGCAGGTGGGGGGGGGGGAGGTTGAGACAGTTTAAAATCCAATGGAAGAGTGAACTCACTTTGAGAAACTGGGGAAATCCTTCAGTTTACAGGACTTTTTCAAAAGTGTGCAGTTGAATTATGTCACCCCATTCCCATTCCTGCTGAGGTCACTTTTACCCCCTAACCTACAGCATGCACAGGATAGCCAGGCATCCAAGCCCTCCATTGTTCTTACTGGGATACCCTCCACTGATTTTGTTGTTGTTTTGTTTTTCAGGACAAGGTTTCACTGTGTAACAGCCCTGGCTGCACAAAGCCCTGGCTTTGTAGAGCAGGCTGGCCTCGAACTCATAAAGATCCACCTGCCTCTGCCTCCCGAGTACTAGAGTTAAAGGCTTTGCCACTACTCTGCTACTCTTCCGGTTTGTTTGTTTGTTTTGTTTTAAGATTTATTTATTTATTTATTTATGTGTATGAGTACACGATTGTTCTCTTTGGACACACCAGAAGAGGGCATCAGAACCCATTAAGATGGTTGTGAGCCACCATGTGGTTGCTGGGAGTTGAACTCTGGACTTCTGGAAGAGCAGTTGCTGAGCCATCTCTCCAGGCCCTCTTCCAGGTTTTAACATTTTGTTTTTTCCTCCTGGAGACACAGGGCACATCTTTGAAGGGCTGTCTCAGGACCCTTGCCAAGAAGCATCAGGCTGCATCAGGTTTCTCTGAGTTCTGTTTCATGGACAAGGTAACTTTTCCAAGCAAGAGTTGCTTTGCTCTAATCCAGAGGTTCTCCACTGTGGTTTCCGACCCCTTTCACAAGGTTCACCTGAGACCATTGAAAAACACAGATATTTACAATTCATAACAGTAGCAAAATAACAGTTACAAAATAGCAACAAGCCGGGTAGTGGTGGTGCACGCCTTTAATCCCAGCACTTGGGAGGCAGAGGCAGGTGGATTTTTGAGTTCAAGGCCAGCCTGGTCTACAGAGTGAGTTCCAGGACAGCCAGGCTTGCACAGAGAAAACTTGTCTGGAAAAACAAAAAACAAAAACAAAGTAGCAACAAAAATAATTTTATGACCACTGCAACATGAGGAATTATATTAAAGGGTCTCAGCATTAGGAAGGTTGAGAACCTTATGAATTCTAATGTACATATCTGATATGCAGGATATCTGATATGCTATGCATGACTGACAGATTGAGAACCCCTGCACTAGAGTCTAGTGAGAAGGTAATCACGATTCCCAATGGCTGTAGTGGTTGTATCACCTCTAGAATTAGACAGAGCATCACAAGACACTGGGCAGTCAGATCACTAAAAAGGAAGGTCAAATTGAGGTTGGCACCAGGAACCAAGATAGCAGCCCCCACGCTCTCTGGTTCCTCAGACCTCTGCCCAATGCCCATGAAAAGGGCAGTGAGGGATTGGAGAGATGACTTAGTGGAGTTTGATCCCCAGTATCCACATCGGGTGGTCCACATCCACCTGTAACTCCAGCCCCAGAGAATCCGATGTCTTCAGCTGTACATAGACAGAAAGAAAGAAAGAGGCTGCCCTCTAGTGTGCAAGCACCGGGAGTGCTCTCAGAGATCTCAGCAGCCGTCCTTATTTGTTATTCTGGTCTTGCTTGTTGCAGAGAGCCAGGTAGGTGGAAGACTGGGAAGACAGCAGGCACCCTGCCCAGCTTATCACAGATCTGATGCCCCCAACTTCTGCCACGGGTTTCTTAAAACTGTATCTCGGGTTTCTTACTACGGATGGAGGCCTCAGTTTGGCAGAGGAAACCTTTGAAGCCTCAAAGAGAAAAAGAAAAAAATCAATATCTGTGTCAGAAGTGAAACCAAGGCTACTCTGGCCCTGACTGATTTCCTTTAAAAATATGTAATCATTTGTTTATGAACAGCTGTACACACCCATCTAAATCTTTGGAAGTTAGAGGTCAATGCTGGGTGCCCTACATAGTCCCTAAGTGGCTCCCAGCAAAAGTCCTCAAAGCAGTGGCCTGCCTTTCCTTCCAACAACAGCCTATGGTTGTGGTAAAATGCCTTCACAGAAGCTGACAAAAATGATAATTCCTGTCAAAATGGTGGCACTGCAACATCTTAGTCTCCAAACTTCACAGGAGCTGTCCATGGTGGTGCATTGCCTTTCCCTTCTTGCAGGAACTGCTCCTCAGAAACTGTCCACAGTGGTCACACCTTTTCTGCCTCAGCCTACAGCCTTGGCACAGAAACTATCCCACAGGAACTGTACCACAGGAACTGCCCACAGTGACCTCCCCAGCAGGTCCACACAGATGGTGCCTCAGCCAAAGCCTGCTATGGCTGGAAGGACTTTGAACCCTAACCCATGGACCCAACACAGGGAAAAGGGAGTGAAAAAAGCCATCAATTCCTGAATAGGAAAACCCTCCAATCCCTGAGCAGGAAAATCCACTAATTCCCAAGTTCCCCAAATTCAGACTTGAAATCCCACCAATCCTCAATCTAGAAATCTCTGTCCTATAAAACTCCCAAGAAATCCTATATAAGCCTTGCTGTCTGCTTCTGAGAGCAGAGGGCAGCCATGTCTGGATTCATCCCTCGTTATCCTAGACCCTCCAATAAATCTCTTTCCTGAGATTTTCTACCTATTGTGACTCATCAGAAAAAGCCAAGAAGCAATGAAGAGATGGGAAGGAGTGAGATAGTGAGGCAGGCCTGAGGCCCCTGAGCTCCTAGGCTCATCTGGGGATACTCTCCCCTGGGAGCTACAGTGCCTCTGCTGAGGAGGCTTCCTCTCAGAACAGTGTGGTTCCTGGACTCCCATGTCTCAGGCTATCCGTCCACTGGGATACCTTTTCCCTCAGAACTGTAGGGCTCCCGGGCTTCCAAGTCCCAGGGTACCCTTCCATTCTAACAGGGACACACTCTAGTTTGCTTTCTATTGTGGGGAGAGAACACATGACCAAAGGCAACTTGAGGAGGAAAGGGTTTCTTTGGCTTACAGCTCACAGTCCACCATGAAGGGAAGTCAGGCCAGGAGCTGAACCAGAGGCTGAGGAGGAACGTGGCTTTTTGGCTTGCTCCTCTTGGCTCACTCAGCTGCTTTCTTACATGACCTAGGACCACCTGCCCAGGGGTGAGACAGCCCCTGGTGAGCTTGGCCCTCCCACACCAACCACTGACTAATCACTGATTAAGAATATGTTCCACGCCTTGGTGGCGCACGCCTTTAATCCCAGCACTTGGGAGGCAGAGGCAGGCAGATTTCTGAGTTCAAGGCCAGCCTGGTCTACAGAGTGAGTTCCAGGACAGCCAGGACGACATAGAGAAACCCTGTCTTGAAAATAAATAAAAGCACAGATGTGCCTCTTACGGAGGGTCCTAGCTGTGTCAAGTAGAAAGAGCAAAACAGCACGCTGGGTGCCTTCCTCAGCCACTCTTCATCCCATCTTTTTGGGACAGCCTCTCACTGAACCCAAAGTTTGCCAGTTAAGCTAGGTAAACTGGCCACTGAGCCCCAGGGGCGCATTTGTCTCTGCCTCCCAGGCTGACCACTGCAGGCCATCGATCCTAACTCTTCATGTGTGTGATAGGGATCCAAATTCAGGCCTTTCCGACATTAAGCACTTTACACATACTCTTTACTAATGTTTTGGAGAGGCGGGCAGGTGGTATAGTCCCCTTGGAGACCAGAGAGGGTATCCAATCCCCTAAATCTAGAGTTATGAATAGCTGTGAGCTGGAAACTGAACTCTGGTTCTCTACAAGAACAGTGAGAAAGCACTCAACTGCTAGTCATCTCTTCAGCTCCGAATGAGCCCCATTTCAGACTATTTTATGTATATGGGTGTTTGTCTGCATGTGTTTCTGAGCACCAAGTGCAAACAGACTTAGTACCTGCAGAGGCCAGGAGAGGGCATTACATCCCCTGGATGGAACAGGAGTTAACAGAAGATTATGAGCTGCCAAGTGGGTCCTCTGCAAGTGCAGCAAGCACTCACCCACTCCAGCTCCTCTCATAAAATTCCTCATCCTGAGGAGTCTGAGTTTGCTGAAGACTGAAGCGGTAGAGTGTGAGAAGTCCCAAGGAAAAGCTTTCTATCAGAACAGGTGCAAAGAGCTGAGGGAAAAGATGTTCCAGACAAAAGGGATGGAAAATCCTTGCTACCTGATACACATGTACAAGGTCCTCTCCATGCTGGCCCTGGGGCCAGCGGGCAGTGAGCAGTCCTGCCCAGAGGCCAGTGGGGAGGGCAGGGATCTGAGGAAGGCACTCGGGAAGACTGACAGGCCTGGATAGTCCTGGCTCAACACGTGTTTCTTAGAAGCTTTAAGTTCTGTTATCTGTTAGAAGCAGCTGTTCTGACCCCGCTGTCCAGTGTAAATGAAACAGTCGGCACCTGTATTCTATTAGGAGAACTGGGTCCTGGGAAGCTTTACTGTGGGGAGCTTGGAAGATGAAGAATGAAACAACCAGCAGTGGAATCAAGAGCATGGCTCAGCAGTAAGAGTTTTCCTGGGACACATGAGAACTGAGATTCAAACCCCAAACTGGCAAAATGAATACATTTAAAGTCAATCACAGTGGTTCAGAGGGAAAAAAAAGTCCATGTGTTGTTCTTAAACATGTGGCTTTTATATTTCCTTGATTTTTTATTATTATATCATAAACCCTTTAGGAAAGAAAGCCTTAGATGAAATCCCAAGTTCGCTTTTTACAAAATAAA
Organism: Arvicanthis niloticus; assembly: GCF_011762505.2. Taxonomy (NCBI): domain Eukaryota; kingdom Metazoa; phylum Chordata; class Mammalia; order Rodentia; family Muridae; genus Arvicanthis; species Arvicanthis niloticus. Next base: position 40,817,961 of record NC_047678.1, on the reverse strand, counting down.
AATATTGTGTCTGAGCTGTATATAGTGGTGCATGGCTATAAGCCCAGCAAGCAGCAGGCTGGGGTAGAAGGTGCCAAGAGCTTGAGACTAGCCTGGCATACATAGCAAGCACCAGCCAGGCAACATGGCAAAACGTTCTCAAACTAAACCAAGGGCTGGGGAAGTGGCCTGCTTGGTAAGGAGCTTGCTACGTAAGCATGAGAACCTAGTTCAACTCCTGGAACCCACATAAAAATAGACAGATAGACAGGCAGGCAGGCAGGCAGACAGATAGACAGACAGAAAAAAAGAAAGAAACGGAAGGAAGGAAGGAAAGAAGAAAAGAAAGAAAGAAGGAAGGAAGGAAGGAAGGAAGGAAAGGAAAGGAAAGGAAAGAAAGAAAGAAAGGAAAGAAAGGAAAGAAAGAAAGAAAGAAAGAAAGAGGAAAGAAAGAAAAGAAAGACAGCCAGGTGTGATCTTATTAACTTATAATCCCAGAGCTGAAGATGGGGAGTGAGACAGTTAACTCCCTGGGCCTGATTGGCCAGCCAGCTAGAAATGCAGTGGGCTGACTCAGCCCCTCTCTGACAGTGGGATATTGGTTAGATTAACCTCTTATCACCTTTCCTCCCTGGTAAAATGGCACTTAAAAGCTCTCTCTGTATGCTGGGTATTGTGGAACACACTTGCAATCCCAGCTACTCTGGAGGCTTAGGTGGAGCAACGGGGCTGGCCTCAGCCACTGTATGAGTATGTATAGGTCTGTGCTGGAGATCAGATGTGAGCATGTGAAAAACACCAGCTCAGTGTGAGCTGTAGTGGTAGTGGAGAGCCAGGTGTCTTTTCTGGGGTGGGGTGTGTGTGTATATGTGTGTGTACTATGACAGTGTATGTGACTGCAAGAGTGTGTCTAGTGTGGTAGACACTTGGGGTATGGGTATGGTGTTGGGTCTGGATATCCGTAGGAGGAGCACAGACATAGGGGCCATTAGAGTTGGGATAGCTGGGACAGTGTATGGGTATGGGAAGTGGGCTTTCCGAGTGCGTGGACCCAGCAGGGTTGAGATACTCTGTGGTGTATATAAGACAGGAGGGGCCCAGCTGAGTGAGGGTTATCTGACAGAGCTCACTCACAGGGGTGGGAAACACAGGCATGTCAAAGGAGACATGGCCTTGGCAAGAGAAGAAGCAGGCAGCTGGCTTTCTAATGACTGCAGCCTTCCAACTAGGACCTTGTTGGTTAGGCAGGATCTTCAGCGTGCACAGTGTTCTATTCAATGCTTGTTTGTTTTTAAGTGAATAAGCTGTGGGGCTTCTTGGAGTCAGAGACTGGCATGTTAAATCAAGATATTTGACTTAAAAAAAAAAAGATTCGTTTTACTTTTATTTAAAATTTATGTTAGCCGGGCAGTGGTGGCGCAAGCCTTTAATCCCAGCACTTGGGAGGCAGAGGCAGGCCAGCCTGGTCTACAGAGTGAGTTCCAGGACAGCCAGGACTACACAGAGAAACCCTGTCTCGAAAAAACAAAAAAAAAAAAAACAAAAAACAAAAAAAAAAAAAAAAAAAAAAGAAAAGAAAAGAAAGAAAGAAAGAAAAAAAAACCAAAAAAACAAATAAAATTTATCTGTTAACTTTTATGTGTGTGGGCATTTTGCTTGCATGTCTGGCTGTGTAGTGCATGCATTCAGTGCTGGAGAAGGCTACAGGAGAGAATCCGATCCCCAGAGCCACAGACAGTTGTGAGCTGCCACACTGGTGTGGGGAACTGAATCCAAGTCCCATAGAAGAGCAGCCATTACTCTAAATCAACGATCCGTCTTTCCAGTCCCTATTTTTATTCCTGACTTATCCATTTTGATGAGTTTGTGCAAGAACCTGCCTCAAAACCAAAACAAAGGCTGGCCCAGTCAGTCAGTAAAAGACATGCAAGGCTGAAGACCTAAGTTCAGGACCCAGAACTCATGTCGGTCAATAAGTAAATAAAAGCTGGAATCCCAGCCCCGAGGAGGCAGTGACAGTGACAATCTTTCTTCCTTTTAAAAATACCACCTTGTGTCCTTAGGAGAAAGGGCATCGTGTTTAAGTTAACAAACACACATTGCAAAATAAAAATAAGAGTTTATTCCATATAGAGCCAACAAACAGCCACGAGACACAGCATTGATGTATGGCTTGTAGCTATTGGACTTGAAGACCTTTCCCATCCCACTTTGGAGGCAAATATTCCCAAGACTGCCTTCTCTTTCCCCAAAGTCAAGATGTGTAGCAGCTATGCAGGGAGGAATGTAGGGATGTCTTTGGGCAGGATCCTGTATACCTGTGGGAGTGCTGGGAAAAAGCACAGGCCATGGTTATAGCCCAAAGGCACCCTGAGCAGGAGCTTTGTTGGGACAATGAGATTCTTCTCCCCCTACCCCTTGCCACGCCCTAGTGCAGGCCACTGGGGGTGTGATTTACAAGCGGGCACAGCAGGGAGACAGTTACACAAGAATGACACATGCCAAGTAGCAACCTCATGACCAGAGCTCCAAGTGGGCACTCCAAAATGAAAATAGCTACCGTTTAGGGACCTCTATGTGTCTTTGTGCTTCGGGTTTTACCTACAGGACAGAGGCAAACTGTTCTTGGGACTATGAGTCTTCTTAGGCTGGGCATGTGACTCAGTTGGTCAAATAGTTGCCTAGCCTACATGAAGCCCTGGGGTTCCACCCCCCAGGAGCTCACAACCCGTAATCCTAGCCCTCAGGAAAAGAGCACATATCAAGGTTGGTCATAGTGAGTGGGGTACCTGAAACTGTCTCAAACTATCATCTTCCCCACTAAATGCTACAAGCTACCAGTCAGGGAGCTTAATGCTTATGAGATTGCTAAAAGAAAGTATTAGTGGCTTCAGATGGGGCTGGACTCCACGAAAAGACAGAAAGGTCTCGCCAAAGAACTATAGGTCAAAAACCACAGGATGAAGTATCTGAGTCAGAGCCTTCATAGGCAGCTTGCTAGGAGGAGTATGGAGGGAGGGAGAGAAAATGGAAGCCGAGCCTGTGGTCAACTCTTCCACATTAAATTACATTCTCAACTTCCTCTGGAGTAGACGGAGTGAAGTCCCTGACACCAACTGCTAGTGTTTCCTTGATTCCCAACGAATCAGCAAGCGGGTAGGGAGGGTTGCAGAGGCACCGCCCAAGCCCACTGGGTGGTTGAGGGACTCCCAGGATGTGCTCTGGCAGGAACCAGTGGCTGAGAGGCACATGACCTTGGCATTTAAGCACGGGGACAGGTCCTGGTGGCAGCCACTTCACTCACACTGCCTGGTGTCACTCTGCTGGGTTATGGCAGCCTCGGGCTCCAGGCGCTGCTTGGGGCTCAGTCAGAATCCACCGCTTGGTCGAAGGCATTCTCCGAGCGCTCCTTTGTCCTGAATGCTGAACACAGATACAAAAGAAATGCCAGGCACAGCAAGGCAATAGCCGTGAAGAAGGCCAGGACTCCCATAAACACTGGTGGCTGTATGGGTAGATGGATCAGGGGACTTCCAGCTGGGATCTGGTTGGTCAAGCTGAGCATGTAGCCTAGGGACCAGGCGATGCTGCTGTTCCCCACCTGTGGAGGAGAGTGGATGGTTCAGTTCTCAGGTAGGGCTATAGGCTAGTTCCAGCCCATACTGGACACCCCAAAAGACAGCTGTGATCTAAGAAGACCTAAGGGTTTGTCTGTGTTCTGACGCTACACCACAGCCACAAAGAATTGGGCTTCCACTTCAGTACAATCAGGAACTGAGTTCCCCACAAGCCCATTGAAGCTGAGGGTTAAAACATTTCTATTGTGCAGGGAACAGGCCTGTCTGTAGTTAAAGGAAGATTTAGAAGGTGTTTACCCAACCCCAAACTGGTTCCTAGGAGCAGGGGGCCAGCCCTAATGGAAAACTTTAATTTCTTCTGATAGGTCCATCTTCCCTTTCCTTTTTCCTTCCCTCCTCTCCCCTCCTTTTCCTTCCTTTCCCCACTTTTAAAACAGGATCTCATTATGAAAACCCTCCTCGCCTGGAACTCACTATGAAGATCAGACTGGCCTTGAACTCAGAGACCCACCTGCCTCTGGCTGGGATTAAAGGTGTGTGCCAGCCTTTAGCCTTGAAGGAGAATACCTTCAATCTGCTTTTTGACTGGCATGTTTTGAGGCTGTTTTCTTAGGCATCTCCATATTTTGAGTTTGCAATCTTTATAATGAACCAAATTATCTGTAATCTTCATCTCAAATAATGCTCTTTTTCAAAATAGTTTAGCTAGATAGTAAATGACAGCACTTGGTTAGCACTGGCTGGATGTTTATTCACATTGCACTTCTGTGTGTGTGTTTGTGTGTGTCCACACGCTTATGGGCATGTGTATACCACAGTATGCATGTAGATCACAAGACAACTTTCATGAGTGCAGGTTCTTTCCCCTCATCATGTGGATCCTACAATGGAACTCAGAGAGTCAGGCCTGGAGGCAAGCACCTCTCTCCACTGAGCCATTTAACTGGCCCTTTGCCTGATACTAAGAAAACTGTTTTTTTTTTTTTAAACTTTCAGTCTGTCTGTATCATGATTCTTAAAACTATAAACATTTCTCTTACAAATTATATTAAGTTGATTGCTTAATTTTGTTTATTCATTTAATTGTGTTTATTAATTTGTATATTAGTATGAGATAGGATCTTATACATCCCAGGCTAGTCATAAATTCACCAGTAGCAGGGGATGACCTTGAACTCCCAATCTTCCTGCTTCCACCTCCTGAGTACTGGGATTATAGGTGTTTGCTACCACACCTGGCTAGCACAGGAGGCATATTTTTCCATAAGATATAACATATTCAGTATTTGTCAGAATCCTTTCCAAGCCCCTTCCCTGCTTTGCTCTCTGGCTACAACTTCCCCAAGCAACAACCAGAGAAGCAGTCTGGCTTGTTAAATCTTAAAAATCTAATCTGAGCAGGGCAGTGGTGGCGCACACCTTTAATCCCAGCACTTGGGAGGCAGAGGCAGGCAGATTTCTGAGTTTGAGGCCAGCCTGGTCTACAGAGTGAGTTCTAGGACAGCCAGGGCTACACAAAGAGAAACCCTGTCTTGAAAAACCAACCAACCAACCAAACAAACAAAAAAACTAATCTGACCATGTTCGTCTTCCTAACTGAACTGGTAGGATACAAAAACTGGTAGTTTTTGTTTGCCAAGCTGGCCTAAAACACCCCACGTACCTGGATGACCTTGAACTCCTGACCCTCTGCCATCCCAGTGCTAGGAATGCAGGGGTGCACGTATGAGACTCAGTGCAGGACTTCCTGGTTTTGCGGGTTGCTGGGGAAGTAGGGTTCTGCCTGGGGTCGAGTGTATGTTAGACACACATTCTACTGATGGAGCCATCTCCCAGGTGAATGGTGTTATTAGGTGATATTAGGTGACATTATCACTGATGAGTCTGCACTCCAATATCGCACTCTAACGGCCTCCATTAGTGCTGCTTGCAGTATTCATTTATTTATTTTTTTCCTTTCTCCACTCAAAATGGTAGAAGCAGCTCTCTGTGTGTGCGTACACACATGTGTAGGTCAGCCTCTGGTTTTCCCTAAGGAGCCATTTATTTTGAGACAGGGTTTCTCATTGGGCCCTGGGCTTACTGGTTAGGCTGGTCTGCTGAGCCCTCAAGCAACAGGGATCTTCCTGTCTCTGCCTCTTCCCCAGAGCTGGGATTGTAGCCACACACTACCATGCCTGACTTTTTCTTACATGGATTCCAGGGATGAAATTCAGGTCCTTATGCTTGTGTGGTGAGCACGTAACAAATTGAGCCATCTCCTAAGCTTCCTTTTTTTTTTTTTTTTTTTTGAGACAGTCTCAAGTAGCTCAGGCTGGCCTTGAACTCTAGACCGTCCTGCCTCTGCCTTCTGAGTCCTAGGACCACATGTATGAGCACTGACTGGCTCTTCTATTTTTATTTTTCTAGATGGCTACTTTTCATTCTTGCTTTCTGTAGTTTTGTAGTATCTTCTGGGTCTATCTACTTAGTTGACTACTGTTTTTTTTTTTTTTTTTTTTTTTTTTTTTTGGTTTTTCAAGACAGGGTTTCTCTGTGTAGTCCTGGCTGTCCTGGAACTCACTCTGTAGACCAGGCTGGCCTCGAACTCAGAAATCTGCTTGCCTCTGCCTCCCAAGTGCTGGGATTAAAGGCGTGCGCCACCACCGCCCGGCGACTACTGTTTTTAATGATGTATTCAGTGCCTGTGTAGAAAATCTTCCGGTCTGTTTATGTCCTTATATTTGACCCTCTCCCCCCTCCCTGGGGTGTGGTGGCATCCCAGCACTCAGAAGGCAGAGACAGGTGGATTTCTGTGGGTTCAAAGCCAGCCTGGTATACATACATGTTCCAGGCAAGCCAAGGCTACAAGGTGAGATCCTGTGTTAAAAAACTAACATATAAATAGATAACCACTTGGCCAGGAATGATTTGTTTTATATAATTAAAGTAAAATTTTAAAAGTTTACATTGTGTGTATGTTCATGTGTGTGTGTGTGTGTGTGTGTGTGTGTGAACATGCATGTGATAGCACCTGTATGGAGGTCCGAGGACAACTTACAGGAGTCAATTGTCTTTCTCCAATGTGTCTTCTGGCTCATTTGGAAGAGCTTTTATCAGCTAAGCCATCTGGTCAGTTCCCAGAAGCAAAATTAAACCAAAGATATCTTCTCAGTGCAGACCGGTACTCAGTGCTGATAGTCTTCGTTCTTACAATGCACTTGTCGGATGACTGCTCCTGTGGAGCAGGACTCAGCACACAGGCTAACAGTCTGCACCCCAGGGAGTCAGTCTCTGTCCTCTGTCTCTCTGTCTCTGTCTCTGTCTCTGTCTCTGTCTCTCTCTCTCTCTCTCCTCAGATAACTCAGTTGAAAATAGACAGTCCCAAGCTTAATTCAGGATATTGATCGGATTAATTCAATTTTGCCAAAGCTGGAATTGACAGGATGGCTCCAGACATCCTGCAGGCTTTACTGCAGCTATTCCTGAACAGAGAACACCCTCTCAGGACTGAGGAACACAGTCCTGGCCAGAGAGATTCACAAGGAGATGTCCTGCCTGAATCAGCTGTCCTTCTGCTTCCTGAACACTTTAGTCACTAGGCAATGCCTGTCTGTCTGTCTATCTGTCTGTCTATCTAGCCAGCTATCATCTATCTATCCACGTGTCTAATTTGTCTTTTTCCAGTTGTCTATCTTCCACATATCTGTCATCATTTAATCTATCATCTACCATTCTACTACCTACCCACCTATCAATCTATCATACATCTATCATCTATTATCTATCTATCTATCTATCTATCTATTTATCTATCTATCACCTATTGCCATCCTTGGCACTGACTGGGCTCCAGCCCTGAGCTGAAGGCCAGCATCTGGCATGCCCAGACAGCCCCACCCTCAGGAGCCTCCCCATTCATCCACTCAATTCCAGCCTTCTCCTTGTCTGCAGCCCTCTGGAAACAACTGCTTTAAATTCTGTCACCTCTTCTCCTGAAGCACCAACAGGTGATCTGCAGGATTAGAGCATCCTATAACCTTTGACCTCTCTTCCACAAACCTTTCTACGGAGAGGGAGAAGATGCTCCGTGTTTGGACTTACTTCTTTTTCAAAGCGTATCTGAGGCCAAGTCTCTTCAGTGAACTTGTATCCATTTACGAGCAAGTGGTAGATGTAGTGAGCTGAGAAGCAGTAGGACCGGGCGTATGTCTCATCAAATCTGGGGAGTCGGGACGGGAGCTGGAAAGGGGATAAAGACACCTGAGAAGGGGAGCAGGCAGGTGCATCTCAAAAGGTGCGTGTGGGAGCCCCCAAGGGCAACAGCAGGGTTTCAAAACCCATCACTCAGGATTTCAAGATGAAAACGACATTAACACAATTGCACAAGAGCCGAGACTCCTACCCAGTGTTGTGTCAGAATCCAGAAGGTCACGGGGTCATCTACACCATGTGCTGCTTCGACCTACTGAGTCTTTTCTCTTTCATTCATTCACTTCAGTTAGGGTCTCACCTAGCCCATGCTAACCTTGACACAACATGCGCATATATACATCCATACACTTGCATGTACACACACGCTCACGATGCATCACATAGACATTCACACATGCAAGCTGGGACATGATCACGAATGGAGTCGTGCGGGGAAAATTCTGAGTGCTTGTGAGAAAACACCAAGAAAACAAGAAAAGAGTCTTGTGGCCTCAGTGTCTTCAGAACTCGGGACTGTCCCTGGAATGTGTTTCTGTGCTTCTCCCAGGTGTGAGTCTACTTCCGCTTTTCTATTACTACTGGCCGCTGATTTTTGTTTATAGCCTCTATGGAATGCGAGGCTTGTCCTTGAGATTGTACACTTTACTCATGTGACTCTTGTGAGTCTGAATTGTCCCATGCTCTGAATAAAGTTGGCTATGAGACTTCAGTCTGCCTGATGGATTGGCTCCATTCTGTCAGGCCCCACTGCCTCTAGAACCAGTAAACACACAAATACACATACATATAGATACAAATATGTAAATATATATGCTCATCCATTCACACACACACACACACACACACACACACACACACACACACACACACGGACTTAAGCACTGTTGTACTGTCTGTCCTGATGCTCAGCCTCTCTTTTCTTTTCTTTTTCTTTTTGTTTTTTTTGTTTTTGTTTTTGTTTTTTTTTGAGACAGGGTTTCTCTGTGTAGCCCTGTCCTGGCTGTCCTGGAACTCACTCTGTAGACCAGGCTGGCCTCGAACTCAAGAATCCACCTGCCTCTGCCTCCCAAGTGCTGGGATTAAAGGCGTGCACCACCACCGCCCGGCTCAGCCTCTCTTTTCTAATACTGACCTCTATCCAAGTGTGTCTGCAGAAGTCCCAGCTGCTGTCATTGAAGGACGTAAGGGAGAAGCTTCCTGAGAGGTTTAGCGCACTGGCTGTGTAATAGAAGCCTGCAAACGCCTGTGAGCAGGACAGAGACAGTGAGTTCTCCAAAGGAGTGGGCTATGGAGCTACCTGGGGAGAGAATACTGAGAAGCAGGATAGGGAAAGGAGCGAGAGAGGCTCTCCCGGGGTGCAGAGTCCCTCTCCATCCCTCCCCTCCACAACTGGTCTTTGCTCTTACCACAAATGGCCCTTGAACTTTGGGCTGGTAAATGCCATCAAAGGAACAGGCATCTTGGTTTTGGCAAGCATTGAAGTCAAACACAGAAGCCACCTTCTCCCTACACAGCCATGGGTCACCAGTTCCCGTGAAGGTGACGCTGTCACTGGGGTTGTAGATCTCCGGCCTCTGCTTCTCTGTGCACAGGCTGCCAAACACGTGGCCCAAGGTGAAGGTGGCACTATAACCTTGAGGGTAGCAGGGGTTACTGATGTTGGCTTCTGTGGAAGGGCTCTGGAGGTGCGACAGGGAGGTGTGAGACGGGACACTTTCCTTCTGGAAGATTCTCCCCACGACTACCCTGTGATGCCAAGAGAGAGGCTGAGAGCCACCACTGTGCCGTGCGCTGCTACCGGACACAGAGAGCAAGGATCCTGAGAGGTTTGCACTCCACACAGCCCTGCCAAGAACGCTTCAGGGGACTTGGAATAAACATGTACAAAACAGGCAGACAAATCAAGCACTGACTGACAATAAAAATTAGAAAAATTTATTTTAAAATAATTTGGGAAGGGTGAGGAAGATAGCTCAGTTAGTAAAGTGCTTGCTGCTCAGGCATGAGGACATGTGTGTGTGTGTGTGTACACAAGCAGGTGAATGTGTGTATATGTGTGTGTGTATGTGTACGCGAGCAGGTGAATGTGTGTGTATGTGTGTGTGTACACGAGCAGCTGAATGTGTGTACATACCCGTGGAGGTCAGAGGCCAATGTCAGGTTTTGTTTCTCATGCTTTGTTTTGTTTAGTTTTTTGAGAAAGGGCCTCACTGTGTAGCCCTGGCTTGCTTTTAAATCACTATGTAGACCAGGGCTGGCCTCACATTCATGGAGACCCCACACACTTGCCTCTGTGCCATGAATGCTGGGACCAAAGGTGTGTGCTACTTCACCCAGCCTTTTTAAATATTTATTTTATTTCTGTGTATGCGTGTGCGTGAGTGAGTGTGCACGTGCACACATGTACATGCGAGCATTTGGGTGCTCACAGAAGCCAGAAAAGAACATCAGATCCCCTGGAACTGGAGTTATAGATTGTTGTGAGCCACCATGTGGATGCTGGGAACTGAACTCTCGTCTTCTGAAAGATCAACAAATCTTTTCTTCTCTCCTTTTTGATTTTTCGAGACAGGGTTTCCCTGTGTAGCACCGGCCATCCTGGAACTTGTAGACCAAGCTGGCCTCAAACTCACAGAGATCTGCCTGCCTGCCTCTACCTCAGAAGTGTTGGGACCAAAGGCCAACCAGGCCCAGCCACACTTTGTTTTCTGAGACAAGTTCTCTCACTGGTCTGGAATTGTCCAAGTAGGACAGTCTGGCTGGGCAGCCCCAGGGATCTGCCTGCCTCCACCCCTGCACTTACATTACAGTATACATCACCATGCCTGGCCTTTTCTCATTATATACCTTGGCTGGCTTAGAGTTCACTATGTAGACCAGGCTAGCCTCAAACTCACCTTTATCCCCTGCCTCTACCTCATGAGTGCTGGGATTAAAGGTGTGTACCAATATACCCAGCCACGCCTGTCTAGGGACTTCGAACTCATGCTTTTAAGCTTAAACAGCAGGCATTTCCCCACCAAGCTGTCACCGCAGCCTGATCCTCCTTAGTTTTTCTCACTTCCATTTGCTGGAAGTGGTTAACACAATGGAGGAGGAAAGGGAGCCAGGAGGCGAAGGCAAGAAGGAAACCCCAGGATCGCATGAGACTCTAATGTTATTTCTATCCACTCAGCAGATTGGAGTGAGGATAGACACTCAGGGCAGACATCCTCCCTGGCTCAGACCCTTCCCCCACCCCCCAGCCCCCGACCCCCAACCCCATACCTGCAGAAGCATGGCTAGAAACTTCTTCTCTGCTTCGTTCCGGCCGTAGCACTGGAAGCTGTGTGTGTAGAGAGTGTATGTGTAACCGTACAAGGACACCTGCACCGTGTCACTGGCGTTCGGCTCCATCTTCTCTTCTGACACAAAGGATATCTGGGTGGAGGCGCCGCCTAAATCCAGGGCTCCTGTGGTGTCTACTCCGTGAGGGTGCACCCACATGTGCCACAGGTTCTTCTGCATAGTGGGATAAGGAAGTGAGAAGAGAAGCCAAAGACACCATTTCCGCTTGCTGGGACTCTCCACTCAAGGTCCAGCTGCTACTGCTAGGCAGGGGGACATGGATACACTCAGGGTTGGTCCTCTCTTATTTTAGGGATTATAAAATGATCTGTGAGATAACACAAATGCATGCAGCTCATGTGTGTGGAGTGGGCAGGTAGGAAGGTAAAAAAAAAAAATTAGAGAGAGCCTGGGTTGTGTGGTATCCTGCTAGTAGCTCCCTGAAAGAAAATGTGACCCCTGGTAACTGAGTCTAAGGCCTCTAAAGCCAAGGGAGGCCAGACAGGTGGAGTTTCATGTGAGATTACCCAAATATTAATCATGCCAATTAACCTGAAAATTCAAAATATACTCATGGGGGCTCAAAAGTCTAGTCTGAGACGTGGTCTGGGTGTCCTCCGCAGGGACTGGACTGTAAGGAGACCTTTGGATACAACGTGAAGAAGACTCCATCTCTCTGAGGACTCTGGACAAAGATTGAGGGCTCTGTAATTTCCAGGCAGTCAGAGAGCCTTTTGGAAAAGTTCTCTTTAAGCCGCCCCTTCTAAACATCCAGATCCCAGTGTTTAATTTAGATCCTCCCCAAATTTCTTACGAATGAGCAATGTGGTCCAGGATGTCAAAGCCCTTCCTTGGCTGTTGTCCCTGAGTGCTTTCCCCCCCCCCCCCCCCCCCCGAGCATGGACCTCCACCTCCGCTGTCTCTCACGGGGACGGGGTAAAGGAGAGGTTAGAAACCATGCATCTCTTTCCACACACCTCCAGGAAATTTCCCATTATATAGTTGGCTGTAATCCATCCATACACCCCTTCCTCTTGCCCAGAAATGATTTGAGCACCCCTAAAGTCAAAAGGCTGGGACTTGAAGTAGCTTTGGATGCTTTCAAGGACTTCACGAGCCGCTGTCTCATTCTGCAACCTATGCGAGGTACAGAACACAAGAGGCTGAGCATAGAGGCGTGGTGGGTGTCCACCAATCCCCTTAGTGAGGAAACATCCTCGTCCTGGCCCCTGCTGGCATAAGGTAGGAAAACAGCTTCTGGTAGAAGCCCCATTTGCCATCACCATTCCCAACCCCAGGCTGGTCCATTCTTCAGGAGGTGGGTAATCAGACTTCTTATCTGAATTGTTCTAGCTCAGGCCAATGGGGAACATAAGACTGCAGAGGGCCCAGCAGTAACCTACAGCCTCTGGGGCATCACAGAAAGGAGTTTCATTTAGCCAAAAACATGAGCTTAGGGGGGATGGGAAGAGGGGGGCGTACAACCTCTAATTCCTTGAGAAAGTTTTACCAGGAGTGGGCATGTGGATCCTCATGTTTCTGGACAGAAAAATACCAACATTTATCTGACCCTCAGAACCTGACAGCATAGTATCACCAAGCCACCAAGGTACAGTGTCACCAAAGCTCCTGTCTGACATGTTACCCTACAGACCAGCAGTTCTCAACCTGCAGGTCTTGACCTCTTCTGGGGTTGAGCAACCCATTCACAGGAGTCACCTAAGACCATTGGAAAACATAAATATTTACATCACAACTCATAACAGTAGCAAAATTACAGTTATGAAGTAGCAATGGAAATAAATGTATGGCCAGGGGTCACTGTAGAATAAGGAACTGTATCGAAGGTTGCACAGCATTGGGAAGCTGAGAACCACTGCTCTAGATAACGCTCACATTGTTGGGCGGTGGTGGTGCATGACTTTAAAGCCAGAACTAGAGGCAGAGGTGGTTGGATTTCTGTGAATTCTAGTCCAGCCTGGCTTACAGAGTGAGTCCCGGGACAGCCAGGGCTACAGAGAAACCCTGTCTCTGAAAACATAGATAGATAGATAGATAGATAGATAGATAGATCCCTTTGTTAGTGAGAAAAGGGAAGCCAGGTGCCTGCTTGCTTATTTAGGGAAGGAGGAAAAAGCCCTGGTCGCTTCAGGCAATGGTAAGGACGAAGAAACACCAGGAAAGGTTTCATCCAGCAGTAGATCTCTGGGGTCTTTTGGTGATGGTGTTAAAGCGACTGGTCTAGCCTGGTCTTTTCTGTTTTCTCCTGTTGAGATCACGATCAGAGCTCCTTACCTCCAACACCCCATCATCTGTACTGGGGACAGATTTACATTTCTGTCCTTTTCTGGAATGATTTTTAAAATTCTATTTCAAAGCCAACACACTACTGCAATGAAAAAAAACCAAAAAACAAAACCCAGAAAGCCGGGGATGTATCTCGGTGGTAGAGCACTTGCCTCACATGCACAAGGCCCAGGTTCAACGCCCAGCACAGGAAAACAAAACAACAACAAAAATAACAATGAGGAGTTCAAGGTCAGCCTGGTCTGAGTTCCAGGACAGCCAGGGCCACACAGAAAAACCCTGTCTCGAAAAACCAAAAAAAAAGAAAAGAAAAAAAAATAATAACAATGAGAAAAGATGTTAAACTTGGCATGGTGGATGACCTCTATAATCTGCTGAGGCAGGAGGATGGCTGCAAGTTCAAGGACAGCCTGGCCTACATAGTGAGTTGCAGGCTAGCCCAGGCAATAGATAGAGTAAAACCCTGTTTTAACAAGACAAAGACATAAAAGATATGTTCGGTTTTTATTAAATGTTTTGTTTTGTAATGTCCCTGGGAGGAATGTCATGTCTACAGATTCAGCAGGAACAGAGTGGAGGATGAGACGTTTGTTCCATAAAAATTCTAGAAGCTTTAACTAGGGTGAGGAGCAGGCATTGTATCATCTTACAAAGGTTTCCGGAACATTCTGCAGAGGGGCAGAGCCTACGTGGAAAAGGCCTGAACTTACCACAGACTCTAGCTGACTGTTTACCCATGCCAGAAACAATAACTGTTCTCCAAGGAAGCACAGGATACCCAGTGATCAGAAGTCATGTCAGACCTTTTCTAAATTTCTTGGTAAAATCACCATGGAGAAGGAACTCAATTTTAGAAGTATGTCTTTCTTGGTGTTAAAATACTGGCTAAAAATTTCTCAGCTATCAAAGCCTAAACTTACAGTGGAGTACAGGCTTTCTTCTCTTGGTTTTGCTCCCCCAAACAGAATGATGCCCTTGGCCGTTTCGGTCACATGGGCTCCTTTGTGCCCTTACCTCAGCAAGCGCATCCCAGCTGTGGCTCCCAGGTAAATGCGGGTGGATCCGTGGAGGTGCTCTGGGACCTGTTCCTTGACCCTTAGCATGCAATCCTCAAAGGCTTTGGGGGCATCTTGGGGGTTACTCTCATAGCTGGAGATTCCAGAGCCTGAAGAGCAAGCAGTCAGAACTCACTAGCACTCCTTAGAACAAACAATAGTAAAAAGATTTTTAAATAAAAAGTCAGGGGTGGGAGATGGTTCTGTTGATAAGGTGTTCTCCATGTGGTTGCACGGCATGTGTCTATAAGCACTGATTTCCCAAACTCATATAAAAAGCTGGGTGCAGTGGTACATTCTTGTAATCCCAGCATTGGGGAGGCAGAGACGGGAAGGTCTCTGGAGTGGGTCCCTGGCTAAGCTCCAGGTCAGCAAGAGGTGAGAGAGAGAGAGAGAGAGAGAGAGAGAGAGAGAGAGAGAGAGAGAGAAGAGAGAAGAGGGAAGGAGGGGTAAGGAGAGAGAGGAAGGAGGAGGAGGAAGGGAAAGAGGAAGAGGAAGAGAAGAAAGAAGAGAAAGAAGAAAAAGAAAGGAAGGAAGGAAGAAAGAAAGAGAAAAACAAAGAAAGAAAGAATTAAAATCCAAACCAAGGTGGAGGGTAGTACTTGAGAGTGATAACCATGGTAGTCTTCCGGCTGCCTTAGGCACACCTGTGCACACTATGCACCCTCACACGCTAGTTGTCTATCAGTAGAAGGGGCTCTTGGCATCCTGGATGCCATCTGTGACAAAATGCACTCATGGGACCCTCAGCACACCATCTTTCCTTGGAAGGGTATCACCTCAGGAATCCACAAATACTCTGAGGGAGCAGAGACCACAGACTCCGGCTGAAATTACAGAGTGAAAGTTTGGCTTAGCGTCACACCCTTAAGGACACATGGCTTCTCCAGCACTAATTTGGGCTCTGTTTTCTCAGAATGGTGGCCAGCCACAAGAGCTGGTGAACCCAAGCTCATCCCAGAGGCTTAGACCCTCAAGGTTTTCTTTCACCAGCATCTCCCGGGTGGGAATCAGTCTCTGCCTCTCCATGAAGTGTAGCTCTGGCTGCTATGGGCAAGCCACCACCATACATGGCTTGGTTCCAGGCATGCCTCTGTCTGTGTGTGTGTGTGTGCGTCCATCTGTCTGTCTGTGTGTGCACATGTGTGTGTGTGTGTGTTCCTCTCCTACACCACCCTACAATCACGTACCACCTGGCTTTACCACATCATCCTGTACAAACTGAGAGTTGGAGAATTTGTACGAGAAAATATTGACTCTTTGCTTACTGCATGTCTCCTGTTCCCCACCATCACCTAGGAGACCACGGAAGGAGGAAATCTCCACCATTCACTGCCCTGACATCCCCTGAGGCAGAGGGCTGGTGTGGGAGGGAGTGGACCAAGCTGCCTCCACAGATGGTCAGCCACATGGTACTTCAGTCCCCTGTCCCACTTACCTTTCACGCTGCATCTGAAGGTTTGGCTGACGACTCCTGTGTTATTCTCCTTCTCTGCTGGCCACTGATACACGTAGACAGTGGTTCTGGAAGAGCCGGCATCCAGCACAATTCCGTACTGAAGGGAAGAGGAAAAGAGTTGGCAGCAGGCTGGGTGGGCCCTTCTGAGCATTCATCTCACCACGGAATACTCGGATGTCACTTGTATTTATTCTTGGAGCACTTCGTACATGCCTCATATATTATTTTGGTTATATCAATTCCCAATTCCCTCTCCAACTCTTTCTTACATGCCCCCACCCACCCACCACGCCAACTTCACGCTTTCTTTCTTTCTTTTTTTTTTTTTTTTAAAGATTTATTTTATGTACTACCATCGCTGTCTTCAGACACACCAGAAGAGGGCACCAGACCCCATTACAGATGGTTGTGAGCCACCATGTGGTTGCTGGGAATTGAACTCAGAACCTCTGGAAGAGCAGTCAGTGCTCTTAACCGCTAAGCCACCTCTCCAGCCCCATGCTTTCTTTTCGTAGCCCACTCCGTCCAGTATCATCCACATGTCTGCAGGTACAGGGCCTGTGGTGGCTTGTATATGCTTGGCCCAGGCAGTGGCACTATTAGAAAGTGTGGCCCTGTTGAAGTAGGTGTGGCTTTGTTGGAGTAAGTGTGTCACTGTGGGTGTGGGCTCTAAGACCCTCATCCTAGCTGTCTGGAAGTCAGCATTCTGCTAGCAGCCTTCAGATGAAGATGTAGAACTCTCAGCTCCTCCTGTACCATGCCAGCCTGGAAGCTGCCATGTTCCCACCTTGATGATAATGGACTGAACCTCTGAACCTGTAAGCCAGCCCCAATTAAATGTTGTCTTTGTAAGAGTTGCCTGGTCATGGTGTCTGTTCAAAGTAGTAAAACCCTAACTAAGGCAGGCCTTCCCAGCTTGGAGCTGTCTTGGTAGAGCCACTTGCCAGAACCTGACCTGTGCTCTCCTACAGTGACTGCTGCAGCTCAGCCAAGCTCTGCTTGTGTGGGAACCAGACCAGAGCTGCACAGAGAAGCTGCAAATACAAACAGCTATGCCAGGGTTTAATTATGGACTATTAACATTGCGAAATTGTGAACAGGGCAGAAAAGATGGCTCAGTGAGTAAAGGCACTTGCTGCCAAGCTTGATGATCCAAATTCAATCCCTGGGACCCGCATGGTGGAAGGAAAGGCTGGGGCAGAATTGCTGCACATTCCAGGTTAGCCTGGCCACACAGTGAGACTTATCTTTAAAAAGGGAGTTATGAAATACCTTAATGGGTAAAATTCTTTCTGGAAAAACCTGAGGACTTGAGTTTGATCCCTGGAACCCATGTTAAGGCAGGAGAGAACCAACTCTACAAAGCTGTCCTCTGACCTCTGCGTGTACACAGGGCATGTGCACCTCCTCATTCATATATGTATATAAATACATATATGTGTATACATATGTGTGTGTGTGTGTGTGTGTATGCATTAGACTAAGATGGAGGGCCTTTATATCACACATAGAAAAGCCAAACAATAAAATTATTGGGGTTATAAAGAGGAAGTGAGAGAGGAAAGGCAAGCCAGTGGCTCCAGTCTAACTATTGTCTTAACCTCATGACAGCCTGCTCTGTATGTGGTTTCATAGATTCACGTATGTGTCGATGTATATATTTATTTAGAGGTAGAATCCTACTATGTCTCCCAGGCTGTCCTCAAATTCTTGTCCCTCCTGCCTCAGACTCCCATGTGCTAGGATTGCAGGGGGTACCACCATGCCTAGCTACAGTTGTTGTATGTGGTTTTTTTTTTTTTTTTTTTTTTTTTTTTTTTTTTTTTTTTTTTTTTTTTTTGTAAAGATTTATTTATTCCCCCCTCCCCAACCTTTCCTTCCACCAGGCATCCCAGACAGCATGTAGACAGTTCCATTAGATGATCTGTCTCATCTTGAATGGGCATCAGCCCTTGTTCTTCTCCCTCTTCCGTAACCACACTGCATCACAACCACAGCACGTCACATTGCAAATTACCATGGACATTGAAAATAATCCCTCACTTCACATACAGTGTCACAAATAGTGAAAAACAGACATGTGGCCTTGCCCAAGTCATAGATTTTCAGAAAATCATGTATTTTCAGAAAATCAAATCTAAGGCATGACAGTCCTGAGGTTAAATGAGCCATCAAACCTTAAGAAAGTATCCTGGCTTAGGTGGAGAGGATGCTTTTAGCCCTCAAGAGACTGGAGGCCCCAGGGAGTTTAGAGATCTGGTGGGGCGGGGGTTGGGGGGTGGGGACATCCTCATGAAGACCGGAAGTGTGGAATGTGGAATAGCTGGAGGGTGAACAGGGAGGGGAATAAAATCTGGAGTTAAAATAAATAAATAAATAAGAGGTTGGGGAAAAAAAGATTTATTTATTTTTTATCTCATGTGTAAGTGTTTGCCTGCATGTTATGTATGTGTACCACATACACATTTGGTGCCCATGAGAGGGTGTCGGGGCCCCTGAAAGTAGCGTTACAGTGTGAGCTGCCATGGGGATGCTGGGAACTGAACCTGTGTCCTCTGCAAGAGCTGCCAGTGCTCTTAACCACCGAGTCATCTCTCCAGCCCCAGTTTCGTTTTTTTAAATCAGGGTGCGATTACACTGTTCATATGTACCCAGGATTTATGTGCGTTCAGTGCTCTTTCCTTAACAATTTTTCATAAAATTCTCTCTTCCAGTAACGGCTCCAACGAGCCTTTTGTGAAATTCAGATTATTTACTTAAGCACTTCTCTGGTTCTAAACCCACAGGAAAGTCCCAGTTCTCTCCTTTCCAGAGCAATTGCCTGCCCCAGCTCCTGTGTCACAGCTCCTCCATTCTATTGAACGAGAAAATCAGTAGTGTTGGCTCTTGGACAGATTCTTCATCTCAGCCCTTCAGCTTGATGAACCGATAGGGATCCTGACAAGACATCCCCTGTGGCAGACAAGGCTGGCATTGTTCAGATCAGTCCCAGGCAGAGACTCCCAGCGAGATTAAAGTGCAGGTGGAAACTGAAGCCAGGCCCTGAAGAGGCCAGGGCCTCTGGAGGAGCAGACGTTTTTTCCTCCTCCCACTGTCACTGGCCCTGCCAGACCTGGTATACACGTATACACACACACACACACACACACACACACACACACACACACACACACACACACTTGAGAAAGAATGAGAGGGGCCTGCCTTTCCCTAAGTCTGTGTTGAAACCTCACAAAGGGAGCAAGCTTTCCCAGAGTGTGAAGCCTTGGGGTAAAATCAGAAAGAAGGCAGAGCAGCCACTCTTTGTAATGTCAACTAGTACTGGGTAGTACTGGGCTTCAACAGTAGCTCGACCTCCAGCACCTGCTGATAGGTGGACAGGACCCAACTCTGCTGCTAACCCACCTCTACTGACACATGTGGTGTTTATGAGTGTGTGTACAGGTATGTGTGTCCATGATGAACACATCAGAGGCTGACACTGGTTTTCTTTCTTCATTATTCTTTATCCTTAAAAAATAAAATAAAATAAAAAGGCCTATTTTTATTTTGTGTGTTCAGGTGTTTTGCCTACATGTAAGTCTGTGTACCATGTACATGCCTGGTACCCATGGAGGCCAGAAAAGGGCAGTGATCCCTTGAGAGTGGAGTTGCAGTGGCTGTGAGCTGCCATATGCTGGGACCTGAACTGAACCCCTTGGAAGACTAGCCAGTGCTCTTCACTACTGAGCCTCTCTCCAGCTGCTCCACCTGGTTTGGGGGACAAGGTTTCTCATTGTATCCAGCACTCACCAATGCTAGGCTAGCTGGCTGTCTCCACCTCCCGGAACTGCAGACAGGTTCCATGGCATCAGCTCCTCACACTTGTGTATGCAAAGATCATTTTACCCACCAAATCAGCTCCCCAGATGCCCACTGTCACTTGCAAAGTAGAATATATTTTAACTCGTATTTGCAGATTGTTTGCTTGAATCGCTGGGCACACTGTGGATGTGGTGAAGAGGGAGAGTGAAACTCTTTTTCAACTCAGCTAGGCAGATGATGGTCACTCACGGTCACCCTCAGCCAAGGGACATACAGGAGGAACCACAAGTAACTTTAGAACTCATGGAATTCAGCCTATGGGTTACCACAGCCACATGGATGAACCTCATGTGTACAGCTCTGAGAACTATGTGTCCTGAGGTCTTTACACTGTTACAGAGTTCTGCTCTGCTTGCTACCCTCACACCCCTCTTAATCTAAGAAATAGATGAAAACTTTAAGGGGGCTTCCAGCCCCTCACTGGGCAGTGTCTCTGGCACTCACAATATTAATGCTTGATCTCTTTCAGACATTACTACTGGAGCAGATTAATGATTTAATCACCACCCTAGGAAAGTGGCAAACCCAAATGAAAAGGACCTCACCGATCCGTGGAGAACTGCAGACGCACCCCAAATCACTCACGAGAAACACAACTTGATGCAAATCGCAAGAGGTTTACTGGCTAGCCAGGGCTGTCTTTCCTTCAAGCCCGCGCAGGGGCAGCGGAATTCAGCAAAAGAACAAAAGAACCAGGTGGGGGTGGAGTTAGGGAAGAGGGAAGGCTGAGAGTGGAGTTAGGGAAGGGGGAAGGAGGGGGAACAGGTCACTAGGTCATCAATACATTTGATCTCAAATTCCTAAGATGGATGGTGTGTCACTTTATAATTGGCTATTTCGAACCAGTTTCACACTATATATCATGAGCTCCAGTTCAAGGGGGTCAGGCTTATCTCAAACTTTTAGCATCCTGGCACCAACTGTCTCAGGGCTGCTAGTTCAAAGCCCGGCCAAGCTAATCTCGGGCCCATAGCATCCTGACACCATGAATCTTAAGGTTTGTTTAGTTAGGGCCATCTGTTCAAATGGTCAGCTAATTTCCTGGGACTGAGGCAACACAGTGTTTGACTTACAGGTTTTTATGTCTTTGCTTTTAAGAGTAGGGTTCAGGGGATCAACTTATGATTTTTCTATCTTTCAAAAGCACTTGGAGATGTAGGCTGTCAACAATGACCATCATCTTTAGGAAACATTTGGAAAAACAAAATTTTTAGTGAAGCCAGGTTGAGATATTTTTACTCCTGGCTCTGATGTAGAACATCTTGGGAACAATTTGAAGTTCAGAAAGGCACACTCTTATTAGTCAAGCCAGGGACTCTTTATGGTCAAGGAACAAGAACAATGGCAGCACAGGCTGATGTGACTCTCACTGAGACTGGACTGGTGATGACTGATTTCTTATACCCATTTTTTTTGCCCTCAACTTCACAATATAATTTAATCAGAACTGCTGACGAGTAGAGATGCGTATTCTGAGGATTTCAGGTGGATATGACTGGTTTTTATATAAAAGTTTGGATTCATGATTCTTTTAAGATTCTTACAAGATTACTTTTAAAGATAAATAATAAAATAAATTACTCCTTTCTTTGTAACCATAATTTGCTGCCTGCCAGAAAGAGAAACTGGCTGAGAAAAGTACCTTGCTTCCTGACATTTTGTTAATCTATAACAAGTTGCTTCGTGTTATTTCTTATAAACAATGGAGATCACATTGTTTTTTTCATAATCATTCACTAGAAGAAAATTAAAACATAATCACACTTTAATTTCACGCTGCTTGAAAGATTCTGCTAGCTCTGGATCTATGGGAGAAAGAATAAAGGGAGGGGACTGGAACACCGTTCCTTGGACGCAGCAACTGTGTGTATGTGTTGTGTAAAGCATGTCTGGTTATATGCTGGAGCTTGCTCCGTTCACCAATTATGTGTATATGTACATATGTGTATATGTAAATGCATACGTGTATGTATATATTTGTGTATGAAGTTATTGGACTACCTTTTGCTTTACTCAGTGTGTGTGTGTGTGTGTGTGTGTGTGTGACAGAGAGTGTGTTTTCTCTCTTTCCTTCTCTTTCTCTCCAGCCCCAAGGAGATAATAGTTTTTCCGATGGCCACAGGGAGTTCCAGCCCCAGTAAATTATTCTTTGTTTCATCAGAAAAAAAGTCTGCTGAGTAACTTCTCTAGTCACTGGCTGTTATTGGCAGCAGCAGCCCCTGTAAGTATCTGGATCCACCCCCATCAGTGGCTCTAAGTACTGACTCCCAACAGTTTTTGGCACATGGGTGCCAAAGCCAGCCATTGGCAACCCTCTGTTCAAGTGTGCGGTCAAAAAGAAGTGTGGTTTGAATGTGGTTCTCAAGATACATGTAGTATGAGTCACCAGGCATAGCAGTATATGCCCTTAACCCAGCACTCAGAAGGCAGAGGCTGGCTGATCACTGTGAGTTCCAGACCAGCCCGAACTACACAAAGACACTGTCAAAAAAAAAAAAAAAAAAAAAAAAAGGAACAGACCTTCCTCTGCTTCCTTCTCCTTCTTTTCCCACGTAGCCCTGGCTGTCTTAGAATGCACTCTGTAGACCAGGCTGGCCTTGAACTCTGAGATCTGCCTGTTTCTGCCTCCTGAGTGCTGAGATTAATGGCATATACCACTGCTGCCTGACTAGAACAGTCTTTCACAAGCCTGTGGTCCAACACTTGGTCAGCCATCTTAGATTTCTTCTTAGCACTCACAGACTCCTGGGCAGATGCACACTGGGAACTAACTTTACCAGGTGCTTTAACAAGCTTTATTGCCTTTATAAGGCTGGTATAATCACCATCTTCCTTGACACATGAGAACAGCTCTGAGATTAAGCCTCATTAATGCTCAGACCTGTCTATACTCAGAGTCTCCAGGCTTTCATGGAGTCCTAGGAAACCAGTTTTTTTTTTTTTGGGGGGGGGGGGACACTGTGGGATAACAGGCCCAATATTGTGCAATATACTGCCTTTGTTTGAATAAAAGATCCCCTCAAACTGTACCCACGGAGCATGCAAAGCTGGCTGGAAAGTGGACTGGCTTGTATTAGGAAGGAATCCAGGACTTTTTACATTGGGAGGAATCAGTCATCCACTTCTTGCCGCCTCAAAATTAGCATAGCATGGGCCACAAGGTGCTGTCACCTAGGCAACTGAGCAAGGCTCCATGGGGGCTAACAGGAATGACTTTCATCCAGCCTGACTCAGTGATTGTACTTCTGGAAACATCAGTAGAGGATGGGCAAGTGAACTAAGAAGCCTGTGGTCTTCTATCAACAGGCCTGAGTAGCTCACAGAGGAAAGCCCATCCCTGAAACCTTACAGGACAAACAACTAGTGGCTATAAGGAGAAATGGCACCCACCGGGCTATTGGGAACAGGCAGAGAAGCTTCAAACATAGATGGTCATGCTGGGGGAGAGAGAGAAAACCCCCCAAGGGAAGATTTTGGAATTTGTGGTAATAGAGAAGGTGGGAGCTTGAGTGGCACACGAAAGTGATGACATCATGTTTACTCTCCAGGCTGCCGAGCAGGTCAGACCAGTAACACAAGGAACTGGGGATATTTCCGACCCCGACTGAGGTTTTCTTAATGACTCTGCTGTTAAGTTTGCATCAGGCAAG
Organism: Arvicanthis niloticus; assembly: GCF_011762505.2. NCBI lineage: Eukaryota > Metazoa > Chordata > Mammalia > Rodentia > Muridae > Arvicanthis > Arvicanthis niloticus. Next base: position 40,794,548 of record NC_047678.1, on the reverse strand, counting down.
GTCAGGCAAGTCAAGGCTGGATTTAAAAGCAGGTGTCATACCCTTTCACGGTATGGGGGAGTAACAAACCCTGCAGGCGCGGGGGAAGCTGGTGCCTCTTAACCCACAGCCAGCTGCACACAAGCGAAATAGGGCTTGCGGCAATGAGAACGTAAATATTACCGAGGCTAAAAGGCTCTCAGTCATTGAACTGCGCTCGCTCCTGCAGCTCTTTATCCCGCCCCTGGCATGCCGCAGAAAACCAAAACACGGAGCTCTTAACCCTAAGCAAAGCTGCGGGCGGAACTCCCTCAGTAGGCTGTCAGTCATTTGTCCCAGCATCTACTGCCCAGAGCATCTGTGTGCTCACATTTCCTTCCGCTCAAGCAAAATGACCGTCAGAACCAGGCCAATTCCTGTGCCCTGCAACTGTGGCCAGGGCCAGCATCTATTTCCAAATGGATTGAAAATCCTTTCTTTCTGTTTCTGTCCCTCTGACAGGATGTAGCCAGAGCTGGCTTTGGCTTCTGGGTGTTGGGATTATAGGTGTATGCAATCTTGCCAGCTGTTTAGTAATGGTAATGAGACACCCCATAATAATAAAGCAAGTATAAAAACACACGAGCCAGCGACATGGTCATTTATTAACGCTAGCACGCACCACACTGTCCTTTTAGTTAGCTGGCAGCCCAGTGGCTTTGCTGGCACCAGTATCGCCACAAACGCATGCGCGATGAATATTGCGCCGTGACGTCACAATGGTATATGTCATTAGCTGACCGGAAGTTTCAGCTCCAACTACTGCAAGTAGCTACCTTGTGCCCACCTCTCAAGCCAGTGGTGAGATCCAGGCTCTAAGACCCTGACTTCTGAGGATCAGAACCACAGCATGCTCTAGAAGGGGGGCGGGGGGCAGCGTAGGCTCAGGGTAGGCCTGTCCCCTCGTCTATAGAGAGAGGCAAACTTGAAGCCCAGTTAGAGCTGGTCCTTTTGAAATGTGGGGCTCAGGTGTGCGGCTTTATTTACAGTGTTCTAAGGTGGTCTCAGTTTCCCCTCCCATCCCCCAGCTCTACAAGGCTTCCTGAATCAGTGCCTCTGCCCAACCCCCTGTCTTGCTGCTTGTGCTCTGGTGCTGGTTGGATTCATTGTCTTCTTGTCAACTTGACACAACTTCCCAGAGTCATCTGGGAAGAGGAAACCTCCGTCGAGGAACTGCCTCCATCAGACTAGCCTGTGGGCACATCTATTGAGCTTTTTCTTGGGTGTAGACTAAGGTCTGAGAGCATAGCCCACTGTGGGCGGTGCTACTCATAGGCGGCTGGTCCTGGGGTAGTAAGGACACGCTTATACAAACAAACTGAGCGAGTTATCAGGAGCAAGCCGCCTGGAGCAAGTCCTGAGGAGAAAGCCAATAAGCAGTGTTCCTCTGTGGCTTCTGCTTCAGTTCCTGCCTCCAGGGTCCCATCTTGAGCTCCTGTACTGATTTCCCTTCAGGATAGACTGGAAGCTGAAGTACCACCCCTCTCCAAGCAGCCCTTGGTCATTGTCTTTTTATTATAGCAATAGAAAGCACTGTAGGACAGCTTTCACCTGAGGCTGAGGCCCTCTCCCCCTTCCCCCTCCCCCTGGTCTCCATTTAGAACTCAGGGTCAGGAGAAGCTGGAGGAGGGAAGAGAGCCTGGCTGTGAGAAGCTACGGCTGATTTTAGTTCTGGTCTTGCAACAGGGGTCACCAGTGGTGGCTCTGCCATCTCTGCAGTTGACATAAGGGTTAAAAGAGACAAATCCCAGTGTGTGTGTGGGGTGGGGGGCGGTGCTCACTGAACTGCAGAGCATATGTAGTGTGAAGACAGGGTAGGATCTTAGCTGCAGTCTAGATTATTCATAGTTTGGAGAAAAAGGCAGAGCCTGAACCACAGAAAAACAGCTTCTCTTCCCTCAGCTGATGCCTTGGACAGAACGGCTCATCACTGGACTATGGCTTAGGTTAAATATTTTTCCTTTACATTCTTCATAAGAACTGAGTTGTTTTTTTTTTTTAAAAAAAAAAAACATTTTATTTTTTATTGCACATGCATGTGTGGTATAGGTGCCTGTGAGTGCAGATAACCTTGCAGGCCAAAAGATGATATCAAATCTTCTGGAGCTGAAGTTATAGGAGGTTGTAGGTGGCCCGACATGGGCTCTGAGGACTGAACTCAGGTCCTCTGCACAAGCAGGAAGCCCTCTTTCCCACTGAGATATCTGTCTAGCCACTGAGATTCTTAAGTAAAATATTCCACACTTTTAATCTCAGTACTATCGAGGCAGAGGCAGGTAGATCTCTGGGGATTTAAAACCAGACTGGTCTAAATAGTGCATTCCGGGACAGCCGGAGGTGTGTAATGAGACCATAACTCAAAAACAAACAAACAAAACATCAGAATGAAAAGGTCTTATGTCAGTCCTTCAGAATACCAGACAAAGTCACGGAACCCCAGGTAATGTTACTTCCTTGTTTTCTGAAAATGTCTGCTCCACACACAACCTTTGAGCAGTTGCTGGTGACAGGAAGATGAAGAGAAGACGTGAGGTCAAGGGAGAGTCACATAACTTAGAGAAGTGACTGGGTTCCTGCTGGAGCCTCCTCTAGCTAACAAGACTTCCTGCACGGTTTATGAGCCTCAGGCCCAGTGACAACAGAGCAGAGGCTCTGAGTACCTGCCGGAGCCGAAAATACCACTGTTTAGAGTATTATGTGAAATGTCTGCTAACTGATTTCCAAATTGACTGACGGGCTCAGTGACCATCACTTTCTTTCAAGGCCTAACCCCTGCTCTACCATCCATGTCAGAGTAAAGGCCAGCAGGCAAGCAACAAGGCTACTTGAGGCTGAAGTCAGAGAGGTCTCTGGACCTACATGCTAAGTCCTCAGTGATTTTTTTTTTTGCAGGGGGATTGGAGAGGTCACTCACATGCCCTAGACCTAAGAGAAGACCTTAGACCACAAATATGGCTCAAGAAGATTTCTCAACACTTTTTTTTTTTTTTTTTTTTTTTTTTTTTTTTTTTTTTTTTTTGAGACAGGGTTTCTCTGTGTAGCCCTGGCTGTCCTGGAACCCACTCTGTAGACCAGGCTGGCCTCGAACTCAGAAATCTGCCTGCCTCTGCCTCCCAAGTGCTGGGATTAAAGGCGTGCGCCACCACTGCCCGGATCTCAACACTCTTAAAACCAGGAATCGGTCTCTCGCTGTTCACTCTGTCAGACTACACAGTTTCCAGGAACTTATAAACTGGTCTGAGTGGGAAGTGAACAAGATCTACAGTTCTTGGGTACAGATTCTATTTTGTATCCTATAGCCAGAAGTAAAACAAAGCCACACAGTCCCTGGACAACGTACCACTGCTTGATCTGCACCCTAAACATCACAAACACAGTAGCCCAGACCTCCTCCTTGGGTCTCACACTGCTCTCTCCAGTGGAGGCCGGGAGAGTTCCTCCCCTAAGTTGTGGTTTTAGAATGGCTGATGCTGCGGACAGACGGACAGGCATTCTGGCTTACCTTCAGCCCTGGAGGGAGAACCTGTGGGTGGTGGATCTGGATGAGTGTGAGTGTCACAAGTACCACAATGCTCACAAGCAGGACCACCAAGGTGACGATGGCTGGAGTCCTTGAGAGGGCCCTGAAGCCTGCAGTGAGGAGCCAAGCACAGCGACATCTTAAAGTCGATCTCTGACCTCCACACACAGGCCACGCATGCGCAAGTGCATGCGCGCGCAGACACACACACACCACGCAAGTAAATTATGTGAATGCAAAATGGAATTTTAAGTGCAGATTGAAAATCTGGGTTTTCTACTAAAGCATGATACAATTCTTTGCTTAATTTCAGTGAAAGAAGTTAGAACCGTGGATCTTAGCGAGTGGTTTCTATGAAGCCGGAAAGCAAGTAGTCAACGCAATCGGGAAGAGGGAGGACCTGAGGGTCTGGGAAGGGGTTCCCGGGGAGGGGAAGGTGGGCATTTTCTGCAGTGATTGGTGTGTTCTACATATTAACAGGATTATGGGGGTGTCAGTGCCCGCCCGCATTTGTCAAAACTCCACAAGTCCTTCAAAATCCTTTGGGGACAAACTTGAGAAGCAAAGCAAAGCAGCTTCTTCGGTACAACTCACCTTTTGGATTTTGTAATTCTTGATAATTGCATACATGCCGGGCCTGTTGGCACCTGGACCTTGGTAGGCAGAGGCAGGTGGATCTCTGAGTTCAAGACTAGCCTGGTCTACAGAGTGAGTTCCGGGTCAGCTAGGGCTCCATAGTGAGGCCCTGTCTCAAATAAATGAACGGATTCCATACACAATCTTAAAACATAAGTCTCAGCTTTCAGAAGGTGAGACTACCCAATTTGGGAGTATAACTTAAGGTCCACCAATTTTCTATCAATTACATGTAGTTTTACAAACATAAAAGCTAGTTAATTAAAGTTGGCTGGGCTGGATACTACTCGCCTACGATTATAGCACTCCAAGAGTAGAGGGCTCAGAGGCAGAGGGATCTGAGGTTCAAGTCCAGCCTCAGCCACAGAGAAAAATCCAAAGTCAGCCTGGGCTACATAAGAACCTGCGTATGAAAACAAGCAAACAAACAAAAACCATATCTAAATAATACTCTTTGTAGAACCTCTAAGGCATGAATACAAAAAAGTACCCAGTGGTTGAAATGTGATATCATAATTGAAGATAAGAAAATATCAATATTTCTCTTTAAGTTGGCTGTTTAAGTGCAAATTATTTAAAATAAACACTCAACTCGTCAGTTGTCTTCAAGCATTCAGTCCCTCTGGCGGCCCTGCAGATGCAGGATGAGGACCTTCAGCTCATTCCCACAACCCCAATCCTTCCACAGCCAGGGATGCACTCAGCCCTATTCCAGAACATTCCCTCTTAGGACCCTGAAGCCTACGATCTACTTCCTCTTTATTTCTATGTTTTTTTTTTTTTTTCCTGGAAGAAAACAAAGGCTGCATGCACCACCATAATCAAATTAGACACAACCCCATATCCAATTGCATCGCTTTGCTCAGTGCCTGTAAAGCGGTCAGAGGAGGGTGGGGTGGCCTGCTCAGAAGAGCCAATTCCTTCTGCTTATTAATGGGTTCAAATGACAGACACTTCCTGATATCAAAGGTGGGTACTTAACACCTTCTCCTCCCTTGTGTGTGTGTGTGTGGGGGAGAGTATGAACAGGTATGACATCCATGAAAGATGATTTGTCAATATTTAGCAAAACCCTAAGCTTACCTTAACCTGACCCCAAACTGCACTTCTGGAAACCCACCCCACTTAACCCATGAGTGTGAGGTGACTCACCTCACAAGCAGCCATATAGATCTGGAGGAGAGCCTAGCCCTGTGGCATTGACCCTCAGAGCATCAGAGGGGCCTTGGATCACTTCTCTGTGCTTCTAAATAAAAATTCCCCAGCAGCCAGGAACCAGTGACTATGCAAAGAGGAGCTCACACCTATTTCAAACCACATTGGTGTCAATCACAGAGGTTTAAGGCATTCTCCCCAGCCGCCGCTAAACAAGACCCAATGGTGTCAATCTGCTAAATTTAATCTACCTTTGAAAAGAATGTAACTGATTAGCTTGGATGTGGAACATTACCCTGTCTGTTAAAATTCCAATGTATTTGGGGGGGAAATGTGCAATGCAATACAAACCATCTTCTTTATAGTACAGCCGCTCTTTCCAAAAATATAAGTATAAATTGGTCTTTATGTCCTCAAGTCAGACCCTTTTGGAAGCCAAGAATCAGCAGTTTAGGGCATAGCTAAGGAACGTCTTCAAGGGCAGGGGTGTGTGGAATGTAAGCAGTCTCTTGACCACAGCCAGGGGCTGGCCTCCAGGATCCTCCAGCTTCAGCACTTTCCAAGTCAAAAGCAGTGATTACCTTCAGCAAACACTTACCCAGCAAAAAAGCTTATTACAAAGTGAACAGACCAGGCAAGGTCTCATTCACGAAGAAATGCAGCCTAGAGCTGTGGAGTAGGGAGGGCTGGGCAAACAGTGTTAATTGCCTGTGCCTACGGGAGCCTAGAGAGGAGGCGAGGGCTAGCTTCGAGGATGCCCCTTCTCTCCCACCTCCGCAGAAAGAGCTGAGGGAAAAAGTACTGGGGAGCCGGGAAGCCAGGCAGCAGGCAACCAAGCTAGGCAGGTTTGAAAGTGTGTGGGAAGCGAGGGGGCTGGGGGGAAGGGAGGGAGGGAAGAGGGAGAGGGGAGAGGGAGGGGGAGAGAGGAGAGACAGAGGAGACAGAGACAGATGGCAGAGGTGGTCCTGTGCAGCCTACCATAGTACTCAGGGTGATCCAACTCTGTAAGGAATCATCCCCACGTCAACAATACATAACACAAACCTTACGCATAGCTAGGTAAGGAAACCACAAGAACCAAAATAATGGATCATACAAACAGGAAAAACCATTTAAGCCAAACATTCGTGTTAGCCCTTGTTTCCTGTGGCTTTGTGGAAACCCATTACTTTTATCTGAAGAATGCAAAGGGTGAAACCCAGGTGAGCCACGCACTCTCCGAACAAAGATAAACAGCCATTCACAGGAGACACGGATGGAGAGCTGTGAACCAAAGCTGGGATTCTCCACGGATCAGACAAAACCAGGTTAGCCTAGCATCCAGTGAGCGACACTTACCTGCCTGTTCACATGGCTGGCGGGTCACCACAGTAAACATCTTCTCTCCGGGCTGTAGGGGTGAGAATACAGAATGAGCGTGTGGCTAAACTTGAATGTATTAATATTGAACACAACGTCATCTAAATCGAAGCCGCTTTAGAAACAGTGTAGTCAAACCAGAACTTCAAAGACCGATGGAAGCTGGAACTCCAGCCCCAGCGTCCCTTCCCCAAATGTAAAGCTGGAAGAGTTGATTGGTTAAAACTTTAACTAGAGAGCAATTTTGAAAATAAAACCACAAAAGCGTGAGTGAACGCATGTGTGTTCTTTTTCTTCTTCTTTTTTTTTCCTCCTGTGGGTCGCCCCACCTGTGAACAGCACGGGGGTAGAGCGAACCCCCCCTCTTAGGAATATTCACAAGGCTCAGGCTGGGCTGTACTTCAAAGCACACCAACAAAGCCAGTTCGCACTGGTGTGTGCTGGTGGCTGCCAGCATGCAGACACCCTTAAAGACACCCTGGGTGTCTCCAGCTCCGGGAGCCGAACACTGGCAGACAGCTGTCAGGCCTTTGGGATCAGGGTGGGGACTCGGGAGTTGGCCCGTCCCCTGCATCTGCAGGTCTTGGGATGCTTCATGACGCGGTGTCCTGTCCCTGCCAGATGACAGTGCCCAGCTCCGCGGGTTTCGGCTCCTGCCTGGGGCCCTCTGCGGGAAGCTGTGCCGAGTCCTTCCCTCCGCGCTCCCAGCCTCCCGCAGCCTGCTCCATCCCACCTCTGCGCGCGGATCCAGACCTTACCTGCGCGCTGCGCTCGCTGCGGGTTGCTGAAAAGCGGAGGCGCCTCCGGGGTGCGGGAGGCGCGGGAGTCCGGAAGGCGGAGCGAGGCGGCGTGGGTGGCGCAGCCTGCTGGGGACCGCCTCCGCAAGCGCCCAGGCCAAGACCTCTTCACCTTCCCAGGCTCCTCCCTTCCACTTCACCCTAGCCTGTCCTGCAAGATGATGGGGGGTGGGAGGTGGGGAAATCATTGCCACGTGGGGGGTAGCCAATCCTTTCTGGCCCAGCATTAGTTACTTCCCTTGTTGCCATGACAAACTACCTGACAAAAGGGACCTGAAGAAGAAAAGGTGACTCACGGTTATAGGTACTGTCCATGATGGCAGAGAACGTACGCTGGCAGGAGCTTAGACTGCGGTCACATAGCCATCTTCAATCAGGTACCAGAGACCCCAGCCTAAAGCACTGGTACCACCCTGGTTCAAGATGGATCTTCTCAGGCTGGTGAGATGGCTCAGCGGTTAAGAGCACTGGCTGACCCTTCTGGAGGTCCTGAGTTCAAATCCCAGCATCCACATGGTGGCTCATAACCATCTGTAATAAGATCTGAAGTGTACTTACATATATATAATAAATAAACCCTTCAACCGGAGCGAAGGGGGCGGAACGAGGGGCGGGGAAATGGGTCTTCCCACCTCAGTTAAACCCAGCCTAGACACCCAGTCTCAGACTCGCTCGTAGATGCTGTTAAGCTGACAGATTTAGTTATCTCAGTGTCCCACCAGGACCCACCTAGATAGCTTCCCACATCTTTATCTTCTAACTTCCTGCGCAGTCCCCTAAACCCAAGGCAGAAGAGGAGGCGATGTGACTTTGCCCCCAGTCCCAAGGGACACCCTGTGTGGTAGTTTGAACAAGTTTGGCCCCCATTCATGTACTTGAATGCTCGGCCACAGAGAGTGACACTATTAGGAGGCATGGCCTTGTTGGAGGAAGTGTGTCATTGTGGAGGCGGCGCTTTGAGTTCTTAAATACTCAAACCACACCCAGTGTGAAATACATCCACTCTCCTGCTGCTTTAAGATCAAGATGCAGAACTTTTGGTTCCTCCAGCACCATGTCCGCCAGCACGCTGCCATGTTTCCCGCCAGGATAGTAATGGACTGAACCTCTGAAACTGTAAACCAGCTTCAATTAAATGTTTTCTCTCATAAGATCTGTTGTGGTCCTCATGTCTCTTCACAACGGTGAAAGCCTAAGACACCCTGCCTGTTGGTCTTCCATCTGTCCAGGCAAATAACCTTTTTAATAGAAAAGATGTATTATTATGCTTATATATTGTTTGTTATATATTATTACATATGCTTATTATGTGGGGTGTCTGTCGTGTGTGTGTGTGTGTGTGTGTGTGTGTGTGTGTGTGTGTGTACCATGTGTGTGTGTCACTCATGGGGACTCAGAGCCTCTGGAACTAGAGTCACAGGCAATTGTGAGCCTCTGTGTCAGCGCTAAAAGGCTGAAAGGCTGAAAGGAGAATGGAGCCCAGTACCCTGTTTTATGTGTTGTTTTGAGACAAGGTTTGCCTATGTAGCCCAGGCTGGCCCTGCACTTGTTCCTGCCTTAGCCTTCTAGTACTGGGGTCACTTTTGGATCACTACACATGCTACAAGGTAACTTTATTTTCCTAGTTTCCATGCCAAACATTTTTGGAGGGAAAAACAGAACTAAAGGCCAGCTAGGACAGGACAGGCCACTCTGAGAGCACACATGACTCCATGTAGCCCTTTCAATCTCCCTGGGATGAGGGTGTGTGAAGTAGAACACCTAGAATGGGGTATGGTGAGTAGGCAGGTGGGTCCCGCTTATGTGGGTGCACACTGGGGAACACATAACTGTGCAGACATGCTCTCAAGCCTATCTATGGTGGTGATTCCCAGAGACTCACTTAATGGGAACAAGTGTGCTTCTTTATTCTGAACATCACTGAGCCAACAGTCAGGACGAAAACAGCTTGGAAGAAGCCAAATAGGTCAGATGACAAAGAAGGACAGCCCAGGGACTGCAGAGACCCAGAGGGCCTCGGAGCCCATTTCTGGTGCAGCCTCTTGGCTCCTCAGAGGGCCCAAAGCTAGAAGCCTGAGTGGGAGCTTGTCCTATTCTATTCCCTGTTGCTCTGATAACATTCTGACCCAAACCAACTTAAGGGAGGAAGGGGTTTATTTGACTCTACTTCCAGGTCACAGGCTAACGGTGAGGGAAGTCAGAGTAGGAACTCAAACAGGATTTTAGATAGAAATCATGAAGGAAGTCTACTGGACACATGCCTCACAGGCTCATGCTCACCTAGCTTTCTTATTCAATCCAGGGCAGCCTGCTCAGGGAATGGTGCCACCCACAGTGGACTGGGTCCTCTGACATCAAGACAATCCCCAATGAAGATAGCCACAGGTCAATCTGACCTAGGCAGGTCCTCAATGGAGGCTTTCTTCTCAAATGATTCTAGGTTATGTCAAATTGACAATCAAAGCTACGGAGGATAGTGGTCTTGGACCATCCTATCTTGTGGCTCAGTAAGCCTGGAAGGAAGGGCTGAGGGCAAAGGCCTGCCTTCTAAAGATCCACCCGTTTGCTCCTGTGCAAGTAGGGCTGAAGTCCCTGTGGGATGAGAGGGCTTTAGGAGAGGAGTTTCCTGCTTGAAAACCTCTGAGCCTAGAGAGAAAAGCCCAAGACACAGCCCTGTGGTGTGTGTGTGTGTGTGTGTCTGAGTATGTGTGACTATGTGTATGTGTGACTGTGTGTATGTATGTGTGTGACTATGTGTATGTGTGACTGTGTGTATGTATCTGTGTAAGTCTGTGAGTATATGTGACTATGTGTGTGTGTGTGTATGTATGTGACTGTGAGTATGTGTGACTGTGTATATGTATGTGCATATGTGTGACTGTGTATTGTGACTGTGTGTATGTATGTGTGTGAGTGTGTGTGACTGTGTGTGGTGTGTATGTATGACTGTGTATATGTATCTGTGTGAGTGTGTGAGTATATGTAACTATGTGTGTGTGTGTATGTATGTGATTGTATGTGATTGTGTGTACGTATGTTGCGTATGTGTGACTGTGTATTGTGACTGTGTGTATGTGTCTGTGAGTATGTGTGACTTTGTGTATATGTGTGTGTGTATGTGTGTGTATATGTGACTGAGTATGTGTGACTGTGTGTGTATGTGTGTGAGTGTGTATGTATGACTGTATGGTATGTGTGTGTGTGACTGTGAGTATGTGTGATTGTGTATGTATGTGTGACTGTGTGTATGTGTGACTGTGTGTATGTGTGTGAGTGCATGTGTGTGTGTGTCTGAGTATGTATGTTTTTGAGTGTATGTGTGAGTGTGTGTGAATGTGGGCGTGTAAGTGTATATGCGTGTGATGTGAGTTATATATGAGTGTGTATTTTTGACTGTGTGTATGTATGTGTGTGAGTGTGTGTGTATGTGTGACTGTATATATATATGTGTGTGAGTGTGTGTGTAAGTGAGGTATGTATGAGTGTGTATATATGTGAGTGTGTAAGCAAGTTATGTGTGTGTGTGTGTGTGTGTGTGTGTGAGTTCACAAGAAGCAGTGTTGGATGGAGACGGGTCCCTGCTGAAGGACTGGTACATGATCTTCTCTGGGAGCAGGACTGCTGACTACATTATAAGACTTACTTTCGTTGAACACTATGGAGCACTGGATCGTAATACGTGTTATAAGAACCTGGGTCCCTATGCATCCAGGGGAACAGGAGGAGTCCACTGACTGCAGCTGGCACTCCATCCAGACCCAAGCTGAGAGATCTGCTCTAAGGTGTACTTCTGGCAGTAGCAACTCTGATGAGCTGCTGGGAACCGAGAAAGGTTCTTGGGCCTAAATGTATCTAAAAATAGACCCATCTCAGCCAACTTTCCTTCTTGCTCTTCTCAATCTACAGGCCTTTGAGTGTCAGCCTCCTCTGTGAGCATCTTCTGATCTCCCCTTATTTCCCTGCAAGCTCTGCTCTGGTTCACGCTGAACAAACGTCTTTGCAGCCTCCAGACTAGCCCAGTTATTCCGAGGCGCTTCACTGTCCCCCTGAAAGCACGCATGCTGTAAGGCACAGATGCACACTGCAATCCTCACCCTCAGCTCGTGAATACAAGCACGTGTGTACGTAAGCCTTCAGAGCGCTGATCACAGAATGGCACAGGTGTTTTCCTTGCTATCAAGGCATGTTAGAAAGCGTCAGCAATTACACAGGGTTGGGTACAGTCAGGAGTCTATTACAGTCGTCTAAAGAGCCCCGCTGTGGCGTTTAGACTATGCCAAGGGAGAGGCTGACGCTGAAACCACTGGCTCGCCGGGAACAGATCCTAGCGTTCTCGTTGTGTCTCAAAATAGATTTTTAGATGGATGGATCAGAAGTTGAAACTTAAGAGAAGAATGCAGTGTACTAGGAAAATACAGAAGACCTTTATCATTGGTGAGGATCCACCTCTTCCAGCATAAGATCAAAGCAAGAACACAAAGCCAATCAACTTGATCCCTGGGGAGGAGAAGCTGTGCACTAGGAGGAGAAAGACAACAGGGTGAGAAGGTGTTGGAATGTGGTTGCAGAGCCAGGAAGACAGCAGGGGGAGGGGGAGAGGAGAATGACGGGGGAAGGAGGATGGGAGGGGCTGGGAAGTGTGTGTCCGGGATAAAGGTGATGATAAGTCCTGAATCCCATCCCCAGGACTCACAGGTGGACAGAGAGAATAAACCCTGCATAGTGTTTTGCCCTTCACACATTTGCTGTTGTGAGCATCAACCCCCACCCCCAACACACACAAAATAATTGAAATGTCATAGCCAAGTGTTAAGTCCCGTTAAGCTGTAGAATAATAGGAATATCAAAAATAGAAAAATAAATGACTTTCAATAGCCAAATTTTAAAAGAAATGTAAATAGCCAGGAAGTTTGGAAAAGCGGCTCAATTCCTCACTCATATATATGAGTGTGCTAAGGAAATATGCAAATGTGTGTCAGTGTGGGAGTGTGTGTGTGTGTGAGTGGGTATGTGCATGTGTGTGTGAGGAAGTGTGTGTTGTGTAAGTGTATGTGTGACTGTGTGTGTGAGTTAGTGTGGGTGAGTCTGTGTGTGAGAGAGTGAGAGAGTGTGTGTCTTTTGGTTTTTTGTTTGTCTTTGAGGCAGATTTTTACTTACTGTTTAGCACAGGCTGGCCTCAGAAGCTTTCCTGTGTTAACCTCCCTCTCTACTCTTGGGATTATAGCTGTGAGCCACCCCCTCCCCCCAGCTTAAACTCTTAAAGAGAGATTTATTTATTTTCTGTATATGAGTACTCTACATGCATGTACCCCTGTGTGCCAGAAGAGGGCATGAGATCCCATTATAGATGCTTGTGAGCCACCATGTGGCTGCTGGGAATTGAGCTCAGGACCTGGAATAGCAGGCAGTGCTCTTAACCTCTGAGCCATCTCTCCAACCACCACCCCCCCCCCATCTTAAACTTTCAACATGGAAATTTCTTTTGTTTGTAATATTTTTTAGATTTATTTATTTTATATATTGAGCACACTGCCACTGTCTTCAGACACACCAGAAGAGGACATCGGATCCCATTAAAGATGGTTGTGAGTCACTATGTGGTTCCTGGAAATTGAACTCAGGACCTCTGGAAGAGCAGTCAGTGCTCTTAACAACTCAGCCATCTCTCCAGCTCATTTTTGGTTTTGGTTTTTAAAGACAAGATCTCTATACAATGCTGGCAGTTCAGGAACTCCCTACGTAGCCAAGCTGGTTTTCAACTAACAGAGATCAACATGCCTCAGGAGTGCTGGCTAAAGGCATGTGCCCCCATGCCTGGTAATAAAATTTCTTTTTAGCAGCATTTTAGAAGGCTGTGTGGTCAGGTGCTTTTGTCTAATTTTGACAAAGCTGTCAAAAACATGCGTGAAAGAAAGTGTTGCTGGGAACTGGAATTCAGCATGGAGAAGAACTAGCCTAGATACACCATCCCTTCAAAATGTACCAGAGGACTCAAGGTAAGACCTGGAGCTAAAGTCTATAGAGGGAGGTGGGTAAAGCACCCCAAGTTATAGTACAGGCAAGGGTTTTCTGAACAGTCTCTAATAGTAGCAGAAAGGAACCTAAGAATTGACATGGCGGGTTAATGCAAAATTTAAAAGCTTCTGCACAGCATAGGAGATAACCAGCAGGGTGAAGAGGCTGCTGCAGAGTGAGAGGCTTTTGCTAATGGCACATCAGATGGGGACTAAACCCCAGGATAAAGACTCGCAGATGTGCTGTAGAATGGGATCGGCAAGAAAATGGACGGTGGCGCTGAAGATACCGCGTTAACTGCAATAAGCCAGTCTCAGAGAGACAAATACTGCATGTATTCTTACATATCAGAACCTGGATTTAAAATTATATGTGTATATATATATATATATATATATATATATATATATATATATATATATAGCTTATAAAGCTATAAGGGGACTCGTGAGAGGGGGAAAGGAAACTGGTGGTTTGAATAGGTTTGGCCCCCATTAATTCACATGTTTGAATGTTTTGCCATTGGGAGTGACACTTTAGGAGATGTGGCCTTACTGGAGGAGATGTACACTTCCTTAGAGGAAGTGTGTCTCTGTGGGGGTGGGTTTTAGGGTTTCATGCTCAAGCTACAGCCAGTGTCAAACACACATAGTCTCCTCCTGGCTGCCTTCAGATCAAGATGTAGAACTTATGGCTCCTTCAGCATCATGCCTGCCTGCACGCTGCCATGCTTCTCACCATGATAATAATGGACTGAACCTCTGAAACTGTAAGCCAGCCCCAATTAAATGCTGTCCTTTATAAGAGTTGCCATGGTCATGGTGTCTCTTCACAGCAATAAAACCCTGCTTAACAGAGGCCCCAAGGGAAGTGGAATGTAGGTTAATGGAATTCTTGTGTTTAAGGAAGCCATGGTAGCCGATGCCTTTAATCTCAGACTCAGGGGGCAGAGGCAGGTGGATCTCCAAGTTCCAGGACAGCCTGGTCTACAGAGTTAGTTCCAGGACAGCCAAGGCTACACAGAGAAACTTTGTCTCAAAAAGAAAAAAAGAGAAAGAGAAGGTGAGCTGAAGGGAGGGACTAGGCAGAGAAAGAACAGGAGCCGCTGTCCAGTGGGTGAACAGAGGGAAGGACCAAGCAGAGGAAGAAGAAGCCGCTGTCCAGTGGAGAGGACTCTGGGAAAGGAAAGCATGGAAGTAAAGTGATGTGGCCCTCTCATAAAACCCAGCACCTGTGTGCCAGCCCAAGACAGCTGATAAGAAGAAGCAAGTGGCCTTCCTTGGAGCAGGTGCAGGCATCAGGCCTACAGTGAGCCTCTGTGGGGGAAGTGTCTGTACCCTCAGGAGGCTTCGAGCTACCAGTGTTACAAGGGAGTGTTACAAGGCCCCATCCTGACTCTTTGAGCTTTTGTCCCCTCGTTCAGTCCCTAGAGACCCTCCCCAGTCTCACTCCATTTCTCTTCACATGGACCCCTCTCTGGCTTCCCCTTGTCTTGGCAGATCTGACTTCTTTTGGGTGCCTCACAGACATCTCACAATTATGGAATCTCAAACTGAGCGCTTCCTCTGCCCCACAGAGCCATGGACTCCATCAATTTTCTTCAGCTCAGTGGGCAGCACCCATGCACGGCTAGGAGAGCAAACCTGCAACCCCAAGGTTAGGTCAGATAATCCTCCCTTCCCCCCTTCCCTACAGTAAACCACTCATGGATGCTGTACCCGCTGACCTCTGACCCCTCCTCCCCACCGTGGTGGGGTATATGAGTACACTGTAGCTGACTTCAGACACACCAGAAGAGGGCATCGGATCCCATTACA
The DNA here is from genome assembly GCF_011762505.2 of Arvicanthis niloticus. Taxonomy (NCBI): domain Eukaryota; kingdom Metazoa; phylum Chordata; class Mammalia; order Rodentia; family Muridae; genus Arvicanthis; species Arvicanthis niloticus. The sequence goes on along the minus strand of NC_047678.1, from coordinate 40,779,231 downwards.
GATGGTTGTGAGCCACCATGTGGTTGCTGGGAACTGAACTCAGGACCTCTGGAAGAGCAGTCAGTGCTCTTAACCGCTGAGCCATCTCCCCAGCCCCAGCACATGGGTTATTATTGCTAAGCAATGCTCTTGCTTATTGCAAAGAATATTTTTCTTTTTCTTTTTTTCACTTCATTTTATTTTGTTGTCCTTCATTTGTTTGTTTTGAGTTTATGTTTCCCATGTGAAGTGTATGGTGTCTTCAGCAATAAGTATTACCTTCATTTTATGGGGTGCACTGAGGGTCTTGGCAATAGCCAGTTTTGTTTGAGGTCCCTTGGACAACGCTGACCAACAACTCATACGGATGCTATGCCTGGCACTGGGATTTTTGTTAGATAGTCTAAGGGGCTTTGGGGGTTGATTACCACCTAAAGTGTCATAATTTCAAATATATATAAATACATATGTGTGTGTAATATATATGTAATTTTAAGTAAACATAAAGAAAGTAATGTGATTCCCTGAAGATTTTTCAAATATCCTTAGTGTTATTTATCTCTCCCTCTCTCTCTATTCCCCTCCCTCCCCCAGGTAAGTCTTCCCCCACTATCTTTCCCATTACCCACTTCATAGCACCTGTGTCCTCCTCGTCTCGTGTCCCCTCCCATTTTAAAGTCTTGTCCAGGTCCGTGGTAAAAACCATTATCAAAAGCAATTTGGGGGGCGCGAAAGGATTTATTTCAGTTTACAGATCACGTCTCCTCCTCCCCCTCCCCCGCCCCCCAACAGGGACTCCAGAGCAGCTCAAGCAGGAATTGAAACAGAGAGGATGCTACTGACCGGCTTCCTCCTTTTGTCTAGCCTTCAGCCAGCTCTCCTGAACAACCTAGAGGACTACCTGTCCAAGAATGGCTCCGCCCACTGTGGGAGGGCCTTTCGATGTCAATTAGCATCAAGAAACCCCGCCACAGATGTGCCCACAGGCCACTCTGATGTAGATAATGCCTTACAGAGGTTTTCTTGGAAGTCCACAGCTAACTAGTTCTCTATTTTATGTAAACTGTGGCACTCTCTCTGTCTCCCGTAATATCCACCCTTCTCTTCCCGGCTCTGACCACAGAAGTGTCACCCAAGCTCCCTTGCCCGCTGCTTTGTGGTTAGATTGCTAATGGGTATCTGCAGAAAGATGGGTGGAGAAGAGGGAACTTAAAATACTTCTTGACCCCTCTTGCTCTCACTGAGCTGCACAACTAGAACGGAGCTTCTCTCTCTCTCTCTCTCTCTCTCTCTCTCTCTCTCTCTCTCTCTCTCTCTCTCTCTAAAAGATTGGTTTACTTATTATGTATACAGTGTTCTGCCTGCATGTATGTCTGCAGGCCAGAAGAGGACACCAGACTAGAACGGAGCTTCTCTCTCTCTCTCTCTCTCTCTCTCTCTCTCTCTCTCTCTCTCTCTCTAAAAGATTGGTTTACTTATTATGTATACAGTGTTCTGCCTGCATGTATGTCTGCAGGCCAGAAGAGGACACCAGATCTCATTATAGATGGTTATGAGCCACCATGTGGTTGCTGGGAATTGAACTCAGGACCCCTGGAAGACCAGCCAGTGCTCTTAACCTCTGAGCCATCTCTCCAGCCCAGAATGGAGCTTCTCAAACTGGGGGATTCTGACCCTATCTGTGTGTGGGGGTGGGGTGGGGGGCGTGGGGGGTTGTCACATGACTGAATGTAGACGTCATGAAAAATTAGCAACAGTAAAAACTTTCTGAAAGTACTAATATGAATTCGATATCAAATAAATCCAGCATTACCAACAGCACCGGCCTGTGTTGTGCCACGCGGCGTCACTGCAACCCTGATTCTGAACAAGAGACACACATTCCAGGTGCATGCTGTCACACCCTGCAAAGCAGGGAAACACCTCAGATTACATGCACGTGCTGTCAGGGCATAAAACTACGGTTTCAGCGTAGCTCCACCCTGCCTAGGTTTGCTCAGCCAAACCCTGGGAAGTATTATGCTAAATCATTCACTGTTTTATGTGTATGAGTCTTTTGCTTGTGCCTGGTGCCCATGGGGGTCAGATGAGGCAGTCAGATCCCCTAGAACTAGAGTTGCAGACAATTGCCATGTGGGTACTGAGAATTGAATCAGAGTCCTTTGATTTGTATTTTTGATTATTCTGTGTTATCGGAGTTTTAACTGCACATATAAAGCTTTTTGCTCATAGAGAAACATGGTCATTTCTTTATGGAAACAGTGACTTTTAATATTTTTCTACCATTATTCGGTGCAACTTGTTTAGCAGAGAGGATCCTGCAGCCCCAAGGACTCCTCCTCAAATTCAAAGATGAAAAACAAAAGCTAATGTTTTGAAAATAATACCATGGAGTTGGAGAGATGATTTGGTGGCTAAGAACACTTGGCTGTTTGGATCCCAGACCCACCAACAGCTCACAACCATCTGTAACTCCGGTTCCTGGTTCTACCACCCCACTATTCCTCAGCCTGTAAATATCACACTGGTTTATCTTCAGATTGTATTATGTTTCAAAGAAGCAAGTCCATTTTACTACTATGTAAATTTTCTTCTGTCACTAATAAATGATAAAATCCATTCACCTTTTCATTGAAAGCTTGCTGTGCTGAAGGGAGGCACTAGTGTGGAGGATGAAGAAGAATTGGATCAGATCTCAAGAGCTGAGGTTGGGAGCCTGGAGAGATGGCTCAGTGGGTAAGAGCCCTGAGTGCTCTTTCAGAGAACCAAGATTCAATTCCCAGCATCCACTTGGCATCTCAAAACACTCTTATCTCTAGTCCCAGGAGATCCGATGCCCTCTTCTGGTCTCCTTGGGCACCAGGCACAAACAAAATTCATGTACATACTACTACTACCACTGCCACCACCACCACCGCCACCACCACCACCACCAACAACAAAGTTGGTGATGATTTAGGAGACTACTTCCAGGACTTAGCTGGGTAGGCCAAGACAAAGTGGGACTACATTAGAACCCTAGTTTTATTCAAGTGGTCTCCTGGCTGGGCGGTTCTTGGAGGAAGCCGATTTTACTTTGGACAAGGATAGTCTTTGTCAATAACTTTCTTCTCCCAATCTTCCAGTTCAATAATTTTCTCTTCAGCTGTGTCTATGCAGGTACATTTTGGCAGTCTAATGCCATTATCTGCCCAGTGACTTCTAGACAGGGACTGGAGTAGAGTCTGTTGAGCTATATATTATATATAAAACAAAAAACAAACAAACAAACAAAAACCCCACCAGTGTGAGGATTCAGTATGACCAGTTTGTAATCTGAAACACTACCTGGTTCATGAGATACAGTCCCACCACTCTAGAACATTCTCTTCTAGCTTCTACAATGGGTGATCTGTGTGTGGGTTACCACCAGTGAGCTATGCCCAGTCTAAACTTCACAGACGTGTCGTGGCACAGTGTGTGTGTTTGAGTGCGGCTGTGTACTCCAGGTTGGTGCATGCTTGGCTGCTGCCAGTCTTGTTTGGCCTTCTGCATGGCATACTGCATACAAAGCAATACATAGGCACTAGGAACTGTGAATGGACATGCTGAGTCACCAGCACTCTGCAGAGCCCCAGTCTCAAGGTTTTGGGTAAGGCAACATTGTGAGCTAATTGACTGTATCTCTTTGTTGCAGGCAAAAAAAAAAAAAAAAAAAAAAAAAAAAAAAAAAAAAAAGTAACAATGCCCTTGTAACTTTAATAACCTCTGTTCTTTAGTGACTTAAAATGTTTGGACAGCACTGGCTGCGTGACAGCCTCTCTAGGAGGGCATGGACCACAGTGGGTAGCATTGCAATCTCACACTGTGGCGGGCTGAGGCTGCCTCCTGGCTCACCTCCCGGCACTGCAGCACTGCTCTGAGTGGAAACATCAGAAAGAGAATGAGAATTGCCGCTCTTGACCCTGGCAGGAGACGCCTAGCTTTCCCCTTTTGCTCCTCTCTCCCCTTTCATTATAGTTTTCAAAAGTGCCGCTTTGGGCAAAAGAAAAAACGCTGACCTTCCTCGGGTTTCTCGTCCTCTGTCTGCTGCAGTGGAGGCAGGCAGCACCAGCAAGCATCGCTTCTCTCTCTCTCTCTCTCTCTCTCTCTCTCTCTCTCTCTCTCTCTCTCTCCCACTCCTCCGTCTGTGTGTGTGTATGTGTTGCATGAATGTGGTGTGAGTGTTTGATACATGTATGTGGTATGTGGTGTGCATGTATGAGAGTGTGTATGTATGGTGTGCATGTGTGTGGTGTGTATGTGGGTGGTATATACACATATGTGGTGTATGTGAGTGTGTGGTGTTTGTGTATATGAGAGAGTGTGTATGTGTGTGAGTGTGTGGTGTGCACGAATGTGGTATATGTGAGTGTGTGGTGTTTGTGTGTATGAGAGAGAGAATGTGTGTATGTGTGATATGGGGTGTGTGCACGTGAGTGTGTATGTGTGTGAGTGTGTGGTGTGCATGAATGTGGTGTATGTGAGTGTGTGGTGTTTGTATGTATGAGAGAGTGTGTGTGCGTGTATGTGAGATGTGGGATGTGTGTGCGTGAGTGTCTATGTGAGTGTGTGGTGTGCACGAAGGTGTGTGTGAGGTGCATGCTCATTTCCACAACTTGACACAATTTAGAGTCACAGAGGAAGAGGAACCCTCACCTGTGGAGTGGCTTTCATCAGATTGGCCTGAGGACGTACATATGCTGGAAAGAGAAAACCAAGTTCCAAGGGTTGCCCTCTGACCTCCACACGAATGCTGTGGTACCTGTTCCAACCCCCTGCCACATACACACTGTCGTTTTTGCTTGTTTTTTTTTGTTTGTTTGTTTGTTTTTTTGTTTTTAAAAGATGTTTATATAGGGCATGGGGACATGCCTATAATTGCAGCACTCAGGAGGCAGAGGCCAGCCTGGTCTACAGAGCAAGTCCAAGGCCAGCCAGGGCTACACAGAGAAACCCTGACTCAGAACGCCAGGGACAAGCAAGCAGCAACTGGAGGAAGGTTAAGCAGCCCCAAACTCTGTTCTCTTTGCTTTCAGAGACAGGCCCTTGCTGTACACCTGCAAAATCTGGATTCTTCTGCCATGGGTCTGCAGTGCTAAGACGACACATTGTGTTCACTGTGTCCACCCTCCTCAGATGGGGTTGGTTATAACAAACCTAGGTGAGAGAGAAATCCAGGTCTCAGGTCCATAGTAAAGGCCAACTGATTAAATGAAAAAGAGAGAACATGCAGGAGGGTGACCCGTGGGGCACCTCAAGACTTTGCTTGCATTCTTCCACCTAAAACTTCCTTTATCTCGACTAACTTTAATAGAGAACGAGGCAGAGCAAAGTGCACCACTTTGGATGATTTCATTTTAAAATTTCTTTAGAGTCAAAAGATGTGATCAGTAGCCTCCTAACTTAAACTTTTAACTTAAATTTTAGGTGTTTTTTTTTTTTTTGTTTTTTTTTTTTTGATGAGGGATTATGACTGTTTTTAAATATAGAAGCATCAAGTTCTAAAACCATCAGGGTAAGATGACATTGGTAATTATACTGACAGCTGCAGATATTAGCATGAACCCAATACCAAAAATAAATCAGACCATGGATAATGGGAATTTGAAAAACCAGGCAGAGGCAGTAATGAAGTTAATGTAATCTGACTTTTCTCTCTCCGAGCAGATTTTACTGTGAAATCTGACTTACCTTGATTTCCTAAGTTAAGACTGGGAAAGGAGAGGCATTCACTGACTCTTGAAAAAGCAAGGGAAACACTGGGTCTTGGTACAATTTGTTTTAACTATACGCTTGTGCGGGGTGTGGTATTACGGCACGGAATGCACACAGCGTGGACTGATGGGGTCAGGCTGATAAGTCCATCACTGACTCCTCCTGACTGGCATGGGGAGCCCTTAGTCTTTCCTAGTTATTCATAGGCTGTGTAAGAGCTTCGTGTGGGTGACAGTGGCCTCGTGAGCTGCAGAGCACCCGTACCACTGTAAAGTTTATTTGTATCTAAGTACTTTGGGGCATTCCTGTGTAGCCACCATTTTGCCTTCCCAGCCTCTACCATTCACACGTACATACCGTAGTCATCTATTTTAGCCTTCACAGGTGACATGGAGCATGAGGGTCTGTCCTTCTGCATCTGATTTATTTCACAGAATCCCTTCCGGCTCCTGCCATTCTGGCAGGACAATTTCCCTTTTTATGACAAAATAGTATTCCTTTTTGTAGATATACCACAGTGCCTACTACATCCAGTGGCTCGTTCAGGCCTTCAGGTTGGTTCGCCTTCTTAGCTACTGTGAATGGTGCAGTAACAAACACCAGTACGTTAGCTGCTTGAGATGTGCTATCATTATCATTTCCCTCAGGTATACACCCAGAAGTGCGATAGCTGGACTGTGTGTGTGGTCATCTTAGTTTTAGTCAACAGAACCCTGCGTGCTGTTCTCTGCAGTGGCTGGGCCAACTTCTGTTCTCATCAACAGTATGTGAGAGTCTCCTTTCTCCACAGCCTCGACAGCACAGGCAATTTCATTTTTTTCCACAGATTTTTTCATTTTCTTTCTTTCTTTCTTTCTTTCTTTCTTTTTTTTTTTTTTGGTTTTTTTTTTTTTTTTTTTTTTTTTTTTTTTTTTTTTGAGACAGGGTTTCTCTGTGTAGCCCTGGCTTTCCTGGAACTCACTCTGTAGACCAGGCTGGCCTCGAACTCAGAAATCCACCTGCCTCTGCCTCCCAAGTGTTGGGATTAAAGGTGTGTGCCACCACTGCCCGGCGATTATTTTTTTTTCTAAAGGAAAGATTATTTGTGTGTGTTTGTGTGTGTGTGTAAATTTATGTGCACCACATGCATAAGTACCTTAAGCATTGAGAAGAGGCCATCAGATCCTCTGGAATTGGGGTTACAGAAATTGGGGAGCCACCATCTGGGTGCTGCGAACTGATGCTGGGTCCTCTGCAAGAACAACAGCACTCTTAACCACTGAGCTGCCTTCCAGTCCCTTCCCATTTAGGACAAATACAGAATGACATATGACCACATCCAAATGAGGAGGGCATCTTACTTAGGGTTTTACTGCTGTGAACAGACACCATGACCAAGGCAACTCTAATAAGGACAACATTTGATTGGGCTGGCTTATGGGTTCAGAGGTTCAGTTCGTTATCATCAAGGCAGGAACATGGCAGCATCCAGGCAGGCCTGGTGCAGGAGGAGCTGAGAGTTCTACATCTTCATCTGAAGGCTGCTAGCAGAAGACTCACTTCCAGGCAGCTAGGATGAGGGTCTTACAGCCCATGCCCACAGTGACACATCTACTCCAAAAAGGCCACACCCGCTCTAACAGGGTTACACCTTCTTCTAATAGTGCCACTACTTGGCCCAAGCATATACAATCTATCACAGAGGGTGCAATTTTTTTCATATTGTATTTATTTTTTTTTAGAAATAAAAATGTTTTTATTGCTAGGCGGTGATGGCGCACTCCTTTAATCCCAGCACTTGGGAGGCAGAGGCAGGCGGATTTCTGAGTTCCAGGCCAGCCTGGTCTACAGAGTGAGTTCCAGGACAGCCAGGGCTACACAGAGAAACCCTGTCTTGAAAAACTAAAAAAAAAAAAAAAAATGTTTTTATTAAATCTGTTTATTTGGTGTGTGTGCCTTTGTGTCATAGCATTGTATGGGAGCCAGAGGACAACATGCCAGAGCCAGTATGTGGGTCCTGGGAAGGAAATTCAGGTCATCAGCCTGGGTGACAAGGGTATTCACCTGCTGAACCATTTTGCTGACCCCGGTTTTTATATCTTACTGGTCACTTGCTATTGCTGTTTGCCTTGATTAGCATGGGATGCCCATCATCTATCTGTATCTCTTATTCATTTTATAAACATATCTTTGAAAAGATTGAAAGTAAGTCGTATGTCCAGAAGCTGTCCGCCTAAAGTGGTATTTCAAGGACTTGGCAACTTGTCTAAGATGCCTGGCCCAGACCACACAGCTGTTGCTCCTTCTGGTCTTGGTGGCTTTGATAGGACTCTGAAGATGTGGGGGGAAGTTTCCTAGCTGGAGGCTCCTCCTGGGTTTGATGAGTCTGCAAACCTCTTGATTAGAACTTCCATGATTTTGGAGAGTTGGTATGTGTGTGGTAGATCAAGGATCAAAAGCTTATCTCTGGCTGTCTCCTTACTAGTCATTTGTCCCCGACTCTGTCTGTATCTGACTTAACATCCTGTTGACCACTGTAGGTCCTCGGCGAATCACTGACTTCTGTCACACAGGACTAAGACATTGCTGGTTAGCATGTGAAACCTGGAACACCGGTTGGTTTCCCCACTTTAACTCACCTACCTGAACCCCCAAACCTATGCATTTGATAAATGCCTTGATTGATAACTTGCTTTTATTTAGTGATTATAAAAACAGCTGCTCTCCCTCCCCTCCAGTGGAATGTGCCATATGGGACACCCTGAATCCACACCCTGGGTCATAATCATCACATTTTTGAAATAAATGATCTCTTATTTCATTTGGAGGAAGAAGTGTGTGTTTTTTTGTTTTGTTTTTTGTTTTGCATCAATCTAGGCCAGCAAACCCTTTGGGTGTCTGCCTGGGATTAAGCACTGTGCAGACTCGTAGAATAAGCGTCTCATGCCTGCAAGGAAACACAGGACACACCTTGCCTATATCCCTTTACTAGGGCCATTGAAAAGAGATGGCACCCTTCTGCAAGTGCCCCTCGGCCCAAGATACCTGCCCTGGTAAGCGCTCCCTCAGGGGGATGAAAGGGGCTCGATCCAGCAGACGGACCACAGCAAGTTCCAAGTGTGGACATGCTTAAATATGCTACTTCAGCAGCAGGGGCTGCAAGCACACAGTAGGATATGGACAGCACACAGTAGGGACAGCCCAGTATCTTCTCAATGTAGATTTCCTCACACCTGTCACTACTACAGAGTAAGCCACTACAGTTGGGATTGGTTGCTGCATCCACATGTGGCTCATTCTGCAAACAGATGTGGCTCATCCTGGTCCAGGGCCACCTAAGGAGGACAGGCTGTCTTCTGTGCACTAGGACTAGGTCCCGAGGCCAGGCTCTCCTCTCACTCTTGCTTTCTTAGGGGAGCTATGTTTGTACCTCAGTGTGTTCTGGAAGGCTTGGCTCCTCAGCAGGCACAAGCATGTATGTCTACCCGTGCATGGTTCTTCAATAAGGACTAAGGTGGGAAAGGAGTATTGATTGATTGATTGATTGATTGATTGTGGGTACACTGTAGAGACACCATGTGGTTGCTGGGAATCGAACTCAGGACCACTGGAAGAGCAGTCAGTGCTCTTAACCGCTGAGCCATCACTCCAGCCCCAGGAGTCTTACTCTTATGCCGTTTCCTTTCTTGTTTTAAAAAGCTTGAGAATTCGTGGACAGATGGTCAACCGAGTCTCTCCCTAAGGTGCACAGGGCCTTGATCCAGGGTCACAATGGAGTAGATGCTGTTTTGCTGATAAAGCTGTGTCTGAAGGCCTTACTGCATCCATTAGACATATGCTGTGAAGGTTTCCTAGCAACAGCCTGGATTCTGAGCATCTGGCTTGGACAAGTCATCTGTTGCTTGGTAGTGACTAAAGACATCTATTCCAGCTGAATGCTGAATGTTTCGTCTTAAACATGAACCAGGAGTTGAGGCTGAGAAGAAAAACACCACCAATGTCTATGGAGAAAATCAAGAGCGCTAGAAAGAGACAAAAAAAACCATCAGCAACACCAAAAAGTAAACAAAATCTCAGATAATGAAGACCACGTGCACAGCAGAAGGAACGCTCGGATTCTGAGCCCATCCCCGAGCTCCTCAGACGGACCTGAAGCCAGAGTGTGCACTGAGGGTGGAGAGGCTCTGAGACAACCACGACGATGACGCAGGAAACGCCTCCCTGTGGTGGGTAGCGGGTAGTGACTGCCGGGAGGACAAGGTTGGGAGTCTGTGTTATAGAGAAACGCAAATGTGGACGTGGGAGAAACAATAAGAAAATTGAGGAATCGACTCCAGAACAGTACCCGTTGTAAAGTTCTAGAAATAAGCTAAGAAAACAGAAAGAAGACATTTTCAAAGAAGCCGAAGCCGAAAGCTTTCAGAATCGGAGGAAAAGGAAAGTTTAGATCTGCCTCACTTGAGAGGCAGAGTCAGGCGGACCTCTGAGTTCTGGGACAGCCGGGTCTACAGAGTGAGTTCTAGAACAGCCAGGACTATACATAGAAACTCTGTCTCAAAAAGAGACAACAAGAGATTGAGTGGGGTGGGGGTGGGAGATGTCTCAGTGGGCAAAGCACTTGCGGTGGCTGAGATGGGATTCCCAGACCCACGTAAAAATCTGGGCTGGGCCGCACACACCCGAATTCCCAGGGCTGGGGAGGAGGAGCCGGGAGGATCCATGGAGCTCATTGGCCAGCTGGTCTAGATGAATCAGCTCTGGGTTTAGTGACCCTGTTTCAGAAAATAAGCTGAAGAGATTAAACACGCCCCATAGATTTTCACTGTCGCAACATGGTGGTGTTCCAATAACATAATGTGAATATTTTGTAATTATAATATCTTAATAATAATTTATTTTTCAAATCTCTGGAAAATCCCAGTTGTCTTTTGGTTCAATGCTTTAAAAATGCTTTCCCGAGGGCAGGACTGAACCAATCTGTGTTTCCTAAGCTTGTATATGTGTTTCTCCCTGTAAACCCGGAAGAGACGATTAGGATACACTTTCTGCCCTAAGACTGAAGTAAGCAAATTTCATCTGTTCATTCGATTCATCTGAGATTGCTCTTGCAAGAAGAAATGACGGAGGTTAGCCATGGTGCTACACACCTGTAATCCTAGCACTTCAGATGTTGAAGCAAGAGAATGAGGAATTCAGGGTCATTCTTGGCTACATACTGAGTTTGAGGCAAACTTGGGCTACATGAGATTCTTCTCATGTAGAATCAAAGAATCAAAGAAGAGAGGGAGCCAGGGGTTGGGGGACAGCCCTGTTAACATTCTAACAGGGAAGAATTTGGCACATTTAACAAACATGTATCGTGTATGATATTGAAAAAAAGTGAATGTCAAAAAAAAAAAAGTGGCTCTGAGGCAGGGGTGAATCACTTTGGGGAGATACAAGCAATTAGGAAAGCAAAGTGGGTAAACCCGAGGACACTTGACATGTTTGTAGGCCTGGAATAGTCAGAAATGAAGCCCATGTAATGAGTCACTTGGAAAGGACCCTCGGGAACCTAAGCAAACAAAACAGGAAAAGCCTACAAGGAAGTAAGAAAGCCACAGAAACACCAGGCACCAGTGAGCAGTACGCGACACGGCCTGGGGATCAAGAAAGCAAAACGTGGCGTGTTGCCAAGGTGAAGACAGGGAGGATGTGGGTCACCAGGTGTGAAAGACTGGAACTTTCAGAAAGCACTCAGAACACTCCATTGAAGAATGAGAGGCTGAACTGAAGAGGCAGCCCAAAGCAGAGAACGAGGGGCAAGGGTGGGCAGACCTGAGATCTGCTGCCTCTGCCTCCCAAGTGCTGGGATCAAAGGTGTGCACCTCTACCGCCTAGCTACAATTTTTTAAATTAACTTTTATTTTATGTACACTGGTGTTTTGCCTGTATATATGGCTGTGTGAGGGCACTGGATCCCCTGAAACAGGGGTTACAGACAGATGTGAGCTGCCATGTGGGTGCTGGGAGTTGAATTGAACTGAGGTCCTTTGGAAGAGCAGCCAGGGCTCTTAACCGCTGAGCCACCTCTCCAGCCCCTACAACTGGTTTAAAAATCACCTCCCTGTACCAGCTCATTATTCCAGTATTTAATTCCAGAGAGTCCTGTTCTGTTTCCCACTGTTTCCCTCTTGTCTCCTGTCTCTGAAGGCAACATATGTAGTCATCTTCCTTTTGTGTGCTGTCCCAAAGATAATTAGCTTGTATTGTTTTTAGCAAGGTAACTATTAGTTTGGAAGGAGCCGAAGCAGAAAGAACAGCTGCGGGTATACAGGTCTACCTGGTCTGAGAAATTAAAAATGTAAGCAACGGAAGCACAGTAAGATAAATCTTGTGGGATGTCTGCAGACTCCCATTTCCCGAGACTACAGGTTATCTTCCTGCAGCTGTTTCAGAAAAAGGACAAAGAATTATGCCAATACGTTAACAATCAAAAAACTTACGGCACTATAACTTCTCTCTTTCAGAGGCATGAGTCTGATGTGACCTTAAACTTCACCATAGACTCTTGTTGCGAAGCTCATGGAAACTCGGCCTGTTATTTACCCAAAGGTTAATTACAGGTAATGGCAAAGGCCCGGTGCAGTGTGGGAGGAGCCTGATCTGTCATTAATCACGGTGAGTTTGATCAGGTGCTGCTGACACTCCTTGGGACCTGGGATCCACTCCAAGTGTTTAAGGGCAGAAAAGACTGCAGAGGGGAGAATCCAGGGCCAGAAGTCAGCCCCTCAAAGCTGCCCTGATTCACTGCACTTGGGTCAAGGGGAACCTCGACCTTCAACCTCTATGAAGGTCATGCCATTTGATGCACCCACAGAGAAGCAGTTCCAGGTTCTGTTAAAATCTGCCATAGTCTCACTTGAACATCAAACACCACGTCTCAGCACTGGCAAAGGCAAAAGCATGTCTTAATTCAGGATCTCACTATGTACCCCCAAATGGCTTGGAACTTGATATGTAGCCCAGGTTGGCCATGAACCGACTCTCCTCCTGCCTCAGCCTCCCCACTGCTTCGGATCACAGGCAAGCACCACCACACCCCACTTGGCAAGATAATATTTATTTTTCGTGATGTCAGCTAACCTAAGAACTTGACTAAGTCATAAATCTTGGAGCTGGACATGCGTTTATTTATTATTATTATTATTATTATTATTATTATTATTGTTTTTTTGAGACAGGGTTTCTCTGTGTAGCCCTGGCTGTCCTGGAACTCTGTAGACCAGGCTAGCCTCGAACTCAGAAATCCACCTGCCTCTGCCTCCCAAGTGCTGGGATTAAAGGCGTGCAACACCACCGCCCGGCTTGGACATGCGTTTATAATTAATCTTTCCCATTCAGGACTTGAGCTCTGATTTCCCAGAAGCCACATAAAACCAGATGTGGTAGCACACATCTGTAATCTCATTTCTCCTACAGTGAGATGGGACAATCCCTGAAAGCCCATGGGTCAGTGAGACTGGCTTATGCAGCAGCAAAGAACAAGGGTGCCCCTCTGCTCACTTTGTCCATTTTGCTGGTGTGTCCATCCCAACTTCAGCCTGTTGGGTATGAATGGCCTTGTCATAACATCTAGAATGGTTCTACCTTAAACGAGGGCCCCTCTGTGATGTATGAAATAGGTTGATAGCCTTCCTGAAGCCAAGGACAAACCCTCTCTTATCTCTTTGAGCAGTCACTAGGTTTGTTTGTTTGGTTTTTTTTTGCTTGCTTGTTTGTTTGTTTCAGTACTGAGAATTGAACCCATGACCTTCTTCATGCCAGCAAAATTTGTGGCACCAAGCCATACCTCAGCCCTCTCTTTGCTCTTTACTTTGAGAAAGGGCTCCACCCCTAACTCTGCAGCCCACAGAAGCCTTGAACTTGTGGCCCTTCTGCCTCAGACTCCCAAGTAACAGTGTGGCTCTTATGATCAAGTCCTCCACAAGGCCAAACTTTTGACTATAGGATCCCACATAAACAGCCTTATGGACACAGAACAGTGCATTTAAATGTTACTTACGACAGTAATGTCACAGGCAAAGTTTTGAAAGAATTTGCCTCTTGGCATACCTAAACACATTGTGCTATAGTCTAACACACTGACTTCAGGCCAGGAAGATAAGAATGAGAAGCCCCCCTCCACCCTTGTCTTTCTGTAGCCTAGACTAGCCTTGGGCTCAGGATCCTCTCCTGCCTCAGCCTCCCACGTGCTGGCATGACAGCCATGCACGGTATCCTGCAGGATTCTCTACAGAGCAGTTTTTGGCTAGGAGAGGAACCATTGCTGCTGACTACCAATGCAGGAGAAAACAACCCACATTTCCATAAACACGGGAATGCATGAACTAGCCCAGAAAAGGTCACCACACCTTTTAAAACTATTTATTTTTATTCGTGTGTGTGCGTGTGTGTGTGTGTGTGTGTGTGTGTGTGTGTGTGGTGTGTGTGTGTGTGTATCTGCCATATGTTCGGGCACCAGCAAGTCAGAAAAGGACATCAGATCCCCTAGAGTTGGACTCACAAATGGTGGTGAGCTCCCCAACATGGGTGCTGGGAATTGAACCTGGGTCTTCTGCAAGAGCGATACACTTGTTTAACCACTGAGCCATTTCTCCAGCACCTTCTTTTACAGTGCTCTGAAATTTTGATCATGGAACACTAGCCACTAAAACATCAGCTAACAATTCAAAATGATGAGGCTGTGATTCTCTGTGATCCACATCAGGGCTAACTCCTCTTCCTTGAGACAGGAATGGCCCTGATGGCCCGTGGCTGGTCTTCCTGGTCTCACTTTGTAGACCAGGCTGTGCAAAGAGGCAGAGTTATGCTTTGAGTTTTAATCACTGTGCCTAAGAGATCTACAAACCAAAAATGCCTGTAGCCTGTAAGCCCCTTGCCCAAGGACAGATGCTTTTCTACAGGATATTGTTTATGTTAAGTTAACAAGCCACGTGCTTTAGACCCAACTTCACTGGGATGTGCTTGATCACCTGTCGGGCAGGATACATGCCTGCCCCTGATTAGACCTGGTTCGATACATAACTTTTAAAAGGCCTTTGCCTTTTAAAGTGTCTGAAAAATGTGCCTTGTCACGCCAGAAAGGACCTGGATAGAGTCCATCATCCTGGTCAGCATTTAATTAAACCTTGCTTCAAATTTGGCTCAAAATCTTGGTAGTGGTTTTATTCTCATCCAGTGGAATTAGCAGCTGCCCTTGAAGTCAGGGATGGTCTGCTTCTGCCTCTGGGGTTCTGGGACTAAAGGCGTGAACCATCACATCTGGCCCCTCTTTTTGTTGGTTCCAGAAGTCGTTTATCATGGAGACAAGGAAAATTCCCTCTTTTGCTAGGAGCAGTATTGTTCACTTTGTAAAGGAAAGGGTGCTGAGTTCAGCCCATGCTTCTCCAGCATCTAGGGAGATAAGGACGTTTCTCTTCACTTTAATGTCTTAATGCACTGAATTATAGTAACGGATGTCTTCATACTGAATCACCTTTCCATTTGTGGAATAAACCCATAACGTATTACTATTCTTTTAATCCACCACTAGATTCAATTTAGTCCGGGCTAGGCATCATCCATGGTCCTAAGGAGAGTCCATCAATCACTCTCCTGAGTCTCACTGGTCGCCTTGGGTGCAGGCTCATAGAGGAGCAGGAGGGTGCCCATTGATTTCAGTCCACAGGACAATGCCTGTAGCACGTGGAGCCTCTGGTCTACCCGATCATTTAGCCCCAAGTGCCTCCGTAAACCTTAGATTGTCTTTGCAGCCCCGGTTGTGTCTTGTTTCCACGTTGCCCACAGAAGTAACGTAGTTCCTCAAGATTTTTGAAGTTATTGTTGTAGTTTCACATGACTGATATATCTTTTAAAAATGTTTCCACATCTGTAATTGTTTCTCCTGTGCTTCTAATATATAGGTATTGTTTTCTATTTTGTGTACAAGTTTTTACCTGCATGCGTGTATGTGGTGCCTGAGAAGGCCAAAACAGGGTGTCAGACCTGGAACTGGAGTTACAGACAGTTGTGAACTGCCATGTGGGTGCTGGGAATTGAACACTGATTCCCTTATCCTCTGAAAGAGCAGCCAGTTCTAACAGCGGAGCCATCCTTCCAGGGTGCGTGTTTCTTCTGACAAACAACTTTTAAATTTTTTAATATTTGGAGAATTAGGGGCTAGAGAGATGGCTTAGCAGTTAAGAGCATTGACTGCTCTTCCAGAGGACCTGAGTTCAATTCCCGGCAACCACATGGTGGCTCACAACCATCTGTGATGGGAACTGATGCCCCCTTTGGTGTGTCTGAAGACAGTGACTGTGTATTCACATACATTAAAAAAAAATGGAGAATTGGTATAGTAACTCTCAAGTTGGATAATTGATAATAATATTCTTATTTTGCAAAGATGTGGACAAAGGTACCGGACAATCCAAAAGGGTAATAAAAGGAAATTGTCCTGCTCAAACCAGTGAATCAACTTAAAACAGGAGGGGTGGGAGAGAGAGGACCCTTTGAGATCACACTGGGTGGTGTAATACCTTCCATTAAGCTCCACCTCTTAAAGGTCCTGCCACTTCCCAATAGTGCCAAGCTGGGGACCAAGCCTTTATTTACCTCAGGAGCCCCTGGGGATATTCCCAGAGTGGACTTTATCAGGAACATTACCACTAACAGGCAAGAATGAGTGAAGAAGAACAGTGGCCAGAATCTGTAAGCGAGGTCAACAGAGATGCCTCTTCACAAAGCCTCCAGTCTGACAAGGAGCTGCCAGCAGAAGCCAGATGTCTACTGGCAGGGAGGGAGCCATACTGCCGCCTGACTCTCCTCTCTCCTTGCTGGTGTTTTCCTTTGGCCAAACCCAACTGCTGGCTTTGGATTCCAAGAGCTCAGTGTCCTGAAATTTAGACTACCGTAGCAAAATGAGAGCCGAGCCATGGCTGGATCCACAAAGCCTCTGTCAAAGGAGTCAAAGGAGCTGCAGTTTCCTGCAGCAAAGCCATCTTAAAATAGAGCCAGCCATTGGCTCAGGACCAGCACCATTCAAGCACTCCAACCGCCATGAGCATCCAGACAGATCGCTGACGGAGTGGGCCTGGATGTCTCAGCCTTCTGTTACTCAGTTCCGTGCCTTCAGTCCCCCTGATTAATGGCTGTAATTGTCCCTAATTTCATCAGATGTGCTCCCATTTTAGGAAGCAGTGATTTCCTGGTATATGTGTCTCTCTCCGGCAGCCAGACACCACTGCAGTGCCCAAGGCATGTCCCCTGTCCATTTCTAATGGGCTCTACACCCTGTTGAGGAAGTCTCAGCTGATAACATGGCTTGAATTTATTGCTATTATTTGTCCATAAAAGATTGCCAAGGTCCTAGGGAAGACTTAACAGGGATGTTCAGTGGATAAGAGAGGATCTGTACAACTATGAGGACCCAAGTTCAAATCCATACAGTCTACATAGAAAGCCTGGCATGGTCACATGATGCACTACAGGAAGTGAAGACAGGAAGACCCCTGGGCCTTCTCTGGTCTTTGAATGCGCATGATTGGATGCATATACCTGCATGTACACACACACACACACACACACACACCTTGAAGCCAAGGAAATGGGATTTTGGAATATTCATGGAATACAATAGTATTTTGATATCCAATTGTAATCACTATTGCTTGTGGGATCTGGTCAAGAGCTGGTGAGATGGCTTGTTGGTTTGCTAGAGCTTCTGGTGCCTCAGCTGCATGATTTCAAAGTTGTCACTGTCTGGAAGATGAATTAGTCATATACTGACAGATACTGTCATTAGGCAAGGACCGAAGTGAGTCTGTGGTTTAGGACATCTACTGGTGGCTTTCTGTACAGCATGGCCTTTCTCACGTGACCACTTGGCTCCAAGGATGACAAGAAAGAGGGCTAGCTGTGTTCATAAGGGCATAGGAGTTACTCAGCATCGCCCACGCCACCATCTGTCGACCATGACAGCGACAAAAAGACTGGTTAGGGGAGGAGGCAGGAAGATGCTGTATTTTTATTTATTTATTTATTTATTTATTTATTTTTGAGACAGGGTCTCATGTTGCTGACAGGTACGCATGGGTGCAGGCATCTTTGGAAAGCATGACATAATTGTAATGGCTATGTCGTTAGAGGCCATCCAAGGCCCGGGTTAATATCCACAACAGGTTATGAAATCAAGAATAAGTAAAAGCACTTATGAGCCAGGCGTGGCAGTCAGGTGGTACTCTGTCCTTGAGACCAGCATTATCTACATAGCAAGACCTAGAACAGCAAGAGCTATAGAATGAGATCTTTCTCTCAAACAACAGCAACAAACCCACAAATCCAGAAACCAAAACAAACAACTCCCCCAAGAAAACGCACACAAACCCCAGTATACACAGAACAATCCCAGGTTGAAGGCTTGTGGCTTCTCTCTAGTAGTGAGGTCATAGGGAATTTACTCCTGATTCTTCTAAAATAAAAGAAAATACAACTGCTGAATGAGTGTTGTCTCCTGTCACTTTTACCAAGTTGTTTGCAGAAACATGGCTTTGCTCTAAAGCTCAAGACAGCCTTGAGTTCATAACCCTTCTGTTTCTGTAAAACCCAAATGAAAAGGACCTCACCGATCCGTGGAGAACTGCAGACGCACCCCAAATCACTCACGAGAAACACAACTTGATGCAAATTGCAAGAGGTTTACTGGCTAGCCAGGGCTGTCTTTCCTTCAAGCCCGCGCAGGGGCAGCGGAATTCAGCAAAAGAACAAAAGAAGTTTACAGCTTTTAAGGGGGCATCTACAAACCAGGTGGGGGTGGAGTTAGGGAAGGGGGAAGGCTGAGAGTGGAGTTAGGGAAGGGGGAAGGAGGGGGAACAGGTCACTAGGTCATCGATACATTTGATCTCAAATTCCTAAGATGGATGGTGTGTCACTTTATAATTGGCTATTTCGAACTAATTTCACACTATATATCATGAGCTCCAGTTCAAGGGGGGTCAGGCTTATCTCAAACTTTTAGCATCCTGGCACCAACTGTCTCAGGGCTGTTAGTTCAAAGCCTGGCCAAGCTAATCTCGGGCCCATAGCATCCTGACACCATGAATCTTAAGGTTTGTTTAGTTAGGGCCATCTGTTCAAATGGTCAGCTAATTTTCTGGGACTGAGGCAACACAGTGTTTGACTTACAGGTTTTTATGTCTTTGCTTTTAAGAGTAGGGTTTAGGGGATCAACTTATGATTTTTCTATCTTTCATTTCAGGTTTCTAAGTGCTGGGTTACAGGCACGCATCACCATCCCCTGCCTGAACCGACGTCTTTTAGAGAAAAGAGTGTCCCTTCTGCACTCAGTGTCAAGTGCCTCTTGCCCTTGTGAAAGGCCATCATCACTGTGACAGGGGGTCCACTCTCTCCTTTCCTTGAGGGACTCTGGTCAACAAC
Organism: Arvicanthis niloticus; assembly: GCF_011762505.2. Lineage (NCBI taxonomy): Eukaryota > Metazoa > Chordata > Mammalia > Rodentia > Muridae > Arvicanthis > Arvicanthis niloticus. The sequence goes on along the minus strand of NC_047678.1, from coordinate 40,760,079 downwards.
AGGTTTTTAATCTGGCTTTACAGTGTTGTAAATTGATTTTAAAAACTAGGGGAAGCCCCTTTTAGAGTGGCAGGACTTGAACCTCCCTACATCAGAAGATCTAGCAACATCAGCCTTATCTTGCATTTAAGCAGCTGTACCCAGAGAGGATGCAGCCTCTCCAGGACCCCGAGGCCCCATGTGGTTCTGACCTGTATGTACCCCACACCTACACTGGAGGTTAATTATCAGGCCACAGGTTGGCTTTGAGCCCCAGCGATTTGAGTTCGACATCTTGTGTCTAATAAAGTGAGCTTGCGAGTGTCATTACCTCCAAGGTTTGGATTATGTCTCCGTGTGGGTTCTGTGGGTTCCTCCTAAAGTACACAATGAGTCTAGGATTCGAGTTCAAGTAGTCATGGGAAAAGCCATTCCCCAAATCCTTTGATAGGAAGGCCAGCATGAGTCAGAGGTAGACAAAGACTGAATTACTAAGCAGGAAGCAGTGAGCACTAATCCTCGGGGCAATGTGTAAGAGACAGAAAAATGAAGTGTTGGGGAAGTAAGGCTGTTTGTCCACCAGCTGCACACAGCGTCATCTTCCCCCCACCATGTTCCTATAGACAGAGGAAGGCCCTTTGAGAAGCAAGAAGCTGAGAACATGAATGCCACGCGGCACTCAGGTGCACAGCAAAAGGGCTCTGGCAGTGTGTACAGAAAGCTGGTTTTGTCTTGTCTCCCCCATGGCACCTGGCACCAAGGTGACACTTTGTCCACGTGAAGGGTTGGAAGCAGTCTGGTTTCTCAACCCCATCCTGATGACTTTCCATGGGAAATGAGGTGCGTTAAATGAGTCACCATGTAATCCTAGTTTGTTCAAATCTCTCAGTGTTGGGGGTGTATCCCTGGCAGCGCGCATCCTGTGCCTGCAGGCAGGCTGCGGCTTCTCCCAGGTGAGCTTTGTTACTTTCAGGACCATCCTCCTCATACTTGGTGATGCTCCTGGGTGTTTTCTGCAGGACTTTGGTTGGGTCCAGGTTGCTGTGGCACTGACTTCTGGGAGCATTTGGCTACAGGGATAGCATGGATGAAGTAAAGTTTAATTAAAGACAAAGATGTAGCCTGTCTCCTCCTGGATTCTCAGTATAGGTGAGAGTCTGGGAGGGCAGCCCAAGGCGCCATGCTGAGATCAGACATTCTTCCTGGGCGTATGTGTGATGGACTGGTTTTTCCCATAGGCTCTTGGGTGGATGCTTTTGTTTGTTTGTTTGTTTGTTTGTTTGAGACAGGGTCTCATTGTGTAGCCCTGACTGTTCTATTCTCTTTATGTAGACCAGGTTGGCCTACATAAACTCACAGAGAGGCCTCTGCCTCTCAAGTGCTGGCATTATTTTCCATTTTAAGACAAGGTTTCATGAAGCACAGGCTAGCCTCCAACTGCCTGAGTGCCTGGACTACACGTCACTATGCCCAGTTTCTGTGGTGCAGGGGAATGGACCTCATGTGCACTGTGGAGGCACTGTACCAACCTAGCTACTTCCTCAGCTTCCTTGGACAGCTTTATACACCTTTCTCCCTCTCTTGCGAAGGGAGACTCGATGCTGAGGTGTAAAGACACACCATAGATAGCGTAAGACGGTCAGTATAGAAAGGCTTCTCTGGTTTCTTATTAAATTGGATGATACCATGATATCCTGGACCTCTCAACCAGCACCAGATCTAGTGGGAAAGACAACAGCCTTGATTTCCACAGGTGGCTTCCCTGCTACAGATGCAGACACAGAAGAGGGGGCCCAATTCCTTCTATAGCTGATGTCGAATGGGACAGTTCTCAAAATCTGGACCTCCATGGTCAGTTCATCCAGAGCAGAATCAGGCTGATGAATCTGGAAGTCTGAGTGTGGAGCTGGGTGGAAGCTAAAGGCCTCTCTCTTTGCAGAGGCTTTCCCCCTCATCTCCCACATACTTTCCCTGTAAGACTTCAACAAGAGGCCGGGCAGTGGTGGCGCACGCCTTTAATCCCAGCACTTGGGAGGCAGAGGCAGGTGGATTTCTGAGTTCGAGGCCAGCCTGGTCTACAGAATGAGTTCCAGAACAGCCAAGGCTACACAGAGAAACCCTGTCTCGAAAAACCAAAACAAACAAACAAACAAACAAAAAAACAAAAAACAAAAACCAAACAAACAAACAAAAAAGACTTCAACAAGAAGTCCACAGCCTGGCATGTTAGTTAGTGCATGGCTTTAGTTCCAGCACTCTGGAGGCAGAGCCAGGTGGATCCCCATGAAATCAAGGCCAATCTAGTTCTCAGAGTGAGTTCCAGGCCAGCCACAGCTACATAGTAGAACCCTGTCCTCAAAATAAAATCCATTCTTTGAAAGGCTATTTGTTCAGGAGGATTGATGCTTTTCTTATTTCTGAAACCAAATACATGGCAAGAAGTAACTAACTCAGGGGACAGTGGGTTTATAAGGATGTGGTTCCATATGTGTTGCAGCCCTGGGATTAAAGGCGTGCACCACCCTGCTCCCTCTCTTTGTCTGCTTTTTGAAAACAAGGTGTGCAGCTCAATCTGACCTTGAATTTGAGACCTTCCTATCTCCCCTTCCCTTTGGCTTCAAGGACCTTGTTTGTCATGATATAGAAAAGCTCTATTGCTTCAGGCAGAACGTCTCCCCCAAGGTTCTACAGTTACAGCTGGGTATTTTTACATTCAGTCCCCAGTGTTTTGAGCTCACCTGCATCTCATGGCTCCTACTGAACACGTGTTAAAGCGAGCCCCTCTCCTTCCTGCAGAGATTCCGGCGGTGCGCCTTCTAGACCAGCTTTCACATCCTACCCACATTTTCTATAGCCACGACCAGGCATGATTCACAACAAGGACTTGGTGCCCCACACATCATGCCAATAACAGTTACTTTGAGGCTAACTAAGTCCAATCATTCTGAGGAGGTGTACATGGAGATCTTGGCAGTTAGGAAAGGTGTACCCAGGCCCTTAACCAGGCGTGACTTGATTTCTTTCTGGTAGTTGTGTTAAAATACCCCAACAATAGCAACTTAAAGGAGAATATGTTCATTTGGGTTCTGGTTCCAAGGTATGGATTGTGGTGATGTCGGAGCAGCAAGAAGTCAAAGCGGCTAGTCACAGCACATCCACAGTCAATAGTCAAAAGAAATGAACGACGGATACTTGCTGATGTGGCCTAGTGCAAGTTCCTCTGCCCTGGCGACAGTGCCACTCACACCAGGCAGGTCTTTCCACTGTAACCATGGTGACCAAGCCAATTCTTTTCTCTAAGACCAAAGCAAAGGAAAGCAGGTGAATATGAGAAATGCACCGGCCCGGCGGTGGTGGTGCACACCTTTAATCCCAGCACTTGGGAGGCAGAGACAGGCGGATTTCTGAGTTCAAGGCCAGCCTGGTCTACAGAGTGAGTTCCAGGACAGCCAGGACTACACAGAGAAACCCTGTCTCGAAAAAAAAAAAAAAAAAAAAAAAAAAAAAAACAAACAAAAAAAAGAGAGATATGCACTGATCATAAATGGGCCGGTAGCGCCACCTATTGGCCACATTCAGAATTACAGCCCCCCTTTTAAACCATTGTATAAAATAGACACACCTGTGGATTTGTGGCTCTGTCAGGCCAAGCTGTTCCTGACGCACTCGACAGCAATATGAGCGAAAAGTAAAATCAGAAATGATGTCTTCAGGATGGTAAGTCTCAGGTACAGTTTCTAATTCAGTTTTTCACAAGCTATGAAGATTAGATGATACAAGCAGATAGACGTGATGATAGGCCAACTCCAACTAGACGCTCCCCAGCCCACTTCCCCGCCCCGGCACACTTCCCCGCCCCAGCCCACGTCCCCGCCCCAGCCCACTTCCCCGCCTTACACCTTGAGATTCCCGTCCTGGTTTATTGCAGACCATCAAGTTGATAGTAAACACCGACCGTCCCAGCTGCCCTCATGGCCACACCCTCTTGGATTCTAGAGAATTATCCCAACTAAGTCATCTTGACGAGCTTTGGGAAGGACAGTTGCTTGCAACTCAGAAATTAGGCAAGTGGCCGCTTTGAGATGTGTCTCTAGAGATGTGGCTAAGTGGCTTTTTCAGACACAGGGCCCCAGGAAGTGGGGGCTTCTACCCTACCCCAACTTCACCCCCAACCCCACCACAGAGTGTTTCTAGAATAGATAGATGTCTAGAAGGTAGGTGTACTCCGGGCCTATCGATATGCTTTTCAGAGCAAAGGTTTTGACGTTTTTCTTGAGCACATGGAATATCTGAGTCTATATTCAGCGTTATTATAACCAGTCAACGACTCTTGTCTTGGAGTCTTTTCTCTAAGGCCAATACATATGAAAGCACATTAATCTAGGAAATGTAAAGGCAGGGCATAAATGGGACAATATCGCCTCCTGTTGGCCCCATGCAAGTATTACACCCCCCATCCCCTTTTAAACCAGGGTGCAAAATAGACACAACTGTGTATTTGTGACTCAGCCTGGCAAAGCTGCTCCTGGTACACCAGAAACCAGTAGGAAAGGGGCAGGGGAGAGAAATGCTGTCATCAGGGCCATCAGTGGACAAGCTGCATTTCAGGTGAAATTGTGGAATTTCACAAGCAGCTGGCAAGGGTGCTGGCGAGGGTGTGAATGTCCTGTGGAGCAGAGAGTGGACCACAGAGCCCACAGCCAACAGGGACCACCTTATTTAACAGACAAAAATTACCATGGAGTGCATGGTGATGGAGACATGATGTGTCAAAACCCAGACAGCTGGGCAGGATGGGGCACACCTGTAAAGCCAGCACTTGGGACGCTGAGGCAGGAGGATCATAAGTCCAAAGCCAGCCTCACAGCGGGGTGAAGCCCTGTCTTAAAACAAGCCTGCAAAACAAAGTGGTGAGGGCTGCACCTGGGAACTTTGTATCCTTAATCACTTGGGGTGTGGGAGAAGGAAGACTCATCGGACTTGAGAAGTTACAAACATAATAGAGCAGAGAGAAGGGAGAAAACAACTAGAAGGACAAACGGACAGTAAGAACATTACAGGGAGGGGTAAGAATAGCCAAGCCGTGTACAGTGGCACACATTTTTAATCCCAGCACTTGGGAAGCAGAGGCAGGTGGATCTCTGTGAGTTCAAGGCCAGCCTGATCTATAAAGTGAGTTCTAGAACAGCAAGAACTATGTAGCGAGACCTTGTCTCAAAATAATAAGTTTTCAAAAAGACAAAGAAATTGGTGTTTTGAAAAGATCAAAAACTGATAAATATTTGGAAATACCAATCAATAAAAAGAAAGAAAGGAAGGAAGGGAGAAAGAAAGAAAGAGAAAGAAAGAAAAGAAGAAAAAAAACCTGGGCATGGTGACTCATGCCTGTAAGCTACGCACAGAAGCCCAACCTGAGTTGAATAGATGTAGTTGGACCGTCTCTTAAAACAGTAACAGTGGGGAAAAGACACAGAAAAGGACAAAAAACTGGAAGCCCCTGAGTCAAACTGCTCTCTGGCTGCTGTCCTGATGCATCTCTGTGTGGAATGCATCCCAGGGATTCAAGGCCTGGTGAAGAGAAACAATTCAGTTCCCACATTGGCTTCGACTCCCACACACCTCTTTAGCCCAAGTTTTCTCCATGGATAATCAGAAAGCTAACTTGGACCAGATGCTGACGGTGACCAATCACCAAGTGGCAAAATCCACACAGAGTACACAGAGGCATGTGGCCATGTTATAACATCACCTCCCTTGATTGATATTTGTCCCCAGGTGAAAACTCTCTCTCAGTTCACATCCTCTCCAAGGAAATAGCTCAGCAGAGACTTAGTCCAGCTGGAAGTTAATTCAGCAACACATCTTCTCTGGGGAAGAGATGCAAGCAGCTGACCTGTGGTTAGCTGCCATTTTGGTCAGTGTGGTATTTTCTTTTTAAATATTTAAAATATTTTATGTGTTTTACCTGCATGTATGTGTGTGTACCACGTGCGTGATTGATGCCCTCAGATACTGGAGAGGGCACCAGATCCTCTACCCAGGGGCATTTTGGTCATGAGCCACAACAGCCAAGATGCAGCTGCAGTTTCCTTGGTCACCTTATCTAACTCTGGTCTACTGGTTCCCCACAGAGTCCCTGAGGAGGGCATCATCATCGATAGTGGATAAAGAAACCGAGGTGAGGGAGGTGACTCTCTATTGTACATAGTCAGGATCCACAGTACCAGGAATTAGCAAGGGCTGAGCAAGACTCCAAGAATCTCCTGGTTAGAAGACCAGTTGTGTCGGAGGGGATAGCATCTTTTGACATCGCCTTTCTGACACAGGTGGTGCTGTTGTCATGACAATTGCTTGTCAAATAGCTTGGATCCTGCCCTGATATGCTACATGGCCTGCCACTTAAAAGAGAACATTTTCTCTCTCTCTCTCTCTCTCTCTCTCTCTCTCTCTCTCTCTCTCTCTCTCTCTCTCGATTTCTTTATTTATGAGTACATTGTAGCTGTCTTCAGCCACACCAGAAGAGGGCAGCAGATCCTATTATAGATGGTTATGAGCCACCATGTGGTTGCTGGGAATTGAACTCAAGGACTTTTGGAAGAGCAGTCAGTGCTCTTAACTGCTGAGCCGTCTCTCCAGCCCAAGAACATTTTCTCACCGCAAAGTAATTGCATTAGGAATCAAAAGAAGGGTAGTACTCGGTGGGACGTAACAGTGGTATGAAATGGTTTCTGTCCCATACATGAATCTTTACTGAAATAGTCCTAACTGGCCACCCTATGTGGCTGTCTTCCATGGCGAGCTAAGCACTTGGAACACAGACCGCACAGACTTGGCACCTCAAATATTTAATGGGGAGAGCCCCCGTGGAAGCACAGGCAAAGATGAAGATGCTAAGGCATGGTGACCAGAGCACAGGGGTGAGGAGGAGAGTTCAAACCCAGCCTCAGATGAGGTAGGAGAAAAAAGCGTCAGCATTGACATCTTAGGCTTGAGATGTGCAGCATCTACATATGTGCAGCAGACTGGAAAGCAGTCACTCAGTCATGTTAATCTTGTGTTGATTTTTGTGTACATGTGTTCATGTGTTGGGTGTGCATGCATGTGTGTGTAAAGGCCAGAGGCTGAGGGCAAGCATCTTGCTTGGTTGTGCTTCATTTTATATACACTGAGGCAGGGTCCCTCCCTTGGACGCAGAGCTTGCTGGTCTGGGTAGCCAAGTTTGCTTCAGGGATATTTTGTCTCTGCCTCCTGAGTCCTGGGATTACAGGTGGGCCAACACTCCTACCCACCATCTATGTGGGTGCTAGGGATTTGAACTCTGGTCCTGATGCTATGTAGCAAGCATCTTACCCACTGAGCCATCTCTGCAGACTAAGCATATCAGTTTTGAAGTTCTGGTGACATATGCAAATTGATGTCCCGTGGGGTGGCAGGTGACATATGCAAATTGATGTCCCGTGGGGTGGCATCAGAAGAGAGTGAGATTAGGTGAGGTTTGTTTTTCTTGTGTATGAAAAAATGTCCCTGTCCTTGTGTGGTCAGATGAAGAAATGATAGAGGGAATTGCCTGGAGACGGGGGATGGCGCACAGGACATAAACGGGGTCTGTAAGCAGGGTGAAGAGCGCACACAGCATTGTCTGGAGTGAGGCTGAGTGGGAAAATGAGTTTCAAGTATCTTAGCGATATCTCCATGTCTCCATGGCACAGCAGGGAACGAGAGCTGGAGGGAGAATGTGAAGGAAGAGCTTCTCTCCAGCTTTCAGCTCATCCAGATGAGTATTCAGTAGTGAGACGGAACAAAGAGTCAGGGCTCCCTTCGCACACAGTTTCATGTATGCTGGGCTGGCCTTGAACTCACACTGTGGCAGAGAATAACCCGGAACTTCTGATCTTCCCCTTTCCCAGTTTATGTGGTATTTGTTAAGAGTCAAACCCAGGCTCTTGTGCATGCTAGGCATGAATTCAATGGAGTGGGATGAGTGTAACTGTGGATCTCTGCTGGCCTTTATGTGGAGAAGGATGGAATCTGATGCCTGTGGAACCAGGCAAGACTAGGCTGTGAGAGCTGAGAGCCAAGCAACTGTTTTCATTACAATGCAAGACAAGTGAGAGCTGGGGGCCAGGGCCTGGCAAACTACAGCTGCCCAAAGGGCCTGTTGTTAGGGTTACTACTATAGTAAAAAACACCTCTCAAGATTCTCCAGGGGATTCCTGAACCAGGGACCACCTAGTGTGCCACTGCTGAATCCAGATAAACCAACAACTGGAGTGTCATTTCCAGGAGAGGAAGAGCCTGATTCTTATTCTCTGTGAGTTCCTAGATGAGTCTTCCTCTGTATTCTCTCTCTCTCTCTCTCTCTCTCTCTCTCTCTCTCTCTCTCTCTCTCACACACACACACACACACACACACACACACACACACACACACACGAGCCGTAAACTGGGGAGCACTGTGAGTAGACTGTCCAGGCTCTATTTACTTACTGCCCACAGTGCAGGAGCCTCTGGTTTTTCTGCCTTATTCACTCACTAGAGGACATAAGCAAATCTCTCTGTTGACACAGAATTAACTTCCTAGTAGCACGTACGGTGGCTGTGTACATTCCGAGGGTAAGGCTGTATAAACACTATCATTTCTCCCGAGTGACAGAACGTTAAAACTGCTTTTTATGGACTGTAAAAGGGACTGGCTGAGATCAGTGTGGATACTGCCCGCACGGCTGACCGTAAGTTGACTGTGTGTTGGCCAGGAGCCATGGTTGTCCACAAGAGGGTGCTGACTGACTACTACTAGCCTTCATGGGCCTCCGTTTAATTGCATCTTCCCCTGGCACCCAACCTTTCCGTTTTAAATGCTCTTGGTCTACCAAGTGGGCTGCTGGAGACGCACACTGTTCTTCCTGTTGTAAATAAACTACCCCTAGCCTCTAACATAATTTGTTCAGACTACATTCTGGTGACTGAGGAGGGGGGGGCCCTTTTCTGACTTCGAGAGATACTGTTTCCATGCAGCTCCTCATAGCATCAGTTGTGGCTGGCATGGACTAAAAATCCTACCTCCACTCCTTAGACCGCATGTCTTGCCCAAAGGGCTTCAAGGGTGGCTTTCAGGTAAGAAGTATGTGTAACAGCAAACTGGAGGTGAAAAGCCAGCTTCCTTCCAGAGCATTCTGGAGACCCAAGTTCTTTCTAGGCTAAAATAGGCCCCCCTGCAGGAAGCCTGTGAGCACTTAAGACTCCCCGAGAACTTTGAACTTTAGACCTTTTGTACTTTGACACAGTGACACAGCTCTTTGTGATCGCTTGTTTGAGACAGGGTCTCTAGTAGCCCTGGCTGGCCTTGAGCTCCTTCACCCAGTTTCTACCTCTCCAGTGCTGGGATTACAGGCACGTTCCACCACCACACCCCGGTCTGTCTGTAATTGCTTCTTGCATGAAGTCTGCAGGGTACTCTCTAGTTTGAGATGAAGGCAGGAGACTCAGGCTCAAGCTGTTGGGGGCCACAGCAGTCAGAATGTCAGCCAACCAGGTGAACCACCCACTCACGTTGAGTAGAACTCACCAATCTGACTCTCACAGGCTTGTCATCCTGTAGTGCCTGGGAACTACAGCATCCAAGGACAGTTTGGCAACCCTGCTCCCTCTCTGGTGCCAACTTGACTCCATAATGCTTCCTAGGAGGAACACGTGGGGCCTTCCATGTGTGGCCTCTGCCCCACTCCCGATGTCCACTATCCCGATGGATGACTGACTCTTATCCCGAGCCTCGTCCAGTCAGTTTGCTTGGTAAGTTTTTAGCTGCCGCTGAAGGCTGCCCTCGCCTACCCAGATGCTATGCAGGCATCTCGCCTGATGAACATACGTGCTGGGGGTGAACTACTGCCTGACGTCTGGGCTGTAGGCACTCCTTCCTTTAGCTGCAGGGTAGCTGGTGACCCAGAAGCTGAACTGTTCCTTTACTCTGATGGACACTACCCCGCCTCAGGAGAACAGCTTGTCACTAGTCCTTCGGTAGGCAGGGCAGGCTGCTCCTTTGGCTTCCAGAATGCTGGGCTGACAGGCAGAGGAACTTGTCTACCCCAGACCGCCTCAACCAAAGCTCTCCTTTCATAACGGCTTTGCCAAGGTCTTGGCTAACTCAGGGTCCAGGGACAAATTTATTTGCCCTTTGACACTCAGTTTTGTACCCCAAAGCATAAACCCCTAGAGAAAATGCAGTCTGTATCTTCCCACAGGAAGACTGGGTCCGTCTGTGTCTCTCGACCTGAGGCAATTAGGCTTGGCTGTCTGGCAGTTTTAACTGAGGTTATCTGATCACTTATCCTGTGACTTAAGTCTGCAGACCCAGTGCAGAAGACAATGAGGCAGCACACAGACTCTTCTTACTCTAACCACCCAACTCTCAGTTCCCATCGCTGAGGCCTTCCTTGACTTAACAAGAGCCTGTCTTTTAGGTGTATCCACACAGGAGTCTGGTACCAGCTGAGGCTTCTGCTTCAGTCTCCTCAGCCATGGGGAGAATCAGCCAACAGTAAGATAGCCAAGCTGGGACAGTTTTTAAAAAGGCTGGAAATAGCCAGGCTTGGTGGCACATGCCTTTAATCCCAAACTCAGGAGGCAGAGGCAGGTGGATCTGACTTTGGGGTCAGCCTGGTCTACACACAGAAACTGTTTTAGGGCAAATGTAGCCCTCACAGGAGGCAGAGAGCAGGACTGGCCTTGTGCAGGATTCCGATACTCTACCACCCCACAAAACTAAGCAGTGCACACTTATGCATGCTTTTCTCTGCTTTGGCTCAATGGTTTCCTGGCAGAATTTTTCCATCCAGCAAATCAGTTTTTAAGGACACAGGGACTCAGGATATCTCCTGATCACTTCCCACTACCATCCCTGAAACGGTCACCCCAGGTTCCAGCTTCCTTGAGTGAAGTACACACTGATGCTACAGGGCAGAAGCACCTGGCACTCAACTCCAGGACTGCTAACCTAAAGCCCAATGCCTTCCACTCTGAAGACCCACAGCACCACCCACACCTGCAGGGCATTGCCTCTGGCTAAATGCCGCAGCCTCTTAGGGATGACAAACAGCTCTCTACTTGTTGTTCTGAAGCAGATGAGCCTGGAGGGTTTCCGGAAGAGACAGCTCATGTTCCTCCTTACCCTTAGTCAGCAAAGGAAAACACAAAAGTGCATTGCTGGCTTAGGTCAGCGCTCATAAAGGACACAGACTTTCTTTTTATTGTTAAGCTGCAACATACATGGTTTAATACAACAACAACAAAAACATTTAACAATCAAGTGAAAATAAAACTAACAACAAACACTCAGAACAAAACCTTTTCCATTGGAAACATGTTAGGATGGACTCGTGCTTTGTTCCCACCTCACCGAGATTTCCTTATGACTCAGGAGCCTACATACCCCGTGTTTTCTGTAGCCATGCAGGTATGAGTGGAAGTCTGAACAATTAAATAAACGCAAAGTCTGTCGTTTACTGTAAAGAATCATCTCCCGAGGCAGCCAAACTGAGTTAGAGAACAAAACCATTTAAGAAACTCGCCACATGTTTGGGTTCATCTTAGAATCCGTGGACCTTCAGCTGCTCCTCCTTGACGATGCCAACCTGTGAAGGAAAACTGCTCAGCAGATCCCAGCGCAGCAGCCGCCACTCCCCACACTGCACAGCTGACACTCCCCACACTGCACGGCCACCGCTCCCCACAGCTCCCCACACTGCACAGCTGCCCGGGAGCCCAGGAGCCGAGGCACTGTTCCGATCCCCAGGCCTCTTAGCCGCAGCCTGAGCTGTACAAAGCCTTACGTTCTCAGTCAGCGCTGACACCATTTCTATTCCACTACTTCAAGCACGTGAGTCCCGAGCTCTTTACTAAGTAGGAAAGGATCCTGTCTCTTTCAAGGTCATACACGGGGTGCATCCAGCCACTCACCTCCAAGAGAAACTGGCAAATGTTCTTCCTTTGGTCCCCTTGAAGCTGAATAACCTCTCCGTACTCGGGATGTTCAATCACAGTTCCATTACAGGCAAATTTCTACAACACATGAAGTCAAATGCAGAAGTTTTACTTTTGATAGAACAAATGTAGCCACGTCAGTTGACCGCATTAAGGAGCAGTGTCCTCCAGGACTGAGGGACTCTGTAAATAAATCTGGAGGCTATGTAAATAAATCATGAAGAAAACTGTATGAGGGAATATCAACAACTCAGTGGCTCACATTTCTGAGAATGGGGTAACCCTTACTGAGATGGACAACAAAACAGCTCTCCTGGCCTGAGCTCTAGCGTGCACCCCTCCTCACGGCATGGTCACCTTTTTGAAAGCTTTCACAAGCTTCTTTTTGTCATAGTCGTCCGCAATGCCCTGCACAGTGGTCAGCGTCTTCCGGCCGTTCCGCTGCTGGATCCTTATATGAATGTAGTCCTCAGTCCCTGCCGGGAGTAAGTCGTCGCCCTTAGTTGCATCAGCAAAGGGGTCTGTAGAGGGACAGAAAGGTTCCACAGCAGAAAATAAATAAATTACAAAGTAGTATGTGGAAGCGCAGTCCACTCCAGATCCAGACAGACTGCAGTGATGAGCCCCGTGTTCCTGCTTCCTTTCTGCAGGTGAGGGTGGGGCTCAGTGATACTAAGTTTTTGAAACCTAAGCAGGCCATCTGTGTCTTTAACTGAGCTTAAAAGTACAGAACACCATTGTTGAAGCCACCTTCTAATGAGACAGAAGACATTTACGAAACCCTAATTTTATATAGCCGCCACAAGAACATCTGTCATCTCCACTATTTTGCGACTAGAAAAATATTCAAAAACATCCACCCGTAGTAACTGAGCCTTGTAAAATACATATAAACATATACAGGCAATCTCAAGAGGTCTAATTTACAAATGACTGCCAGCAGAGACAACAGGACCACTTCCAAGTCAAATCAGAAGCCTCAAAACCAGCTGGGTCCAGCCCCACCCCCAGCTCCTGCCAGTGGCAGGTCCCTCAGGCACCTCCCCCTCCCTTCCTGGCCGATTGAGTCGCAGATCCCCCAAGTCCTGAGCTTCCCTACTCTCCCAGCAAAGACTGAGCAAACATCCCCCGCACCCCAACACACACACTTGTAAGTCCTCTGAGAGTCACGGGTCTCGCAGTCGCCCTAAAGCTGTCAGGTTCTCCAACTTCTGAGCCCCACCCCTCTAGTCTCCTTGCAAAGGCCCTGGCCATCACCGAGGCCACAAGAGAATACCTGAGACAGCGTCCTGTCAGTGTCAGGTTCCCCGCAATCCCCTAGTCCTAGTCTTTGCAGCCCTGGCAAGTACTGTAGCCCCCCTTTTAGGTCTCTGAAGCCCCCTGCCTTTCTGTGTCAAGTCCTCCTAGCCTCTGGCTAGTCTCCCTGAAGCCCTGGCATGTCCCCCAACTCTCCTGTGAGTCCCCGAGACCCTTGTCCTCCTGCCACTGTCAGGTTCCCCAAGCGCCGGCCGGGCCCTCGCCTCCTATGGGGTGGCAGGACCGCTTAAGGCCGTATCCGAGTCCCAGGGAGAGGAGTCTCCGGAGCTAGGGTCGCGGGGAGCCCCCGTCGCCATCTTCTGGGCGCCGAGACAAAGCCCAGAGGGACGCGGGCGGCGGCCGGCCACTGGACCTTACCGAAAGATTGGAGGTTCTGGATAGTGGACATGCGACACTAGTGTGAGGCCGGTGAGGGGATAAAATTCCTGCGGGGCCCGCCCGGATCACCGTGTCAGGAGGCTGCAGCGGCGAGAAACGGAAATCAATGAAGCGGCGGAAGCCCGGGGCACAGGAAGACGCGGAGGCGGCGGTAGAGCGCGAGCAGAAAGGCAGCGCTGCGGCTTCTCGCACAAAATGGCCGGCGCCGCGTATTTAGCTACGCGCGCCGCCGCCACGTGACCACACGCACCGCGCGTCCGCCCCGGATCGCTGAGCTGGGGGGCGAGGAGCCGGCCGGAGCCCACGGCGAGGAGCCGCGGTCCGTCCCGCCCGAGGCGCCGGGTGAAGGCACTTCCGGGTGCAACGGCGAGAAACGCGCCCCCGGGGCCTGGACTTGCGGCTCGCGGGGGCCGCGCCTCTGCGCCTCCGCCGCCCTCCCCAGCCCCCGGGGTTCCCGAGACCCTTGAGTTTCTCTTGCAGAACCCTTTGTGGGAATCTCCTTTCCTACAAGCCCCAGGATTCCGATGCTGCAATCTCTATAAAGCTTAACCTATTTGTCTCCGGTGTGATGACCTGGCCGCTAGTCTGCTAGCCTGGCGTGAACGGCACTACCAATCCCACCTGAGCTCTCTTCTGCGGAGCCTCCTAAGGTCCGAGGAAGGTTCTGGGCGGGATAGGTGCCTGGTACTAGGTGAGTGTGAGTGAGCAGATAAAGTAACTGTAAAGAGGAACCATGCATATCCATCAGGGAACAGTGGGGGAGTCGCCTTACCTATGCAAACCTATGCAGGTGGTTGGCTTTCTAGACCAAAGTAGTAGACTAAATATAAGACTTCTTAATCTCTTTGTGGGCCAAGCCTGTCCACCTCGTGTTGAAATAATTTTGGAGGCTTGATGCAAAACATTAGAAGCCATAGATTGATAACATATGTGCCTGTTTAGCAATCCATTCAATAAGATGTAGCAGTAGGTCCAATCGCTATTATTTCCTTTTTAAAAAGATTTTATTTTTATGTGGTTGAGTGTATGTACCACAGAGGCCAGAAGAGGATGTCATATCCCCTGGAATTACGGATGGTTATGGTCACCATGGGAACAGAACCCAGGACTTGTACAACTCCTGGGAAGTCTCTCGAGTTCCATTACTATAATTTTAAAAAAATCAATAGATCTCTGAAGTGTCATGTGAGTGTTTTGGTGACTTCTGTTATACAACGTGGCTGCTTCTAATACTTCTATGCGTGGTTGCCTGTTGCTTACAGGGTTGTAAAATAGACACTTGTGTGCCCCTCCATCCACTAGTCAAGTTTTAGGGATGTTACTTACTCAGTTTTATTCTTATTCCTTGGTCTGAAAAAGTCTAGATTATGAATACTTGAATTAATAGTCGAGCACCTTCCCCCTCCATGTGAGTTCTGGGGCTGGAACTCAAGTTGTCAGGCTTGTCAGCAAACCTGAGTCACCTCACCAGTCCTTGAGTAGTTATTTTCTGCGATATATTAACACTAATTTCTAAGTAACTTAAAATATTTCACAAAGTAGTCATAAGAAGCAAAGAATACACAAAATATACAATGTAAATAACCATTCTATAACATGGTTTGTTCCTCTCTTTCTTACTAGATATATATTACCAGTATGTATTACATGGTTTCTCAGATGGATCCTAGGGTGAGTGGGCCAGAGAAGAAAAGTAACAAGAAAAGCTTTGAAATGTCTCTGAAATCTGGAGCTGGAGAGATAGCACAGTCTTGCTGTTCTTTCAGAGGACTGAAGCAGGCCCCGGCACCCAGGAGAAAGCAGCTTTCAAACTGCCTATAACTCCAGCTCTAGGGGGTTGGATACCCTTTTATGAACTCCATAGGCACTTGCACTCATGTGCACATCACACACATTGACGTACACACAAACACACTGAAATCTTCAAGGTCTCACTGTCATTTTACCCGTTAGTAGAATGTATTCCCTCCATTTAGGAGTAAGGCTTGCTGATATCAGCAGTACCCAAGAAAGAGACACAAGTCTTAGCCAAGCAAATACAGAAACAGGTTAAAGGCTCTTCTGACTGTCCTCATGGTCTTTGTGTTTAAGCCTGTGGTGCACAATGCAGACCTACTACCCACGGGCAACACAGAGAACTCTTGCAATATAGCTGGTCTAAATTAAAATGCAAAGTAAATAGAAAATAAGCACGGACTTCTAAAGATTTCACTCCACCTGCTCACTTTTACTTAAAAAAAAAAAAAATGTAGCTACTGGAAAAGTTCACATCATACATAGCTTACATCTGATTTCCCTAAGCCAGTGTTGTTAGAGATTCAGAGAAACTCAAATTTTTATAAAACGAATAAACAGAAGTGTTTAAAATGGAGTGTGTCTGGCTTTAAGTGGTAGCAGCGTGGGTTAAGGTGGTCATTTCTGGCCGTGTCAGAAAGGAGCTTAGATGGGCCACAGGGAACGGCTGACTAAGGAAATGAGGGAAGAGAAAGGTGACAGTCAGAAGGTTGCCAAGGTTAGAGGTAGACTCCAAACCAGGGTCTTAGCATCCACACAGCAACAGACATGAAAGCAAGTCAGAAAACCCACGTGTTACAGGGAGAACCTACCGGCTGTCCAGCAGGAGTAGCTTTGCCTGGCTGTTGGCTACAGGGGCTGTTTTCACTTGGCTCCTCATAAAGGGGACACTATGATGTAGCTACCAACCACCCTGGCAGTCTGCCTGCCTCAGAGACTGTGATGGGATTCACTCAGTTGTGTCTTATGTCTGGTAGTCATGGAGGCATGGTATCTGATTAGAGCCCTGGATCCTCGACCATCCAAAGACTTGGCTTCTGTACAGAATTTGTGACTACGACACTAGTGACTCAGATGTCTCTCTTTAGTGAGTTCAAGACACACATACCCCTGGCTGCTGCACTCTGAATTTAACATTGCATTCTGCCAAGGCCAAGCTCCGTACTGGCTGTTCCTGGCCCGGAACTGAGCACACACATAAAAGATAAGACTGCAGGCTGGTTACAGAGAAAGACAGGGGTTCCTCTTGTGGGCTCAACACTCCCTTTCAGTTTATCTGCATCTCCTCACATTTGTCAGGAGCCTATGATTTTTATCCCACCCTCTTCCCTCCTTCCTTCACAGGGCCACCGCTTCTGCCTCTTCTTTCTCCTCACAGTGTCCCCCAAGGCCCAAACCTGTGGCATGTCTTCTGCTGTCTTGATATTTCCTCCTCAATGTAGTTAACGAATGCATCTGGCTCCAGATTGGTGAGAACACAAAGAACACTCTACCTTAACAAAAGCATCTGATTGTTTTAATTAAAAAAATATTTTCATTATTTATTTACTTTTGAAGACATGGTCTGTGTAGCTCTGGCTGTCCTGCAACTCACTCTGTAGACCAGGCTGGCCTCAAACTCACAGAGATCTACCTGCCTCTGCCTCCCAAGTGCTGAGACTTAAGGTGTGCACCACTAAGCCTGGCTAATTGTTATTTTTTAACCATGTGCATGTCTCTATGTGCGCATGAGTCCAGGGGCCTGGAGAGACAAGAGGAGCCATCAGACCATTCTGGATCTGGAGTAGGTGCTAGGAATCAAACTCTGGTCCTCAGGAAGAATGGAGCCTACTCTTTTTTGTTTGTTTGTTTCTTTGTTTTTGTCTTTTGAGACAGGGGTTCTCTGTTTAGCCCTGGCTGTCCTGGAACTTACTCTATAGACCAAGCTGGCCTCAAACTCAGAGATCTGCCTGCCTCTAGAACAGTCACTTACCCACTTGGAATTGGGAAGACTCTACGGTCTTTGTGCCTGTACCAGGGAAAAGGAATCAGCATTCCAAAGTGCTGAGCCAACAGCACTGGTGCCTGTGGGAGAGCAGACACAGAAGTGCCGGAGGACAGGTGCCCTGTGTCTACTTTGATGGTACCTAGTGTCTTTCACATCTTGTGTTCAATGAGAAAACGGAAGGGTTAAAGCTAGGTTTCCTAGGGAAGCCCTGTTGCCTAGTGGTTAACCATGCTCATCAAACAAACAAAAACCAACTAAGTTGCCATCTATCTGCCCAAAATACAGGGATCAGTGCTTCTGCACAACTGTAGGATCAGGAGACACATAGAAGAGAAAGTCAGAACCCATGTCAGCTTGTTTTATTGTTTGAGACACAGTCTTGTTATGTTCCTAAGTTGGCTGTAAACTTCAAGGCTCAAGTGATCCTCTGGACTCTGTCTCCATGGTAGCTGGGACTGCAGATGCATGCCTCAGAGTCCCACTCTGGGCCTTTTTTTCTTCTTTGAAATAGATTCTCATTTAGCCCAGGCTGGTCTGGAACCTGGTATATAGCTGAGGTTGGTCTTCAACTTCTGATTTTCCCTTCGTCCACTTCCTCAGTGCTGGGTTACAGGTATGTACCACCACGCCATTTATATGATGCTAAGGATGGAACCGGGCTTCTTGCATGGTAGGTGAGCACTCTGCCAACTGAGTCCCCAAGGTCAAGATGCTGGCAGCTCTGGTGATTAGACACCAATATGATACCTTGAAGGGCACATGTCTTTCAAGGAGGAGGGAATCTTCAACCTCACATGGCCAAAGGCCAAAGGGAAAACAGGAGAAATGGAGAATAAACCCTCCTCATGACAAGGTTAGTTCTTTCACAGGACAAAGTCTATATGACTTAAACATTTTCCAACAGTCTCTGCACCCCAACACCATTGTACCCCAATACCATGTAAAGTCAGTACAGTTTCTAGCAGCTGAATTTGGGGTCTGTACCCTAACAATGATGAACACGGTGACTAGTGTATCATGTGGGGTTGTTGGTAGTTTTCTGTTCTACAGAGACAACTTACTCCCATTTAAGGAGCCAGTAATTGTCCTATTTTTATGGAGCTTGTGAGTCTAAAATGAGAGCTTAAACCGAGACAACCTGTAGCCTTAGGAGTCTGGGAGTTTGAAAACTCAAGGGATGAGTGGCTATAACCATTCATTTTGGTTCACTCTAACGAAATTTTTCTTAGAATCATGGCAACCAATGTGTACAACATGACTGTACTGGAGGAATCAGGAAAAGCAGATACTGAGTAAGAAAGGCAAATAAAACCTTTTACTGTCAGAAATCTGGGGCGCACAGGCAGCCAGGGTAGGTTTCCCCAGGCTGAGGCTGGCCCATTGCCACTCTGTGTCCTGCTCATTCAGCCAGATGCTCAGCTGGACATGTTCCCCGCCCCTCCCCAAGGTTAAATCGTGTCTGCTCGTCACCAATCTTGACCAGATCTGTTCCTAGAAACTGACAAACTACCTATTAAAAATAGATGTTCTTGGAATTACTTTGTTTAAATGGAAGTGATTTAAATCTGTTTTTTTTTTTTTTTTTTTTTTTTTTTTTTTGGTTAAATATTTCTAGATGTACAGATTTATTATGAATAAAGCTCTAGGCCATTGAGTAAATCTTGTCTGTATGCTGTGTGTGTGTGTCTGTGTGTGTATGTATGTGTGTACACCTGTGTGCACATGTTTCTGGAGGCCAGAGGTTGGTGGGGTTGTCCTTAGTCATTTTTGATCTTAGTTTTTGAGACAGGATCTCTCACTTAACCGGCAGCTAGCCAAGCCAGACAGTGGTGGCGCATGCCTTTAATCCCAGCATTTGGGAGGCAGAGGCAGGCAGATTTCTGAGTTCGAGGCCAACCTGGTCTACAGAGTGAGTTCTAGGACAGCCAGGGCTACACAGAGAAACCCTGTCTCAAAAACCAAAAAACCAAAAACCAAAACCAAAACAAAAAAACCTTTCAGCTAGCTTGGCTGGCCACTGAGCCCAGAGACTCCTCCCTGGGCCACCTCTCCCATGTTGGTATTACAAGCACATGTCAAAGTCTTCTAACATGAACTCTGGGGTCAAACTTGGGTCCTCATGCTTGTACAGTAAGCCCCTTACCACTAAATCCAGAAAGGCAGCCAGAGAAAATGGTCAACTCTGCAATGCTGAGATGATCAATACTTGGTTAAGCATGTTAGTGTAATTGTAGGGAGAGTAAGAATTCAGTAAGTCATAACTGGGTTATTTTACAGACATGAAGGTGAGAGGTTCTCCTGAGCTCAGGTTGGGGGTTGGGTATCTCTCCACATGGGAAGGCTTTGGCACATGAAAACAACACTCTTCCAAACAGGAATCCAATGCCATCACCAAGAATCTCCTTTTACTCATGGAGGTTGGAGGGACTGGAGTCTTTAAGAAGGAAAACAGAGACTGGGTGACATTCAAGGAGGCATTGAGAGCCCCCACAGGATCCCTTGTCAGCCATTGGGGATCACGAGTCAAGTAGCTTCCCTAAAACTCTATTTACACCCATCTTAGTGCCAAGTCAGGTAGTTTTGTTTCACTGAGATGGAAGCTTCTTTAATAACAGATGTGAGCGTGGTCATATCTGAGGCGATTCACCTCACCTTCTCCAGTGTACTGACAAAAGGTACTGGATCCTCTGTCCTCTCATTGGATGAAAAAGCCATTCAATTCTCATTGGTCATTCAGTGTTAGCATCCATTCCATTTCCTCTTCACGGAGGACAGAGCCAGGGCCACCACCACACAGTATGAAAGCTGCATAGTAGAAGGTCTTATATAGTTTCTGCAAGTGGGTCAACCTCTTCCTTCAGGATAAAGCAGTGTGCTGGTTGGTTTTAACTTCCGACTTGCCACAACATACAATCACTACAGAAAGAGAGGAATGGTCTATATCAGTGGGCTTTCATGACTGTTATTTGATGTAGAAGACACACCCCAGATGTGGGTGGCATCACTTCATAGGCACCCTGAACTGTGGAAGGATGAGGGAAAGTACCCAGGCGCTAGTAAGCACAAAGATCCATTCCCTCTCTCTGTCTTGACGCTAGATGTCACGTGGCCGGAAAGCTTCTGACTTTCCTATGGCAATTGACGTAACCTGGAATTGTAAGCCAAATAATTCCTCCGCTCTCCAAGCTGCTTTTGGACAGGGTGTTTCATCACAGCAACAGAGGAATCTAGGACAAGCAGTGACCTCCCAGGCTCGCGTTTACACCAGTGTTCTCGGCACTGCTCTAGCTTCCCCAGATTCTTTTCTTAGTCCATTTTAACAGGAGCTTTGGTTTTTAAACTGAGCCACCAAGCCACCAATTATTTTCTGATGAGATACAGTATACTCACATCATACTTTGTCCACCACAGTATGTGTTCCCAGACCAACTGTGCCCTTCGGTCTCAAGAGCACAAGGCTTTGCCTGCAACCACAGTAAGAGGTCAGCCTGTGGGGGCTGTGCCCCCCCCTTTTTGGTTTCTTTCTTTCTTTCTTTTTTTTTTTTTTTTTTTTTTTTTTTTTTTTTTTGGTTTTTTTTTCGAGACAGGGTTTCTCTGTGTAGCCCTGGCTGTCCTGGAACTCACTCTGTAGACCAGGCTAGCCTCGAACTCAGAAATCCGCCTGCCTCTGCTTCCCAAGCGCTGGGATTAAAGGCGTGCACCACCACTGCCCAGCGGCTGTTCCCTTATAACCTTCTATGTAACTGACTGCACATGCTTCTTGCTTTGTCAGTTTCTTAGGCTGCTGGATCCACATTTCCTTTCATTTTAACACGTTCCTTCTTTATTGGAAGCAACTTTCTCTGTTAGATGGATTCATAATGCTGGTGGGACAACCTTACCCAAGATGCATGTTCTTTTTTAGTGTAGTATTTTTATTAATTTATTGGAAATTTTATGCAGTATATTTGGGTGATATTCTGTCTTTGCTTCTGTGACTTTTCCTGAAACTTAAGTGTAGGGATTGTGTTGTAGACACAACTGGGGCCAGGCAGGCCCCTGACAACCCATTGTTCTCTGCGTTTTGAGAAAGCTGTGGCTTTCTCTCGTGATCTGATGGCCTTCATCAGCTACAAAAAGAAGCTTCTTTAATGAGAGATGGGGGCTATGCTTTTCTGTGGATATAAGGATAAGTATTCAGAGTGAAGTTAGAAATAGTGTTGGTTTTGGAACATGACGATGGTTGGTTTTCCTCTAGGTTCCATGGCCTCACTATTACCATGCGTCTTGCGGTCCCGCGTGAGGTTTAATAATTAAGAAACGGAGACATCTATAGAACTGAAAGCTGCTAGTCTGTGGCTGGGTCAGCCTCTCAGCTAGCTTCTCTGAGATTGCGTCTCTCCACGTGGCTCTCACTGCTCACCCTCCCTGCTCCATTCCTGTCTTTCCTCTGTCCCGATGCTTCTGTCTCTCTGCCTGATCATTATGCCAGATCCTTCTGCCCCAGCTCCGGCCGCCAGCTCCTTATTTTATGTGTCCTTACTCATCCAGTTGGCACTGGGGGCTATGTGACCGTCCCCAGGGCAGCTTGCCTTTCTTTTTGGGCAAGTGAGGAAGCAACAGACATTTACACATCCTACCAGCCTGGTACCAGGCCCAGCAATTAACAATGGAGAACACAGGGACATAGTTCCTCATAGCCAGTAAATACAATATTTGTGGGTCATCCCAACAACTGCCACCAGATAGTTGGCTGGGCTTATGGTACCAGGCAAAAGTTCTATCCAATTGATTGAGCTGTAAGTCCAATTGGATAGCTGTTGGTTACTGCCACAATATGAGTGCTGTTAATACTCCTGGGAAGGTATCTTGCCATGATGGTTGTTGTCATGTTCTGTAGGCATCACAGCTAGGTAGGACTATTCATCATCTTTCTCCTTTCTTTTCATAGGACCTTCTGGTAAAATGAGTTTATTTTGGCTTAAAGTTCCAGAATGAAAGTCTTTAAGGACAAGGAAGGCATGGAAGCAGGCTGCTGGAGCAGGAAGCAGGAAGATCACATGACACACAAAGAGCAAACTGAAAGGGAGGCTATAACCTCTCAAAGGCCATTCCCTAGTGACGTACTTCCTCCAGCAAGGCTCCATATTCTAAAGGCTCCACGCACCCACCTAAACAGCACCCACAACCAGGAATTAAGTGTTCAAGGACATGAACCTATGGGGGACATTTCCTATTTAAACATGTAAAAATCCAGAAGTGTTATCCATTCAAAATCGCATGGCTGACAGGTAGAGACAGCTTGAGCTCTGGGAGTCATTGCCCAGCCTGCCTGCCCCAACTGGCAAGAACCAAATGATGTAGACAGTGTCTTAGAAAATAAGGTAGAGCCGGGCAGTGGTGGTACACACCTGTAATCCCAGCATTTGGGAGGCAGAGGCAGGTGAGTCTCTGAGTTCGAGGCCAGTCTGGTCTATAGAATGAATTCCAGGATATCCAGGGCTACACAGCAAAGCCCTGTCCCAAAGAAACCTAAATAAATAAATAAACAAATAAATAAACAAATAAATAAAAATATGGTGGAGAACACCTGAGGAAATAAAATGAAGTTGACCTCTGCTCTCCTAAAACATGTGCGCATGTGCATAACACCTGCAAACACATACAAACACATACATGCATACGCACGCGCGCGCACACACACACCACACACACACACACTTAGACCCAGATATTGTTAAGGAAGGGAAGTAAAGATACCCAAGTGTGTGCCTTTGTAAATAAAGCTGCTTTTCCTTGGAAAATTGGTAGGTTACAGAGAGTGAGGAAAGGGGTTAAAGCAGAGAAAGCCCAGGCTTCAGTTCTGCTCACATTAATCCCTTAGGATGTTAGGATTTTTAGATAATACTACCTGTATCCCGAGCAGAACCAGGAGACTTTACAGAGCTCCCAGGAGCAGCAGTGGGCTCAGGGGCCACACCATTGCTTATTGGCCTATCATTCCAAAGTAAATGAGGGCCCCAGGCGGTACAGCAGACATTATCCTTTGAAGCATTCTTCTTGGTATCCATAGAAAGAGATTTCAATCTGTTTTTTTTTTTTTCTTACAGATAATGAAGAATAAAGACCTCAACCTTCTAAGGAATTATGTGTGCATGTCATAACGACCCAGCCACAAAAGCCGAATCTCGCTTTTCCAAACAAACATTTGTTTTCCACGTAATTGCTGTAATTCTCTGCGGGAACATCGCTGGCCTATTCTCAGAAGAAGCAGATGGAAGGAGCCTGCCTTCACGCAGGACGCTCTGAGCAGAAGTTGTTTAGTGTAAGCTCAGTGCTGCAGCACGTAGCTGGGTGTTGAGAAGTGAGCAAAGGCTGAGGTAAGTCCGTGGCCTTTAGTCACACAGGAGACAATTTAGAAGTCCTCACAGTACGAGTTAAGAAGCAGAGAAGATCTGAGGGGACGACTTGGTAGGTAGGAGCTCTGGATGCTTCTCCAAAGGACCCAAGTTTAGTTTCCAGGGCTCCATAACTCCAGTCCCAGTGGATTTAACATTCTATTCTGGTCTCCATGGGCACCTGCATGCACTTGGACATACACGGCTACATACATGTTCACTAATGCAAGTGAAATAATCTAAAATAGTATAAAAGAGTAAGAAGATGGTTCAGTGGGTAAAGTACCTCTACAATCACACACACCTACACACACACACACACACACACCCCACAGGGGCCCAGACCCTCAGTCCTTTTCTTTCTCATGTGTACTCTCTCAGTGACCTAGTTGTGTGTTACTTTAGTGTCACCCATGGAGCTTCAACACAGAGCTCTCTCTCGTCACCTCTCTCTTCCAGGGTAGACCCAGCTTTTTCCTAGGCCCATCATCCTCCCAAATCTCAGTTCAAACACATCAGAAAAGGAAATCATTACCTTTCTGTTCCACAGGTAGAACAAACGTGTTCTCTGTGGTACTGGCCAGGCATCTGAGCACACCTCCTTACACCTTATTAATAATTTTTAAAAATTTGAACCATGACATCTGACAAAACTCTCTGCCCCCTGTGCTAGTTACTCTTGTGTTGCTGTGAATGACAAGACCTATTTTGGCCCACAGTTTTTGAGCATTTGTTCATAATAGCTTAGCATCATGTGCTTGGGCACCATGTGGTGGATGTGTGAGGAAGAAGAAAGAAAGAAGAAAGAGAGAGTGCAAGGGGTGAGAAGTAAGGATCTGCCTTAGGGATCTTCTTCCTCCAGCTATGCTCCACCTCACAAAGCTTCTACAACCTTCCAAAAATACCACCAGCTACAGAAGACGGAGGTGTTTTGTTACAGTAGCAAGAATAGCCCCAGGAGTGCGTGTGTTTCTCTCTTCTCTGGTGCCCTGCCCCTCAGTGGGCTCACCACTATTGATATTACCTGATTTCTCGGATGTCTGTGTATCACAGTATGAAATGTTGGCACTTCCTGAGCCTGTAACGAGGAGTAAAGGCTGGAACCCCTGTGCATCGGCATGATTCCATAGGGGTCTGGAAAGGCTCAGGGCTCCACCAGAAGTAGAACTTGGGGCATCAACCACAACAGATTTGAATCTGGATTTTGAGTGGCTTGGAGCCTTCACAAAACACCCCCTCCCCCAATTTTTTGTGATACTTAGGAAATCTCCTAGGCTAGGACCATGCCGGGGAGGTGACATCTGTAAAAGATGAAAAGGAGCTGGGTGTGGTGAAGCCTTTAGTCCTAGCCTGTCAGATACAGAGGTAGGCCGAATTCTGCTAGTTCCAAACCAACCTGGTCTACAGAGAAAGCAGGACAGCCGTAGCTACGCAGAGAGACCCTGTCTCAAAAACAAAAGCAAGATAAAACAAAAGGAAAATGAGCAGAGATTTTCAGTGCTACACTAAGTCATTTCAGGACTTAGAATACTTTGGAAGGAAGCAGAGTTGAATGGTTTGTCACTGAGGGTGTCCTGCCAGGGGAATCCACCTGAGAGTGCTATGGTGCCGTAGCCCGCTTTCCCAGTGTTTGCAGCACCTGCTGCAGCCACGGTTTGATGCATGTCTTCAGTATTAGCCAAAAGGTCCATTTACCCTGCCGTCAAGGTCAGTGTGGAGGCTAGAAGAGCGGAATCCTGATTCTTCAAATCTAAAAGGGGACTGGCTTTCTTATCCTCAGTTTGAAAACCCAGGGGCACAGAGCTGATAGATGCCAAAGTGACATCAGCAGCAGCAGGGACTGTGTCCACGCAGTCAGCATCCCAACACTTGGAAAGAAGAAGAAGGCTTGCTCTGGAGGTGGGGCACTCAGTGACAGCATCATTTAAAGGGAAAGGAGGGTCTCTGTCTATACCACTGTGATGCCATCATCCCTGAGGCCCTCGAAGGAACCACGCTCCACCCCAGCCCTGTGGGAGTGCGAATGTGAAGGGAGGCCAGAGGATTTGCCTCCTGTCTTCTTCAATTGCTTTCCATTTTTTTAAAAAAAGATTTTTTTTTTTTTTTTTTTTTTTTTTGGTTTTTCGAGACAGGGTTTCTCTGTATAGCTTTTGGCTGTCCTGGAAGTCACTCGGTAGACCAGGCTGGCCTCGAACTCAGAAATCCGCCTGCCTCTGCCTCCCAAGTGCTGGGATTAAAGGTGTGCGCCACCACCGCCCGGCAAAAGATTTATTTATTTTATACATGTGAGTACACTGTTGTCCTCAGACACACTAGGAGAGGGTGTCAGATCCCACCATGCTGGGAACTGAACTCAGGACCTCTGGAAGAACAGTCAGTGCTCTTAACCGCTGAGCCATCTCCAGACCTTCTCCATCTTATTTTTAAACACAGAATTTTCTTAAAAAGTATATGCGTGTAGGCTTAGTGTATGTGTGTGCTCCAGGCATACACAGGTGCCTGTGAAGCTCAGAAGAGGGCGAAGGGTTTTCTAGAAATGGAGTTTCAGGGGGTTGTGAGTGGGTGCAGGGAACTGAATCCGGCTCCTCCAGGACAGCAGGAAATGCCCTTCACTACTGAGCCGCCTCTCCAGCCCTTCTTCCTTCTTTTTTGAGATGGAGTAGGATAGACTAGCCAACAAACCCCAGGGGCCTGTCTCTACCTTGCCAGTACTGGGAATACAGACATGTGCCATCATGCCTGTTTTTTTTTTTTTTTTAAATGAATGCTGGAGATCAAACCCAGATCCTCAGGCTCGTATGGAGAGCACTTTACCCACAGAGCTACCTTCACTACCTCAGGCAATTTGTTACAGCAATGGAAAGAAAAACAGACCATCTTAGAGTCACTCATTCTTAATTCCAGGAGGCCCTGGGAGAGGGCTGATCCCTTGTTTTGCATGGCTGTCAGTCTAGTTACAAGGCCAGAAGTAACCACAGGCTACAGCCAAAGTCACCACAGTCCATCCCATTTCCCACTCTCTCTCTAATGTCTGCAAAGGACAGTGGAATCCAGTCCCTTAAGGTCTGGGGCCAGTGTAAGAAAAAGCTGTATGAACAAACACAGGTGAGCAGTCTCAGGACTCCTCTCAGAGAAGAAAGAGCGAAAATCACTAAAGAGCCACCAGCAGAACAGACCATTTCCTGAGGCCCCTGAAGAACTCTGTAGAACCCGATGCTCTAAGTGTAGCCAGCAGCACTGACACAGCCCAGGAACTGGTTAGAGCTGGTCAGAGCCTGGCATTTCGGGTCCCAGCTGAGACCAGAAATCAGAATGTTTGAGCGTGAGTTTCCCTTCAGTCCTTCATCTTTACCTGACAACTCTGAGAGGAAACATATTTCCTGCCTTGTATTTAAAGACTTAGTTTGTGCCAAGCAGACCCTTTTGATAACTTCTTTAAAATTTCCAAAGCATGAAGTGGATATTCAAGTTTTCCGGACTCCTGGAAAGCTGCATAAGATATAGTCCTGTTTACCTATGCTTTACCATGATCCGAGCTCAGTCACTGAGACAGAAGGCTTACATGGCCAACTGTTCTGCAAAATGCAAATTTCGTACGGGAAACACTTCCCCTGGGAGAAAACAGAGCGGCTGTCAGGGAGAGCTATTTTTAAAGGGGCCAAATGCTCCAGCAAGGCAGTGATTTATCAAAAATCTCAATGACAAGGCTTTGGGAGGCAAGGGTTTATTTTATCTCACAGCTTACCGGCCATCTCAAAGGGAAGTCAGGGCTTGAGGCAGGAACCTGGAGGGAGGAACGGAAGAAGCCAAGGGCTGTTCACTGAATCCTCATGGTTTGCTCAGTTTTCTTTCTTATACAACCTAGGACCACCAGCCCTGGTGGGCTCTGCCTGTCCCCATCAATCACTAATCAAAAGAATGCCCCACAGCCATGCCTGCAGGCTATCTTACGGAGGTGTTTTCTCAGCTGAGGTTTCTTCCCAGATGACCCTAGCTAGCTTGGGTCAAGAAGGAAGGCAGAGAATCAACCAGCATATAGGGGTTGCCAGGACAAAGACAAGACCCATTCAAGAGGAGAGCTCAGAGGGGCTGATTAAGTTCCCTAGAGGAGGGAATCCTTGTCAACATCTGTCTTCCTTCTTTTTCTAAGTGTGTGTGTCTGTCTGTGTGTCTGTGTGTCTGTCCGTCCATATGTGTGTATAAGGAAGCTGGAGGGCAGCCACAGGTGTCATCCTTAGGAATGGCATCTGTATCTTCTGAGGCACATCTCTCATTGGCCCAGGGCTCACCAATAAAGCTATGCTGGCTGGTCATGAGTCCCAGGAAGCTTCCCGTTTCTAGCCTCCCAGAGCTGGATTACAAACATGTGCCTCCACACCTGGCATTTTCATGTGTGTTCTGAGAACTTGAATCCTACTATTCATAAGGTGCTCTGCCAGTCGGATCAGCGCCATCCTCCAGCCCTTTCCCTGTCAACCACTGTTGACATTTGCTATATTCTCATATATTAAGAAGCCAGGCATGATGACATATACCTACAATCTCAACGGATGGAAGGCGGCAGACCTCTGTCAGGTAAAGTTAGTCTGGTCTATATAGTGAGTGCCAGGCCAGCCAGGGCTGCACAGTGAGATGCTGCCTCAGGTAAAAGCCTCATTTCATTGGGATGGAGATGACCCATGATCTGATCCAGGAGATTTTCCCAGCCTGGGAAGCACCGTGCTGTTCCCCAGCACAGGCTAGCACGCTTGGGCTCTTCGCCTTCTTCATACTAAATGGTGTTGCTGTGACCTCCCTCACCGTTGTAAAGATTCATTGATGGTGGTACGAGGACATTTAGTGACAGATCTTGACTTCCCTATGACACTTATCAATGGACTCCTTGCCCAGCTTTGTCCCACGCCTTAACTTGGAACCATAAACCCAAAACCCTCCAAATCCCTCGGGCTTGCATTTGCGGATGTCTGTCCTACCTGTACGGATGACAAACTGAGTTCTAGTGTGTTCCCTGTCACTGTGATAAACACCGTGACCCCAAATGCATCCTGGTTTATTTGGCTTACATGTCTCAATTGCAGTCAATCAGTGAGGGAAGTCAGGGCAGGAACCGTGGATGGGTGCTGTTCACTGGCCTGCTCTCCATTGCTTGCTTGGCCTGCTTTCTTATGCCATCCAGGACCACCTGATCAGCAGAGGCACCGCCCATGTGGGTTGAGCCCCTCCCACATCACCCACTAATCAAAAGGATTTTCCCTCAGGCCAATTTGATAGGGGCATATCTCTGTCTCTGTCTCTGTCTCTCTCCCTCCCTCCCTCCCTCCCTTCCTCCCCCCTGCCCCCTTCCCCAGGATTTCTTTGTGTAGCTTTGGTTGTCCTTGCACTCAGAGATCTGCCTGCCTCTGCCTCTGCCTCCCTAGTGCTGGTATTAAAGGCATGTGCCGCAGCCATCCCGCCCCCCCCCCCCCCCCCCCCCCCAATTCTCAATTGAGTTTCTTTGTTTCCAGACAACTCTCCTTTGTGGCAAGCTGACAACACAACTAACCAGCAGACACTGGGTGTGATTTGGCAGACCAGTGCCCAGCAGTCCCACTCAGGTAGCATCCGCCCGGTATGTAAGCTTTTGTAGAATGCTCCGGCAACATCTAAGGCATCTAATTTAACCGAGTGCTTTGTGACATTGTTTTCATTGGCACTGTTATGTCCCAGGTGCCAGTAAGCTTTTGAAGTCAGCCGGGGCCCCTTCCATTTCCTCTCCACTAATGGTTTTAAAAGCATTGTTCAGTATCATCACTCCAGCAAGGACACGGGATGCTGTTGGAGATGTAAATGAGAAGCACCAGGTGGGGCCGGTTTGGACGAGCACCCCAGGTGATGCTCCGCACGTCTGAGTTTCCGTCTGAGTTTCCGGTTGCATGACTTTTCCTCAGATTGGGTGGTGACAAACCCAAGACACAATGTCACCCAGATCCAGCTTGGTGACTCAGTGAGTTTATTGGGGACACTTGTTGGAACATGGGTGAGCAGTTACTGATTGAGACGCACCACGTCATGGGTGACAGCTGAGAAAGCTGTATTTCTGGAGGCCTCGGCACTACCTGTAGGCCCCACAGATGAAGCCTCTATTCTCCCAGCAACAGTTTATAGCTGGCAAAACCTTAGAGGGGACACATGAGTCTTATGGTTTCTCACAAGGCTTTCTGTCCTTCCAGAAAGGTTCAACCTTGAGGAAACAGCTATATTACTGCAGTGCTCTGGACTAAGGAGGCTGTTGGTTTTTGTATTTTCATACACTTGTTTATTTCAGATTAGGAGAGGGTTTCTACTACCATTTGTGGATGGCGGGAGTGTCCTGGGCATACCAGGATGTGACAACTTAAGCCTGCAAAACGGTGGGAGGAGTGACTATTCACAGTACCTACAGAGGCAGGTAAGGGACTCCCCACTGACGTCTGGATTAACCCCCAGGGTCTAACCAACTCAGGGTTCTTATTCTCAGTGATTCGAGCAGTCTGGGGGAGACCATTCTTTGCTGTGGGTGTCACCCTGTACAATGTATGATGCTTGGCACCATCCCTGCTATGAGTAGCAGAATCTTCTGGCGGCATTAGCCACGTGCTTGGGAAGTGGGTGGGTCAGCAAAATACATGTGCAGGTGTGAGGATCTGAGTTTAGATTCCCAACACCCAAGTAAGAAAAGCAAAAAGCCAGTGTGTAGGTACACACCGCTAATCCCAGCACTGGGGACACAGAGAGACAGGTAAGTAGACTTCCTGGAGGTTGCTGGTCAGCCAGTCTAGCCAAATCAGGGAGTTCCAGGTTCACTGAGAAACCCTACCTCAAAAAGTAAGGTGGGAAGTGGTTGCTGAAGACACTGACCTCTAACCTCTGACCTCCACATGCAGGCATATGTACATACACATGCTAGTGTGCATGAGTGCATGCACATACATCTATATATATATAAATATGTATCGTAGAAAGATAGATGGAGAGACAGAGAGACCAGACATCGTCTAAATATCTGGAAGGTAGGAGCAAGGGCAAAATCAGAACCGACCTCCTCACCTTCAGAGCTTGCTGGTCCTACCTCCAGAGAGGATGGGTTGTTGGGAAACTGCCTTATTAGAGAAAGAGACCGACTTGGTGAGATACTTTTGTGTAGTAAAACTAGAAGGTAGGCAGGCACGGATACTCCTAGACTTTTCTCACCAAAATAAGCAAATAAGCAAACAAATAAATAAATAAATAAATACCACACACACGCAAACTGTTTTCATAGGTGACTTTACTGCTTGGCCGTGGTCATTTCTCTTGACAGTGATTCTTGGCCGGGTGTGTGAGACATGAAGGCATTGAGAAGCCATCAGAGATCATATCCTTCCTGTCCTCATTTTCTTAAACCATCAAAATATTTCATTTATAAAAATTAATCTAAATATAAATATTGACACTAAAGATCAAAATCACTGATGACAAAATAATTTCTGGAACTATAGCATGTTTATGATTTAAATAGTAAATTAAATCTTTGTACTTATTTGGCACAAGGAAACCTTTTATAAAAGTTCAAATGCCATAGAACAGGCTTTTTCTTCATTGTTGTTATTATTATTATTTTTTTTTTGCAAGGCTTACACAGTACACGCTTTGTCAAAAGAAAACTGAGTATTTTAACACTGTTAGCACAAAGGCAGCCTCGTGCCTCCTAAGGAAAAACGTCCCGTTTGGAAGTCAGATCTTTTTGTTGTGTTTTTTTTTTTTAAAACTTTGTTTTCGTGTGAACCACATCCACTGGATAAAACACCAAAGGTTTACTGTTTCCATGGGGTCCTTTCTCTGGGGTGACACAGACATCAGCAGGAGCATTATGGGAAGACACAAGGACCCCCCATTAGCAGCAATGACACATAACACAGGGAGGGCAGTTCAATCAAGTCTGGGGATGCACAGGAGAACCAGAGAACTCGGAAGTGAAGACAGGGCTTAGGCTTCTGGGGGTGGGGGCATTCCAGTTAGAACCAGCTTACACATATGGCTTCAGCAAGTTCACCGATCTGACCTTCAGTTATGGATTCTGGAAAACCATAAGAGAGAGACACTATAGACAAAACGGGGCACACCATGTCCTCCAGAGCCAGCACCTAGTGGTCACTCCCATGCCTCCCTCTTTTGCCTTCTCCCCACCGCACCCTATGATTCAGAAAATCCCAGAAGCCAACATCAAAAACATGCTGCAGGTAACCAGCCAGTCCAGCACAGGGTCAGTCCTATTTGTGTGCATAAACACACTTTAGATACTCATGCATTTATTCCAGCCCCTGCCCTGAAACAGACAGTGAACTTGGGGCGACCATCACCTCTGTGTCCCTCACAGTCCATCCACACTCCTTTTCTCTAAAGGTGTTTGATGACCACCTTCATCATTGCCATCGTTCTGAATCTTGGTGAATCTGGCAGGAGATCTCTTTTGGAGGACGGAATACTTTTCTTGTGTAGTTCTATTTTACAAGAACCGGTTCGTGACCAAGCCACATCACATTGACTCTGAGCAGTGTCCTTAAGTTAGACTAATAGTGACATCCCTTATGCTCCTGTCCCCCTGAGTAAATCCATGCAAGAACCCCAAAATCAGAATGAGACGTGGTGTCAGAGAGACCCGGGTATGGCATTGGTGGATCAGAGCTTTTCATTTCGTGTCTGCTGACTGCGGAGCAACAACGGGGAGGACAGAGGCATGGGGCTGGGGGCTGGGAGCCTAGCTGGAGGTGGCCAAGCATTTCCAAATGAGACTGTTTCTAGAGCCCCCGCTCTTAGTATCTGTTAGGAGGTGACAAGCACAACTAAGTGATGTAATGACTGCCACCTTCCTAGCCCCCAGCTCCTCTCCAGCAGTTTTCTGTAGGATGAACTGTTGATGGGGGGATTCAAGGGTTTACAAAACACACAGGGCTGGTAAAGACAGCACATGGGAGCAAATCAAACAGGCACAATGCATCTTCTGAACACAGAGCTCTGCTATTGGAAGCCAGCGTCTGGATATTGGGTCTCAGATTCCCCTGGAAGCCTAAGGCAGAGAGTGGGTGAGACCTCAGTGTTGCCGACTGAGACGGCCTTCCGGGTGAGGTATCAGGACAGCCCGGTGAGGCGGTCCTGATACCCGCAGGTCCTCGCCTCAGTGGAAATCCACACAGTACTTGATGGCTGTTGGGTCAAGGCACTGTCGTGTACGGCCGGAGGCAGTGGGTCACTGGCTGTGTGTGGAGTTCCATGCTTTAGTACATCACAGCTGACTCCAGAGCAGGCTCCTGAGGGAGGGAAGCAAGATGAACAGGTGTCACCAGCTCCTGACAAACTAAACTGGTTGTGTCTGGCAGCACGGTCACAGAAAATGACTGGACACTTTTCTCCCTCCTGGGATGTACTGAGGTTTTCCAGGTAGGCTGAGATGAAGATGTGTGTTTGAAAACGGCCTGCTGATTCTTAGGAAGCAGGTCTTCTGTTATGTGTAGTTGGATGTTTTCTCTTATACATAGTCGGATATTTAAGCAACTTAACCAAACTCTAATGTTCACATTACAGACTCACAAACTGGCATTTGTTTCTGGAAAGGTTGGTAAGAGAGCTCTTAACCTACCAATCAAACCCGGCAAAGTGGTTTTCCACCCTCAAGGCAGGCTCCAGACTTGCCTACTTCAGCCAAATGAAAACACCCTCCACCTTCTGTCTCTGAAATCTACTTTTTTTTCTGAAAGTATTGCTGCCCTACTTTTGATATTTTAGCACATATGCTCATTTTTTTTCTTAAAATAAAAAAAATATTTTTTATGTGTATGGCTATTTTGCCTGTATGTATGTCTGTGTACCACATGTGTGACTTGTACCCATGGAGGCCAGAAGAGAGTGCCATATCTCCTGGAATTGGAATTACAGATGGTTTTAAACCACCATGTGGGTGCTGGGAACCAAACTCAGGTCTGCTGGGAGAGAGGCCAGTGCACTTAACCCCTGGGCCAGCTTCCTGTGCCTTTTGTTTTTAACCCTTTCCTGTTATTTTAAGGTGATTTATATACTTACTTACTTGCTTTTGAGGTGCCAGGGATTGAGCTTAGGGCCCCATGCTTGGTCAGCAGTGTTCTGAGCCACACCATCAGCTCTCTTGGGTCTTTTTTATTTCACTAAAAATAACTTTTTGCAAAGAAACCTGTATAACATGTGTACACAGCATCTCCTCAGAGCTGGAAGGCCTCATTCTGTCCAGTTTTGTGGGGGTTGAGGGTAAAAAGGACCCGTGTTCACATGCTATGCTACTTCTCCAGCTAGTAGCGCTCTGCAAGGCTGGATGAAGTGGGTCACACTGGGGGCTTAGGGTTATGGACTCCTTCCTCCTCAGCCTGGCCTGTGCTCACTCTGCTTTCTGACTCTCTGGAATATGACTGAGCCACTTCAGGCTCCTGGCCAGGCCACCTTTTGCAGGGGATACTCCTGTACCATGGACACTGCCATGCCTTGAGCTGAGGTAAATTCTTGCTCTCTTTAGCTGCTTCTGAGCAGGTATTTAGTCACAGCGATGAGCCCATAAGCCATGGGCCCTTGTGACCCGTGCACATTCTGTTGCTATGGAAGTCGATTTAATCCTCTCATGGATGACCCACATCTTCCCTGACCTAGCAAGATAACTAGACGTTGAAAGGTCAAGGGTCACAGCTGACCAGTGAATGAAAAATGATGAGAAACTGAAGTCCTCGTGATACTCAAGACAGTAACATATGGTTCAAAGGCTAGACCCCACATTATGCATTTGTCTGGTGCTTCTGTACTCAGAATGGACCAGGAGAGGAATGATGAAGAAGGGTGAGGTTGGTGGTGACGATACTGCAGCAGCTGGGTAATCTGTGTATTCCTCTGGCCAGTCACACACAGTCTGCCAATCAGCATGGCATGTAGTGTGGACGGCCATGTCAGAGCTCTCTTCTAATGGACTATGCTGATGCTCTCTGAAATTCCCACACATATATTGCTGTGCACTGTTTCGAGATAGTGTCTTACAGACCTGGTGTTCACCGTGTAGCCCAGGCTGGTCTTGGTTTTGTAGCACCTTGTCAGTCTTTCTCATGTTGAGACTGCCCATGTAAGTCACCATAACTTAGCTGCAAGTTGTTTTTATATTAATCAACAAATTGAGTATTTAACTTAAAAGAATTTGTGTGTGTGTATGTGTGTGGTATGTGTATGGTGTGTGACTGTGTATGTATATAAGATGTATGCATGTGTGTGGGCACATGCATGTGTGTGTATATAGTGTGTGCGCACATGTGCATATATGTATATAGTGTATGCACATGTGCATGTGTGTTAGTGTGTGTATGGTGTGAGTGTGTGTATGTGTTTGTATGGTGTGGGAGAGTATGTATGTGTGTATATAGTATGTGTGGGAATGTGCATGTGTGTATGGTATGTGAGTATGTTTGTGTATATGGTGTGTGTGTATGAATAATGTGTGTGTGTGCATGAGCACTTGTATGTGTGTATATGTATGTATATGAGTGTGCATGTGTGTGTGGTGTGTGGGTGTGTGTATGCATGTATAAGGTGTGTGAGTGCATGTGAGTGTGTGTCTATGATGCATGTGTGTGCATATGCAGAAATGTATGTGTGTGTATGGTGTGTGTGAATGTGCATGTGTGTGTATGGTGTGTGAGTATGTATGGTATGTGCATATGCATGCTGTATGTGTATGGTATGTGCTTGTGTGTGGTATGTGTGCATGTACGTGTATGTACAATGTGTGCACATGTGTGTGCACATGTGTGAGTATATTTACATGATGTAGGTCAGAGGACTTTCAGGAGCTTGTTCTCTTTCCACTGTGGGGATCTAGAGACCAAACCAGGTTGTTAGGTGTGCTTTTACCCCTGTGCTGGACAGTTTTACATCAACTTGACACAAGCTAGAGTCTTCTGAGAGGAGGGAGCCTCAGCTGAGAAAACACCTCTTGAGATTCTGCTGTAGGCAAGCCTGTAGGGCATTTTCTTAGTAGTGATTGATGAGGAGGGCCCAGACCATTGTGGGTGGTGCCATCCCTGGGCTGGTGGTCATGGGTTCTATAACAAAGCAGGCTGAGCAAGCCATAGAGAGCAAGCCAGTAAGCAGCCCCCTCCATGGCCTCTGCATCAGCTCCTGCCTCCAGGATCCTGCCTTGTTTGAGTTTCTGCCTTTGTTTCCCTCAGTGGACTGTGACTCAGGATATATAAGCCACATAACTCTTTTCTCTCCAAGTTGCTTTTGGTCATGGTGTTTCATCACAGCAATAGTAAACCCAACTAAGACACCCTGTGAGCCATGTCTCTGGCAACAGTGTCTCACTGTGTAACTGTGGCTCAATGGGCCCCCAACTTGCAGCAATCCTCCTGCCTTAGGTCCTTTATAATGAGATTCCAGATATGATCGATCCGACTATCCACGATTGTTGTTTCTGTAGTGAATTCTCCCTTATTCCTCCCTGTGTGATTCCCAGAGTCTGGAACATTACCCTCTGCCAGGTTCCTTGTCACATTTAGGTGAAGCTGCTGACTCTGTTTAGGAAAAGGCATTCGTGGCTAACAGAAACTTACAAGCACATATGGATCATTCCAGAGTAAAAGCCCTTACATATCCACCACCAGGCCTGGCACTCTTTCATTTCTCTCTGATTACAGCTGGTTCCTAAAAAGAGCTACATAGAGATACAGCTGAAATGACAGACTCAGGTAAAAGAGGTCAGCAATGCCACACAGCATGGCACACACCCTCTCCAGACACCTCTCCCGAATCTAAGGCAGGTCAGGAAACCAGAGAGGAAACTGCCCCTTGGGGCTCTGCTGGGGCAGAAGGAAGGAAGGAAGAAAGGAAAGAAGGAAGGAAGGAAGGAAGGAAGGAAGGAAGGAAGGAAGGAAGGAAGGAAGGAAGAAAGAAAGGAGAGAAGGAAGGAAGGAAGGAAGGAAGGAGAGAAGGAAGGAAGGAAGGAAAGAAGGAAGGAAGGAAGGAAGGAAGGAAGGAGAGAAGGAAGGAAGGAAGGAAGGAAGGAGAGAAGGAAGGAAGGAAGGAAGGAAGGAAGGAAGGAAGGAAGGAAAAGCCTGCAGGATGGAGGGGACCATCATGTGATGTAACTGGCACAGAGATACTTACCATCAAGTCCTTGGTATTACCGGTACTTGCCGTGGGCCTGTTTGTGGAGGAGCCATGGAGAAGGAAGTTGCGGTTGAATGTCTTAATGGGGGTCCCAGAAGATGCTTCAATTTTTTCAGCTAAAAAGGAAACAAAGAATAAGAACTAGGTGCCAGCGAGATGCTCAGTCGGGAAGATTTGGCCTCATTTTCTCGAAGGAGAAGCTCGGTAATGAAAACATCCTGACCTGGCATCCACACTTTTCTCGCCTTGACCTGCCTCCCCTACCCTCAACACTTCCTGGATCTCCTCATAAACTGTCTCATACTCATCTGGGAGCCAAAGTTTGCTTCTGAGGAGACCCAAGTTGAGACAGGTAAGAACAACTGGAGAGATGGCTCAGGAGGTAGGAAGGCTTGTCATGCCTGAGTTTGGATCCCAGTACCATGTAAAATAGCTTGTAACCCAGGAGGGCTGCTGGGGTGATTGGCCATCAGTCTAGCTTCATATACACACACTCACACACACACACACTACCCACACACATGCAATCTCTCTCTCACACACACAAACCATATGATGTATCCTCACACTCATATACACACTCAAACATCGGACACATACATCAACACACTACATACATATATACACAGTCTCATACACAAACTTGAACATATATTCAACCCCCCTACTCATGCACACAATCACAAACTTAGACTCACACATGCACACAAACACATATGTATATACACTCAAGATACTCAGAAACACACTTATACCCATATACCCACTTTCACAGCCTGACACTCAAAGTGGCAGAAACTCCCACATTAACACACTGACAAATCACACTCACACAATACTCTCACACACACTGACACACAACATACTCATACTTATGCACATTCCCTCACTCATACACACACTGTTACACACCAAGTCCATGCCCACACTCAGACACGCACTACACACACCACACGCACACCTGATACACACCCACATACCTCCACACTCATGAGGCTCACACACTTAAACACACACTCTCACCTATATAGTCACTTACACACAGCTTCACAAACTCACACTCATACACATTTACAAGACACAAGCACACAGACTCACGCACTCACAGACTCATTCACCCCACACACGTTCAAACACATTCACAATGCATGTACTCACACATAGACACACTCAAACACTCTTAGACTCACATGTACAACCATTTTCCCCCCATGCACACCTCATACTCTCTTACACACCATACATACACACTCAGACTCTCACACACATTCGCTCTCACACATTCACATATGAACACCCCACACACCCATAGTACTTTCACAGTACACTAAGATGATCACACACACACACAATCATACACTTCATATACTCCACTACAGACACATCAGCACAGGCAATCACTCGTATCTTATCCCACACTCACATGTGTACCCATACTCAGTTGCTCACTGAACCCTACACCTTCACATGTACACTCACACCAGTCTCACACCCTCACATACACACGTACCACACCACCTCATACACATACTCTCACTAACATAACTCACCTGTGCACACTCACACCCTCAGACTCCCAGACTCCCACACTTTCACACATACACTTACTCACACAGGCACACTGACATACACCATTGTTTTCACACCCGTTCAGGGTTGGCCTGGTGCTGCCTTGTATCCAAATGCTAAATACTGGCCCCCAAGATCTGGTTGTCCCCAACAAGGAGATCCTCACATACATCAAGCGATGCTATGTAAACCCTGCTCCCTGGTTTAATGTTAACTGGTTAATAAAAGGCTAGAGCTTGTGATTGGTCAGTAGAGAGAAAAAGGCGGGGTGTGAGGACTGAGTGAAGGGTCACAGGTAGGGACTATGAAGAAGAAGGAGGACAGAAGAGGGCAAGAGGCTGCCATGAGAAGGCATGGTCCATGAGCACATGGCCAGGAGAAATAGCAAGTAGCAAGGGACATATGGCTGAGATGTTAAGTTAGAACAGCTCAAACCTGCCCACCTGCCCAATCTAGACTTACAGCTTGTAAAGAAAATACCAGAATTGCGTGTCTTTTAGGTAGGCTAGCTAGAATATTAGAATCTGTTTTACGCACACCCACTTGTGTTCACTTGTCCTCATGCACGCCCTCTCTCACACACACACATTCACAAGTAAGACACATTAGCATAATCCTTGGGGAGAGTGCACACTGGATCTGGCCCTCACACTTTCTCACACTCAGGGCCCTGGGTTCTCCCAACAGTCCCAGCTTGGTGTTTTAAGTGCAACACACCTTTCACAGGAGGGGCAGGTAGTTTCCTTCTCTGCTGCCTCGACGTGTCTATAGTGTGTATCTACAAAGAAACATGGCTGTCAGTACAGCTCTCTAGATCCTGGACATCTGGAACTTCCCGGGCCATGCAAGATTCTAATGGGGGCATGAAAGGCAGACACACCTGACTCCTTTGCTTCTGATCCCGCCTTCTTGTGAGACGCACACATGGCGCTATGTTTAAGCCAGCGATGGTCAGGGCTGAAATGCGGCTCTCAATGTCAGAGATCTTCATGCAACAGAAAGGCGGGTTCAGTAAATACAAAAGGAAGAATGCTGGCTTAAAATGTTACGGACTATAAAGGAATGAATCTGTTTTCATGGCTGTTCCTCCATTCACTCATTTCTCTTTTTCTTTTTGAGACAGGGTCTCGTGTAGCCCAGGTTGGCCTGAAACTTGCTATGTAGCTGAGGATGACCTTGAACTCCCAATCCTCCTGCCTCTATCTCCTAAGTGCTGGAATTACAGGTGTGCACCACAATGCCTGGCTTTTCATTCATTTAAATTCTACCACTGACTGGTCTATCTGGTAAGGAAAAGATGAACCGCAGAAAAGGCATACATTTAAGTTTCCAGTTTTACAGCTCTAGAGTATGTCAACAGCCCTATTAGAGTATGTACAGAGACAAATCGAAGGCCTGGAGCACTATGGGAAAGGTAGTCCAGAGCCACCTAGGTCTGAGTGAAGTCTATTAGGGCTAGGATAAGGTTTCAGTTTGTTCTGAAAAGGAACTGGAGCCTTGGTCCCCATGGAAACGCTGCTGAGGTAATAAAAACGTAAAACAAGACCCACATCGGTGTTATAGTGGCATGGCTGGCACAAGAGTAACCAACTACTTCATGAGTGGATTTAAGGCCTGCACCACAGGACGGAACTCATGCCTGGTTCTGTAAACCTGGCCAGACACCCGTGGCTAGAGAGGAATTCCCAGGAATTCCCCAGGAATGAGTCTGTCATTATTTTGCCAAATGGACACAGCTTCAAACTGCCTTTTGAATGCCTATCTTTTCATATCCGTAGCTTAATGCAGCTTCCATTTCCCATCAAAGAAGCTTCCGTGGGTAGTGGTTAATACGAGACTCACACCTGGCCATGGTGCAGAAGCAAGGGTGAAAAGAGTTTAAGAGCAATCTCTGGCTTGCTTGTCTTAGGAGACAGCCTCTCTCACTGGCTTGGAACTAGACAGTTTAGTTAGGCTGGCTGGCCAGTGATCAGCCTGCCTCTATCTCCGTAGTAGTTAAGATTACAAGCTTATTTTTTCCCCCGTTTTTAAAATGTGAAATCTGGGGATGGAAATCAGGCCCTAGTGCTTGCAAGGCAAGTACTTTACCAACGGTACCTGGTCAGGATGCTTGGTCAGGATGCTGTTTTAAGATGTTAAGAAGGGTAGCAGTAACAGGGATTTGTATTGAACTCCTATTGTTTATATTTTAAATATTTACGTATTTATAAAGTGTGTGTGTGTTGGGGTGGTACACATGCCGTGGCACACATGCATAAGTCAGAGAACAACTTTGTGGAATTGTTTCTCTGGTTCTTTCCTTCTGTCTTTACAAGGGGCTCCTGGGGGAGAACCCAGGTTTCTAGGCTTGTGTGGTAACTGCCTTTATCTGATGCACTATGTGGCTGGTCCTCCTGCTGTTTCTTAACCTAGAGAAACACAGGGACCTTCCACTTTTTGAAAATTAATTTAGGTACCTTAAGGCAGCATCTCATATAGCCAAAGCTAGCCCTAAAACTGCTCTGTGGCCAACAGTGACTTTGAACTCCCAATCTTAATCATCCTTAATGCTGGCATTACACGGGCTGGAGAGATGGCTCAGCGGTTAAGTGCACTGGCTGCTCTTCCAGAGGTCCCGAGTTCAATTCCTTCAATTCCCAACCACGTAGTTGTTGGGAGCCGACTCCTAGCAGAAAGCAGCTATCATCTTTGCAGCCATCTTGAGCCATATACCCTGACAAGAGACTTGTTTTTCAACAGCCTACAACAGCTGAGCACACTCTGATAAACATCTTGTTTATCCCACATAGCTTGTTTTGCTGTTTAGTGCCCCCAGCTGCAAGACACAGTGCATGTGGTATCCACGTCTGCAAGGCACGTGGCAAAGCGTATAAAAACCCGGATTTCCTTTCAATAAAGGAGACTAGAGACTTGATCAGAACCTCTGTCTTGTCTCCATTCTTTGAGTCTCTTCCCCTGGGGCTCACAACCATCTTTATAATGGGATCAGATGCCCTCTTCTGGTGTGTCTGAAGACAGCAACAGTGTACTCATACAGATAAACTAAATAAATCTTAAAAAAAAAAAAAACTTAAAAAAAATGCTGGCATTACACACAAGGGCCGCCATGCCTAGCTATAGTGGGTGCTTTATAAAGGAAATAAAACGACATGGGTTCCTGAGAGACTGTTCACAGATCCCAGTCAGTCAATCCACAGGCGACAAGGGCCCCTTCACATGGGCTGCAAAGAAGTCTTAGAAAGTAGCTATTATGGTTTGAATATGCTCAGCCCAGGGAGTGGCACTATTAGGTGTGGCCTTGTTGGAGTAGGTGTGTCACTGTGGGCATGGGCTTTAAGACCCTCATCCTAGCTGTCTGGAAGTCAGTATTCTGCTAGCAGCCTTCAGATGAAGATGTAGAACTCTCAGCTCCTCCTGCACCATGCCTGCCTGGACACTGCCATGTTCCCACCTTGATGATGATGGACTGAACCTCTGAACCTGTAAGCCAGCCCCAATTAAATGTTGTCCTTATAAGAGTTGCCTTGGTCATGGTGTCTGTTCACAGCAGAAAAACCCTAAGACAGTGGCAGCTGAGAACGTGCAGTGGAAACAGCCATATCTATGCCCTGCTCCTCACGCTTGGTCTGGAAAGTGCATACCATCCATTAATTCCTTTATTTACTGCCCTTAAAAAGATTTTTTTTTTCACGTATACATATGTGTGTACTTTGGATTTGTACACAGGTGTGCAAGTGCTCATGGAGGCCAGAAGAGGGCACTGAATCTCCAGGAGCTGGAGTTACGGGCGGTTGTGAGC
Organism: Arvicanthis niloticus; assembly: GCF_011762505.2. Classification (NCBI taxonomy): domain Eukaryota; kingdom Metazoa; phylum Chordata; class Mammalia; order Rodentia; family Muridae; genus Arvicanthis; species Arvicanthis niloticus. The sequence goes on along the minus strand of NC_047678.1, from coordinate 40,717,736 downwards.
CACCTGATGTGGGTGCTGGGCTCACAGCCCAGGCTCTCTGCAAGGGCAGGACATGCTCTCTCCTGCTGAGTCCTCTCTCCAGCTCTAAGTCCATATTTAAGTGTCAGGAGTCATTCCTTCAGGATAGACAACTGTGGCCTGGCCCTCATCTATCTTTGAGTCCATGGTAGGGAAACAGCAGGGAACAACCCACAGAATGAAAGACGTGGCCTTGGGATGGATAAGAGGAGACCAGCATAAAGCATGAATCTGTGTGCATGTGTACAAGTACACGTGTATGTGGATGCATGTACATGTTTGCACATGTACTGTGGGTGCTAGGGGATGACATCCTAATTGCTCTCCACCCTGTATTTTTGGAAAGTATCTCTCACTGAACCTAGAGCTCATGGATCTGAGTAGACTGGCTGGCCTGTGAACCCTAAGGGATGGATGCTCAAACCTCTGCCTCCCCAGCACTGGGATTACAGGTACCTGTCCCCTTGGCCAGCTTTCTACATGGGTGCTGGGATCTGAACTTGGGCCCTCAGGTTTGAACCATCTCTTACTGGTTGAACCATCTCTTCAGCCCTCAGGATAGGTCTGAAAGGAAGCCCAAGACAGATGACATAGATCTAAGATCTGGTACAGGAGGAAGATGTCTATTTTAGAAGACGGGTTAGAGAGACGAGTCACTGGTTAAGAGCGCTTGTTCCTCTTCAGAGGACCTGAGTTTTAACTCTAGCGCCCACAAGTTGGTTCATAGCCATCCACAATTTCAGTTACATGGGATCCAGTGATTTCTCTTGACCGTGATGCATACAGTACATATACATACATCCAGGAAAAAACCACACACACATTAAAAGTAAATTAAAGAAAGAAAAGGTCTGATCCAGTCCTTTGCTAAAGAAGACCAACTCTATGCAAGCCCACTGGAGATGCCCACCTTGCTAGGCACCATGACTTTGAAATGGATCTATGAAGTGGGAGCTTCCTATTTCAACCTGAACAGAGAGGAGGGGGCTCACCTGGAGTTCTGCGTGGTGCACCTGGGCTGCAGCTGCAGCCACCTGGTCCTCCAGATCTGCCAGCTCTGTCTCACCTGTGCTACTGTGGATGCATCGAGCAGCATCTTCCAGCTCACTCAGCTGGCCCTCCAGCCCGTACACAGTGCCCGCTGCCAGGTACACCTGCAGAGAGAGCACAGCTCTGAGCCTAGTGGACTGGGACTGGCCAGGTTCTTTGAAGGGACACCAGAAAGCTGGGCTCAATATGAGGGGAGACCTGAGAGCCCCCACTTATCAACACTCTTCACACTTGGATGGGGGAAGGAAGCCTTTGACATCTCTCCTCTCCTCCAAGCACTGAAGTATTCAAGACAGGATTGTTCTGGAATCATTTACATGAAATGGCCTGTCTAATCACAGCAACAGACAAACATTAGCAGTTAAATTGGAAGTGGTGGTGACTGGATGTGCCTACCATCAGCCATTTTTACCAGGGTTGTATCTACCCCAAACTATTATTTATACTTCCAACCTTCTAACCCTGTTATCCTTTAATGTTCCTTTTTTTTTTTTTTTTTAAATGTATTTATTTTTATCACAGTCAAGACAAACCAACAAAACCCAGATCCGAGCCCTGAGCACAGTCGGAAGGCTCAGGTTTTTACTTTGTGTTTTTCTGAAAGTCTGTTTTCCTGGCTCTGTGGGGAAGGGATACAGAGGTTTGCCACTGAGAGCAGCTGAATAGAACCTACCACCACCAAAGTGAAGGGGCTTGAAGGGCTGGGTGGGGGAGGGAGCAGTGATGACATGCTTATCGACCCAGGAATCAATCATATGTCTTACAGTTTAGAATCTCATTGTGTGTGTCAGGTATATGTGTGTGTGTGTGTGTGTGTGTGTGTGTGTGTGTAGGTCAGGGGATGGCTTTCAGGAGTCAGTTTTCTCCTTTTCTCCTTTTACCATGTGGGTCTAAGGGGATTGAACTCATATTGTCAGGCTTGGTGGCAAGCCTCTTTAGCCACTGAGTCATCTTGTTGGCCCACAACTTAACTCTTTGAATGTTCAGGTGACTCTAAAGATAGATACTGTCATAACCACTGTGCTAATGACAAAAATATCTTATGTCCCAGGAAAGCCCAGAGCCATACCTAGCTCTCTCTCTTTCTTTTTATTTATTTTATTTTTGTTTTTTGTTTTTTTTGTTGTTGTTTTTTGTTTGTTTGTTTTTTTCGAGACAGGGTTTCTCTGTGTAGCCCTGGCTGTCCTGGAACTCACTCTGTAGACCAGGCTGGCCTTGAACTCAGAAATCCACCTGCCTCTGCCTCCCAAGTGCTGGGATTAAAGACCTGTGCCACCACTGCCTGGCCATACCTATCTCAAAACTGGGAAGGGGTTGGAGTCTCCACACGGTTGGAGTCTTGACACAAGCGGAGGAGAACCGGTGCAGGTCTGACGCTTTTACATTCCTACCCTGAGGTGCCGTGAGCCTTAATCTCTGTCGGAATATTATCAAGTTTCACAATTCAGTGGATAATGTTTTAGTCCTGGCTTGATGTAATGTAAGTCAGCATGCCACTCCATAAAATGCTATTCTAACCTGATAAAAAGCAGCCTGCTTGAAAGCAGCTTGGGCCTGCTTGCTTAGTGAAGGCTCACACTGGGTGAAAACAATGGTTACTTTGCAATGTCTGTGTCCTGTTCAAACTGGTCACCGATGCCCGTGACAACCCCCCTAACCCCGCCACCCCCCAGTGGGAACAGGTGTTCATTAAGGAAGGGCTCTACAGTCAAAGTCCCAGGACAAAGAGAACTGCATAGATTTCTTTACCACAAGATTCTAGGAATTGCGTGAGTGCGTGTGTGTGTGTGTGTGTGTGTTTGTGTGTGTGTGTGTGTGTGTGCATATGTGTACATGTTTGTATACATGAGGAGGTCAGAGAACAATCTTGCTGCTATATCCCAGTCTGTCCATCTAGATTGCTGAGACAGTGACTCATTGCATAGACTGGCTGGCCAGTGGACCCCAGGCATGCTTGTCTCTGCCTTGCAGTACTGGAGATGAATTCAGGCCCTCAGGTTTGCAAGGCATGCACTTACAATGGACCAGCTGGACTCCAATTCAAGACTAGAGGCCATCTTGTTATAAGGTCAAAGTAAGTTCACTGCTGTTTTCTGTAAAACTTGGTTGGCCACATCTTGACCCATTTTCTGCAGTTTCATGTGTTCCACACCCACTACTCTGACTATATCCCCACCGACACCCTGATAAGATAGGATGTTCTGCCAAACACATGTGAGATGTTCAGCCATCTTCCCACACAACCCCAAATCCCCAAACCCTTAGAAAGTCCCTACCCTTGCAGTTTGGTGACTCTAAAAACCCCACTGCTCCTATGTTCGGGGCTGACCTCTCAAGTCCAGCGTTTAGAGAGAGGCAGTTGCTGGACCAGCTTTATTTTGCACATATGATAAAGCTTGCTATAAATTTGGTTAATTTGGGTGGTGGTCTTTACTCTCATTAAGTGGGATTAGTATTTGTCCTACTGAGATATGACCCAGCCCCCAGCTGTTAGCCCAGCCCTGCCCCCTGTCACTTCAGCTACCTTTACTACCATTCTAGGCCTGCCACCCCAACCATACTACCACCTCAGCCATACTACCACCCCAGCCCCCCACTGTCACCCCAGGCCCACTACCACCCTAGGTCCCCACTGTTACCCCAGCCCCCATTACCACCCCAGCCCCCCACTGTCACCCCAGGCCCACTACCACCCTAGGTCCCCACTGTTACCCCAGCCCCCATTACCACCCCAGCCTCCCAGTGTCACCCTAGCCCTCCACTGTTACCCCAGGCACACTGTCACCCCAGCCCCTCACTGTCACCCCAGCCCCACTGTCACCCCAACCCCATGTCTAGGAGTCTCTTCGGCATGGATCTCAATTTTTACAGAAAAAAAAAAAAAACAAAAGTTAAGGACAGAGTGGTCCCTTTAGCATCTTGTTAGATGCAGTGTCCGTAACCTATACCTTAGAGGCCCAGTAGATAGTAGTATTTCTTCCCTTGCTCACAAAGGGCAGATAGCTACTTAGTAAGCATGGTCACTGCTGCGAGTTTTGGGGCCATCTCCTTTCTGGAGCTTTAGAACAGCAAGAGAATCTTGGGAAGGACTGATGTCCTCTGTTCCATCCTATGGATGGGCATTTCCAATGTGCCTGTGGCCACTGGTTTTAGAGGCTAAAAGAAATTGGTGTGTGTGTGTGTATGTATGAAAGAGTGTATGTGAGTCTGAGTGTGTGTGAGAGTATGTGTGAGTATTGGATGAGAGAGAATGTGTGTGAGAGTATGTGTGTGTATGAGTGTTTGAGTGTGTGTTAGAGAGTATTGTGTGTATGAGGGAGAATGTGTGTGTCTGTGTGAGAGAGTGTGAGAGTGTAAGTGTGAGTATATGTGTGTATGAGTGTGTGTGAGTATGTGAGAGAATATTGTGTGTATGAGAATGTGTGTGTGAGAGTATTTGAGTATGTGAGAGAATATTGTGTGTATGAGAATGTGTGTGTGAGAGTATGTGTCTGTATGAGTGTGTGAGTGTGTATAAAAGTATGTGTGTGTGAGAGTATGTGTGTATGAGAGTGTGTGTTAGAGAATATTGTGTGTATGAGAAGGTGTGTGAGAGTATGTATGTATATGAGTGTGTGTATGTGTGTGAATGTGAGTGTGTGTGTATAATCATAGGTTAGCACACACTGACATTGTCTTCGAGCAAAATAGATGAGACAGGTCCTCAGATGGGTGTAGGAGGGGACAGGGTTGGCTGCTCCCTTAGTCATCTTTCTCTCACACCCCTGAGTAAACCCTGAGGTGGTTCATCCTGTTGTTCACACTATGGTGTGAGTACGGTTGTGCTACCTGCTCTCTGTGGTCCTTTCAGTCCATCTCTATCCTTCACTGCCCTGATGGCTCCTGTTTACCTGACTTCATGTGATGACTAGTGTTTTGTTTTTTTTTGTTTTTTGTTTTTTTGTTTTTTTGTTTTTTTGTTTTTTGTTTTGTTTTTAGATTTATTTATTTTTATCTTTGGGAAGGGAGTCTCAATGAGGGGTTGTCTAGATCAGGTTGGTTTGTGGGGATTATTTTGATTAGTAGAAAGACCTGCCCACCATGGGTGGCACCACTCCCTAGGCAGATTGTACAAGAGAGAGCGAGCTGAGCACCAGCATGGGTGCATTGATTCACTGCTCTTGACCGTGGATGGAACGTGACAGGTTACTTCAGACTCCTGCACCATGACTTCCCCACAGTGGTGGATTGGTAACCTGGAATTCTGAGTGGAATAAACCCTTTCTCCCTCAAGTTGTTCTTTTGGGGCAGGTTATCACGCCAACAGGAAATGAAATGAAGACACTGATCTATATGACTTTTATGACCATGCCTCCCTGGCCAGTTGGACACACAAGCACAAGGTTAAAGGCAAGAAAGCATCAGAGATGTGTTGGAAGCCCACTCTCCCAACTGTAGCTACCTTCCGCTGGTGGGACACTCCCAGGCTCCAGCTTCCTCAGCTGTGGTTGTGCCACCTAGGGATGGTACAGCTTTCCTCCCTCCCATCCTTTCAGCCCTCTGGTAGTTCTTAACTTTGCCCACACCTTAGTTAAAAGTTTCGTCACAAATCTCTCCCCTCCCAGCTAGGAACACCCCCCCCCCCCAGGAGACACAGCTGGACTCTTCTCAGAGGGAGTCTGAAATCTGAGAGACCCAGGTTTTCTGCCCAAGGGACTGAACTCTCACTGTGTGCAGCTGGGAAGGGTGAGGGGAGTCCAGAGTGAGCTAGACTTTAGGGGAGACAATAGCCAATCTTACAGAGCTAATGCGATGGGGACTGTGAGCCTCTGAATTTCCCAGGGCTCGCCTCTAACCAAGTTAACAAGCCATTTATGAGAGGGTTTCTTTGTTCTGTCTGGTGTAGCCCCCACAGTCTCAGAAGCATTTCCAAGGCTGAGTATTCAAAATAGAATGTTCTCGTTTATCTGAGAGTCCTGGCTCACAGCAGCCATATTGAGAAGGAACGAGAAGATGGTAAGGTTTGGTCCCCAGCACAAAGGCAAGCAGTCGGGGAGGAGGGGATAAAGGATGAAATGCACTTTTTACAGTGCGGACCAACAAAAGCCATGATTTAATTAAACCAGCTGCAGCCAGGGGCTGCTTTCAGAGCCAGCCCTGCCTTTTCCACTGCTCAGCTGTATTCCATCCAGGGCACAGCAGGGGGAGCCCCGCTGTTCAGGGCTCTATGATCTGCTGGATTAGAAAACTGAAGTAAAAAAAAAAAATCTTTCCCACTTTTACTCAATACTTTACAGAATTCAAAGGCACATGGTGTCCTCTCTTCTAAGGTGAGAGGTGAAAAGCTAGAGAAAAAGGGGGAGGGAAAGAGAGGCAGCCATTCCCAGGCATTCCTCTGGAGAATGGGACAGGGCTAGAGCGGGGGTTGAAGAGGGGGGCAATTGGCTGCAAAGTCAGCCCCGTGTCTGCACTGGGGCTTCTGATATCCTGCATCAGTAGATAAGTGGGTGTGTTTTGAAGTAAAAACATTAATGACCCCCCCCCCCCCCCAAATAACCACACAATCAGCCTATGCCATGGAAATGCACACAAGGCCTCAGTTTCAATATGGTTTTGGCAGACAGGTGTGTTCCAAATACAATGAGAGAGAAGTGACCACTGTCATTATGTCTGTGAGTGTGCATGCATGCTTGTGTGTGTGTGTGTGTGTGTGTGTGTGTGTGTGTATACATGCAAGAGGGCACCTGGGGATGTTACTCCTCAGTGCCATCTGCCATGCATTTTGAGACAAGGTCTCTGACCTGGAACTTACCCAGTGAGGTTCTCTAACTAGAAATCTACAGGTCTCTGCTTCCCCGGCCCTGGATGACAGGCATATTTCAATGTGAATCCTGGAACTCAAGCCTTTATGATCGCATGGTAAACAGTTTACCCACTGAGCTATCCCCTAGCCCGGATCCAAGGTCCTTTTATCAGCTACTCTCATCCCAGCAGTGGAAAGACCTGATGGCTCTCCACTGGGTCAGTCTTGTTTTCCACATACTCTCTCAGCAAAGATTCTTGGTTGCCTAAACTTTACTTTGGGCAGAACCATCATCTCCTGGGCTTACCCGTGAAGTTTTTAGATCAAATATTATCTAATATAATCTTGCCCAGTCACTCTGGCCAGAGCCCCATCCCTGATAGAGGACCACTCACATCTCATTAGGTTTCTGTCCCCACTTGTCCCCAAATGATGGCTGCATCTCCCTGGCCTGTTTTCAGCAGGAATCTGGTTAGGTTTGTTTGTCCTGACCCCTTAAGGCTGGTTGGGCAATCTTCTATCTCCTCACCCGTCTCTGCTCCTCAGTTATCAACTCCCAGTCACCCAGGTCATTCCAGGGGTCAAGCTCAATCTCTTTCCCAGTGCAAGACCCCACTGCCAAGGTCTTTATGTCTACTCCTCACAGCAGTCCCGAAGAAAGCCTGGCTCTCTGTAGCACACACCACTGAATATTCTTTTCTTTATCTCTGTCTGTCTGTCTGTCTGTCTGTCTGTCTGTCTCTCTCTCTCTGTGTGTGTGTATGTGTGTGTATGAGCATGCACACATGTATTTTACATGTGAATGCACATGTAAGTGCAAGCCCAAGGTCAAGTATCAGGAACCATCCCTCCATGACTCTTCAACCTTATTCACTGAGGCAGAGTCTCTCAGCCAAAGCCAGAACTAGTCAAGACAGCTGGTTTGACTAACCAGCTCACTCTGAAGACCCCTGTCTCTGCTTCTGAATTACAGGCTGGAATTATGTACAGGTCACTGTTGTGTGTTTCTGGGAATCTAAACGTTAGTCCGCACACTTGTGTGACAAGCGCTTCAGCCACAGATCCAGCTCCCTACCCTGATGCACACTTGTGTGACAAGTGCTTCAGCCACAGATCCGGCTCCCTACCCTGATGCACACTTGTGTGACAAGCGCTTCAGCCACTGATCCGGCTCCCTACCCTGATGCACACTTGTGTGACAAGCGCTTCAGCCACTGATCCGGCTCCCTACCCTGATGCACACTTGTGTGACAAGCGCTTCAGCCACTGATCCGGCTCCCTACCCTGATGCACACTTGTGTGACAAGCGCTTCAGCCACTGATCCGGCTCCCTACCCTGATGCACACTTGTGTGACAAGCGCTTCAGCCACAGATCCGGCTCCCTACCCTGATGCACACTTGTGTGACAAGCGCTTCAGCCACTGATCCGGCTCCCTACCCTGATGCACACTTGTGTGACAAGCGCTTCAGCCACAGATCCGGCTCCCTACCCCAATTTTTTTTTCTTTGGCACCCTCTCTATACCCAAAGCCTCACGAGACGCTGATTCCCTACATCTCATTCAACCTGCACACAGTAGGACTGAAGCGTTTGCTGGCTATAGAGAAGTCCAGGTCCAAGATGCAACTTTTAACTTCGAGGTCTCTGCAGCATCAGAATGAAACTACTCTGAGATTAAAGTCATGTTTGGCTTCTGCCCTCTTCAATTCCCCACACCGTCCCTGTACCAGCTTCCCTACGGGAGAGGAAGTGGCCTGGCCACTGTCTGTAACTAGACAAAGATGGAGTCTCAGGGGGTCTCCTAACTCCTCACACAGAAAGCCACTCTTGGGGCCACACTGTAGATGAAATTTCACAACTAGGGAATAGATAACAGAAAAGCGGATGGCTTCTTCTGGGCTTTGCTCCCTCCCTCATCTCCTTCTCAATAGTTACTCCTGATTTCATCCTTGCTTTCTGGGGGCCCCGCCTCAGCCCTTTCCGGAGAACACACTAGACATGTTGGTGGCGGTGATGTGCTTGTCCTTGCATGATTTGGCATCAGCTATAATTCTCTCTTTGCTTCACATCTGCTCACTCTCAACTGTGCACATTCACACCCTCTTACGTTTTCTTCCAAGGAAGTCAGCTGCTTGTCCAGTCTCACTTGGTCTGTCCCAAGAGGAAACATCCCATTTTCTCTGTCAGTGGACACTGGGGGGATCTCCCAGGGCCCTGCGGACTCTGCGATCAACTCCTCGGTAGCATTGATGACCTTCAGGACTTCTGTGGAGATGTTGCAGAGAGAAACAGCAGAACACTTCTGTTTGGCCCAATAACAGAAGGGGACAGAAGACAAGAACAGCACATTAACAAGGACATGGGAATCCTACAATATTCTGGCACCCATCATGAGGTCAGCTCCGTGATAACACACACACACACACTCATACTCACACACACCACAAACACATACACCACATACACTCACACACCCCACAAACACTCATATACCACACACACATACCCCACAAACACTCATATACCACACACA